>NC_081140.1:3142410-3464076 GCF_958295425.1 Solea solea | reverse complement strand
TATAAAACAGTACAGAACAGTATAAAACAGTATAGAACAGTACAGAACGGTACAGAACAATATAGAACATTACAGAACAGTATAGACAGTATAAAACAGTACAGAACAGTATAAAACAGTATAGAACAGTACAGAACGGTACAGAACAGTATAGAACATTACAGAACAGCATAGAACAGTACAGAACAGTATAGAACAGTATAGAACAGTACAGAACAGAACAGTATAGAACAGTATAAAACAGTACAGAACAGTATAAAACAGTATAGAACAGTACAGAACGGTACAGAACAGTATAGAACATTACAGAACAGTATAGAACTGTATAAAAATGGTTACTTTGCTCAAATAATCTCTGTAAGTATTTATATTGGGTTACTTATACATTGAGTCGTCCACAGTTCAGCCACACCTTTCTGTATGATCTTATTAAAAGCTACTGTGTTGTTTTGTTTACGTATGTGTCAGGTGTTTAATCTCTTCATAAGTTTCCATTATAAGCTGTTTTCTGCTTGATGACACACATCTCCTCCATTTCTGCATCAGTAAATCGGTCTTCTTCAAAGGGACGCGAACGCGCACTTACCAGGATAAATTACACCTGACTTGAGCCAGGTCTAATTTAAGCCTTCTTGCAACAGACTAAGCCAGGATGAACTTAGTAGCATAAGTCAAGACTCGCTTTTTCAGAAATCCTGGATATCTTAATTCTACTTTCGTGCAACAGGCCCCAGTTGTATTTGTGTGATTGTTGTGTTTTCAATTGCTGACATCGAGACATCAATGTCAAAGACAGCTCCTATATTGTTGTAAAATACCCCTTTTTGCTGTAATGAACCTGTTCTAACTTGACAATGGATAGCATTTACAATTTTGTACCGTAATGTTTTAGCTTCTTAATTCTATATCTTCATATGTCAAAAGGATGACTATGTGATAACAATACCTCACCACATAGGTGACATATGTGGCAATATCACTCTATAGCAACATACAGTATATTTGACATATTAAATGTCCATATGAGTTATAGTCTATAGAAATAATTGATTGCTTATGTTCAGACTCCATCTTCAGTGGACTCACCTCATGAGCCTTTAACTGACAACGCTCCATCCTCTGATGACACGTGGAACATCTCACCTGCAAACACACACTCTGTGAACTGTGAACATCTTCTCCTTCTTGTTCTTCACACTGATCATATGGTTTTATGGTATGTGGGAATCACTAATGTTTCCTGTATTCTGAAGACTTCATCATGTGATTGGGAACTTTGAACAGTGGAGGGCAGCATTGCACCTCTCAGTGTGCAGCCTGCTGGGAATCTTCAGAAGAGTCTTTTTGAATGACGATCTTTCATACTATACTTGTAATGGCACACATTTATTTCATCACTGGAACTACCAGTGGATCAGTGGTCGTTTTTCAAATGGATGGTCTAGGTTCGAGGGTGTGATTCCCAGCTGATGATGTTGACGTGTGCGTTACGAATCTGTGAATGAACGGCAAAACTGCCGTGTAAAGCAGGCACCACTGCTGTGAAAGATTACATTTTGTTGGTGACAGTGAACGTAAGTAACAAAAAGTGAATGTCATTGCAAGGCTAATAGGATCAGGATTTGTGTGACATGATGTAATTCTGCAATTCAGATTGATTTTCTTTTCTTCTTATTAGATGAGGGCATATTGTGGGGGAAGAAACTGTTATAAACAACTTCAACTGAAAAAGAATGCACATCCAAACTGACCCAGACGCAGCACATGTAACTAACAGTGCTTTCATTCATGCATTCACACTCTATTCAACATATTTGAGCAGCCTGCAGATTGAATCCCAACCTTCCAGTTAGAAGACCACCCGCCCTGCCTCTGATCCACAGCCATGCTGTTTATTTCACATTAATAACAGAACATCTGCCTCCAGATTTTTAATATAAACTCACACTGAGATGAAACAGCAGCCATACATTAGATCATAATCAGCTGGATCTCTCTCTCTTTTTCCATCTTTATTCACAGTCTCATAAAAGATGAGCTCATGTCCATGGGGAGGAGAAACTATTAACATTTGAAAACAGTACGATCAGACAGATATATTGGTTTACACTGTCTCAGACTGATGCTTGATTAAAAATCACATTCAGTGCCTGCCATGATCCATCTCTCAGAGGATAAGATTTTACTTTTACATTATTGAACTGTCTCACTGGACTCACTGGACACTCCTGCTAAGTGTTAGCGGCTTCAGTGGCTCAGTATAATAACAACAGAATTTATGCTCCATATTATTTTACTTTGACACTAAAGAAATGGCACTTAACTTGGAGAGTTCGGGGCTTTTCTTTTTATGTTGCACTGTCTATTGACTTAAAACATACAAAGTCTGACTTTCATCTGATAACATAAAATGTTTTTTTCTCCGAAAATCAACACCAGGGTTGGTTGCTCCTTCTTTGCCTGTATGTTGCTGATTGGTTTGTTATACCCACATCTTACAAACTCTGGGTAATTCCCTCAGACAAAGTCTGCCTCGACTTATTGAAATTGGCCATAAAGTGCTCAAAATGTCTGCCAGAGCGCCCTCATGCTTGATTTCACTGTGGGACGGCCCTAAGCCCTCAGTGAATGACAGTAAATGAGCTTCAGAGTCTGAGAAAACATGGCTGGCAGCAAAGGGAAAAACTCAATTTAGCCACTTAACAAAATGCTCACCGAATAAACACGTATGCCCGTTTAAGTGTGTGGTCGCTTGATAAAATGCTTAACAACTTTATATTTTTATCGTTTTTATCTTTATTATGTTAGATAGTCTTTTTCCAACAGCTCCTGTGTCCTTGTGAGATAAAAACAATGATTTTCTCTATGGACTTTGATGCAGGAGATAAATCTGTTTACAAAACTCCAAACTTAGACTTTTATATGTTTGATACAGACCAAGAAACCATATCAAGTGTGCATTCCTGTGGTTGTATGCAACACACAGTTCAGCATCAGGCCTAAGTTATGTAACCACAGGCAGGGATCAGCATAACAGGACTAACCTGACAGTGTCATGGAGCTGAAGCCATTTTTAAAGCCAGTTAATTGAACATGAGTAGCAGCTTGTTGGTCAAAACACACACATGCACACACACGCACAGACACACACACACACAGCCCTGAGGTTGGATCACAGTCAGTAAGGGATTAGGTTTGTCCCAATATGAAATCATCAATTATGTAATGTATTACATAAAATGACCATCATGTGTCATCCTAGATTAAGGAAACATATTAAAGTGTATCTGTAATGACAATGGAGCAGCCAGTATACATTCACATAATACATTGTAATTTGGGGCCATAGACTGTGTTAAAGTTCATTCTAGCTCAGAGATATGGAATAATATCAGACCTAGGTCAGCCCGTGGCCAAGTGGAAAGGAACTTGGCTTATAACTGGGGGGGTCACCAGTTCAAATCCCCACCAGGTCAAAAGGGCTGAGGTAGCCTTGAGCACTCAGTGTGGCAGCCCACTGCTCCTTATTCTAGGATGGGTCAAATGCAGAGAAACAATTTAATTAATGACACATATAAGTCATTCTTTAATGGTGTGTTATGGTGGTAATTTATTTAATTCTATTTAATTCCTAATGGATCATGATTGGTCATTTCTCATGTGACAACAGTTCCCATGATCCCATGCTGCCTCCCTATGTCAAACTAGGTCTTTAATTACTGATTTAATGAGGCCCCAAGCAACAAAGATTACTTACTGTGCTTTTGGTGAATAGACAGTGAAAAACCTAAAAAAAAGGTCACAAACTTGCCAAACTAAGCAACATGTTTTCATATGGTGAAGGTAGCGCAGTTTAGTGGTCATGTTCATATTTGGATCATTTCAAGCCCCCAAAGCTTCTCCCACTGAAGCACTTGATGTCAACGTCTGGGAGGGTTCAAGGCTTTAGTTTTGAGGGGGGAACTGGAATAAACATCTGCATCTCCTCTGGACTGTTTCCAGCCTTGACCCCTAACCCCTAAACGATAGTCAGACAATAAACACAATAAAGTTAAAGGTTACACAAGCTGGAAGTGAGATTCATTCATCTGATGTTTTCTCTTTAAAAAAAGAAAGAAAAGAAGAAGACTCATCTGTCCACAGAGTGAACTGTGGTGGTAAAGATGTATTTGATTTATGATCTGTAGCATACAGGACTGAAAACACAGTGATACTGATAATGAGCTGTACATACAGTATATGAGTGACGTATAGCACACACACACACCTGAGCACAGTGATCCTTTGTATTTATTCAAACATTACACAGTGACAGAAGAGATAGCAGCAGCTGTGTGTGTGTGTGTGTATCCTCCATGTATATATCGCTCAGCTGTTTTAATGTTTGTAAGAGAGGAGACATGCACTCTCATCCAAACAAACTGTACAATCTGATATACTTCTTCACTATACAAAGATTCTTAATCTTTTCATACCAACAGATTCTTTATACAAAAGTATCTCTTTTAATAACACTGTGTACAAATGTATGATTCTCCATCTACGGTAGTTGCACTTCTTTTTTATGTAGACAGTTCTGTGAATGAGCTGTGAATGCATGGACTTCACGCTGTCCCCCCCCCCCCCCCCCCTCATGTCTTTAGAGCATGCAGATTTGGAAACACGAGATGTGAATGATCCAATAACAGCAGAGGTTCTTCCATTACGAACATAAGTCGTCTCTCACATCACTTTGTCCCTCCCCGTGAGGACAGAACTGTCCTCCCATCTTCATAAATATACCCGCTCCTTTGTGACTGCACTGTAAACTCGGGTTGAATGTAGATAGAGACGCACAGAATCCCCTGTTTGTCGCTGCACTTTGCTGCAAATCCTGAGAAAAACGTCCACCTTCTGCTTCCTCTTCACCAAAAAGTTGTTCAATCTTGTACAAACACTAGGAACAAGAGGCAAGTGAAGGCGAATGACACCACGGCCGTGACACTGCGCCACAAGAGGGCAGCATTGCAAAACAAATCATAAACTCCAGGACCAAACTGAAACGACAAGGTTGGCGCAGGGATTTTAAGTTTGTCCTCAAAAACAGAAGGATTATGAGTTTCACACATAATGATACAAATGCTTAACTATAAAACCAGGGATGATTAGAAAATAAATGCATAATAGAAAAATATATATAATTAAATAACATTTATGTACATTATAGGTGAGCATGTGAAACCAAAGTTGAGTTAAGCTTGATTTGAACTCTGTCGCTTCACACTTTCAACGACTGTCACTCGACAAAACTTTGAAATGATGTGAAAAATGTGACATTTTACATTTACTGAGGAAAACAGGAGCGCGAGAAACGAGAGCTTCAGTCGATACAATCCAGAGAGAAACAGAGAGAAGGTGTTTTGGTCCCACATTTGAAGATGAAATGTTTGTGCCAGAACTATATATATATATATATGTATAGCTAACATATCTAAAGCCTAACATCACTGTTTACAAAAACTCAAATGTCTATCAGTAGGTTACAGGTAAACAAAGAATGCACAAGAAGTGACGTTAAAGTATTGCACCATGCAGCTTCTGACCTTCTTGTTTCACTTCACTGAAATCCTTCAGTTCCAGAGTGATGGTGAAGAACACTGTGCACTGACGTGAAAAAGAGACTATATGGAAAACATCTTTCTACAGCGACACATTCTGTGTGAGGCGGAGAACATTCATGAATGAAGTGACTTCATAGCATGGTTTGAATTACAGGGGAGCGAAAGGGGGAGCTCGGGAGCACGGGAAAGTTCCTCTGAAAGTCTACTCTGAGACACCGAGGCAGAGCTCAGTCCAGACACCTGAACGATCACAAGTTACAGACTTGATTTTCTGTGCAATGAGGTCCTTGAAATAAATAACGTAATCATAGTTATAAATCACCTACATTTGCATGTAACGTTCCCTCTTGAGTGAGTTATTTGAATGGTTAAGGTGTCCGCTTGCTTGTCGTCATAACCATAGTAGCAAAGATATCAGGATACTACCGCGGGAGCTTGGCCCCCCATGGGCCCCTGGTAGGTTTGTCACTTTTTGTACAAAATTAAAATTTATTTCAAACATGGGATTAAAAGTAGAGATATTTGCAGGGCGTGTGTACCGTATCAAATGAAAGCGTCAGCTGCAGCATGCAGCAGCGAGGACGACATGCAAGCCTACTGTACACCAGGGAGACAGCTGCAGATCTATGGTTCTCATTAACACCTGTGTACAAAAACACAGGCGTTCTCCTCTGTGGGTAATGTCAATAAAAGAGAGCCACACTCGATCCTTGTGTGTCTATAAAGTAACATTAGAAATCAAGCTGACAAATAATGAAACTATAGTAATAATAATAATGGGGTTCACATGAATTATGGGTTCAAACTTCATTTCTGGAAAAAGAGAGCGTTAGGGCCCTGGCTTGGTAGACCAGTTCAGTAATCCAGCCTTGTTTGTCGTGGTTGTAAAGACACTGTGAGTGATGTGTGACGCGTCTAGATGATAACGATGATAACGCTACACTACAGTGACATGTTCAGTCGTGGTGCCACCTGAAAATAGGGCTCTCCCAAATGTCAAGGTGTCGTTAAAACAGTGTTTCATAGTTCAAAGTTCAGAGTTTGAAAAATGGACTAGTTCATGTTTCCTGTTCGTAATCATTTTCAATAATTAACTTTCAAATTTGACATAGCTGCTGCTGCTGATGTCCACTCTTGATTTTTCCGACTTCTTCTTTTAAATAAAGTGTTAAAATGCTCAGACTAACTGGCTTGAGTGTTAGAGGTGATATCTGTACCTCGAACACCGAGCCATGCTGCACCATGTCACAAAAAGTTCATGCACAACACTGAAAACCTACATGGATACTACGACTTCTAATCACAGTGCGCGACAAAATATGTTAGTGTTTTAGTATCGAGACGAAGAAAATCCTGCAGGTGCACGACTTCACAGGACGTGAGTGACATGAGTTCATGTAAAAGTGTTGAAACACAGAGTCAAAATCAGGCTTAAGCTTGAAAACACGTTTTTGTCATGATCAAAAGATACTTGTGATGCAAAACACGGGCTTCGTGAGCTTTGTAGCATCCTTTTGGCACTGATGAATGTGTGATGAATGACACGTTGTGTCTGTGTGTGTGTGTGTGTGTGTATGTGAAGACTAAGGTCGTCCCAAGGTCAACAGGACAGGCAGAGAGGTCACCAGACAGAGCATTTGTCTGCAGGATTCATCGGGGAACCCTTTGGACAGTGGAACACACGCGCAAACTCATCAAACTGGGAGACACTGCCGATCACTCTGCAGGGGGAAAAACACACAATATGAATATTTATACTCGTTTATCTACAATATACTTGATCATCTATGTGATAATGCCTGTTTTTTAGGTGCATTAAGACTTATTGTAAAAGGTGCATCAATTCTGTTGTAGTGCACTGAAAAAACGAATCATTTCATGGCTAAGCAGTAGATGCTCATCCTTCAGACACTGTCAGAGCATTTACACAAACGATATTCACTCTTTAAACTCCTCTCTCAATATTCTGCAGCAGTTCGCTGTGGGTGACTGGACTTGCTTGAGCCCACAGCTGATAACTAACGACTGAAGAAGATCACGTCCATGTCCACGACTGAGAACCTTCACCGACATACTGTCTCAACACAACATCAGGACAGTGTTTACCGTTTGTACCCTCACATTTAACAGCTGTGGAGTCGTTGTGATGATTAAAAATCTCGTTGCAGGGAGATTGGAGGCTGAAAACCAGCAAGACCAGGGCCGCTGACCTGGAGTCCTCAGAATCAGGAAGACTCGCGAAGTCTCGGGTCTTGCACGAAAGCAGAGAACCCAGAGAAAGTCTACGCACACACATGCTTTAGAACATGCAGACTCCATTCAGAAAGGACCTCATTCCAACCAACTTGGGTCTTTTTGTTGCAAGGCAACAGTTTGAGCCACTATTCCACCGTGTGTTCCAACATTATTACATCATTATTATTATTATCATCATCATTAATGCAATCAATCCACAGTGTCCATGCATTCCGTCCTGTGAGGGACAGATCACAGATCAGTCACTAATGCTGTTTAAATGTGTCCACAGCTCCAGTTTGAGTCTACACTACCTGTGTGCACCAACTGCGCTTGTAGTGGGTAACCATGGAAACTTGCCAGTACCCACACATATACAACTCAGTACTTATACAATACAAGAAAATACAAATGAGGCCGATTTCCTGGTGCAAGTGGATTGGAATATGAGACCGAGTATAAAAAAGCATGAATGAACGTAGTATTATGAAGTTAATTACCCGGTCTTAACACAGATGTTAGATGTTAGTGTCTTTATTATACCTGTAGTGCTCTGGTGCATGTTTGTCAGTCAGCAGCTGCAAGTAAATAGACTGAGATCTCCTCTTCATACACCAGTTCTGAAATGACAGCATGAATCCAGCAGTGACATCATTAGGTTCCTCAACATGTCTGTCTGTCGTGCTGTGCAGTGGTTGAACAAGTGCCTCGGAGCTGAAAACGATGCTTTCCTCTCATTTGCAATTTTGAAATGAACTTAAATACATTAATGAACTTCAGTGAAACCATTGGATTTCAATAATGAGCAGTGACAGTTATGCAGAGCTGTGGTGCTCTGTGTGGTGCGTGGAGTCACTTCTGATCTCTCCAGCGGTGAATGCATCCGTCACTCCTACCTGCTCCATGTGATCGGAGCCTCCAGCTGAGATGAGGCACTGAAATGACTTCACATACAAATGTAATGTGAGACAGTGTGAATTAGTCGGGCTTTGGCTTCCGTACCTGTGCGAAGGCGATGAAGAGCAGCTGCTCATGAGTGTATTTAAGGCCAGGCAGCGGCCGCTCTGGACCATGTTCCCTCACCCACTTCTGGTACGCCTGTACACACAGAACGAGAGATACTTACAGGGCTTCAGGTTCAGTGATGTTCCCCACACACATGGATGATCTTTAGTCACTACTACTGCAATATCTTAATAATATGTTCACGACAGGTTCTTTCAACTGTAAACCACTCATTCTCCTGCCCTAAAGTCCATAAAGGAGGAACATCTGTGTTTTCAGCTCATGAGGACACAGGAACTTCTGGTCTACTGCTGCATCTTCTGCAGGTTTTTATCACTTTTTGTTCATCTGAACAAAAGAATTCAAACACAGAAAGTCACAAAAAAAACCAACACATTTTAGTGCACTGGTGGAGGCAGCAGTGTGTCATAATGATATCCTCTGAGGCTAAGGTTCTCAAACTGTGGTACACAAGCTTCCTCTGGTGGTACTTGGAGGACAATCAGAAATACTATTCTACTGTATATCCCAGGGTATGTGATCAAAGTGGAGCGTAGAAAATGAAACAAATAACGAAAATATACACATTTATTGAATAATAATAATTAGAGTCATCTTATCTCTGGCTCCCTCTTAATCTAAATTCACTATACCAGTGTGTGAAATATATGTGAGGAAGAGGAGGATGACGAGAGAGCAAATGATCTTATTGGGAATAAATCTGCCTCCTCTGAAAAGTGTGTCGCTGACTTTGCTCGACCTATTTACGCCACTGTAGTAATGTTGGTGATAATGGTGTTACTTTGAGAGCTCCATATTTTCTCAGGTGGTACTTGGTATAAAAACTTCTCAGGACCTTTGAGCTTTCCACAAAGCAACATAAATTCCACTGTTTGTACTCTACGCAGGTGACCTTATGAAGATGGACGACATGGAGCAATACCACCAGGAACTGTGGGGGCAGTAGAGAGGCAGTAGTGCAATCAGGTAGGAAAACAACGAAGAAGAGACTATATGGGCATTTAACAATGACAGAAAGTTTCTGTGAACAGTGCTGGTGGACACGGTAAATGGTCAGTATTTACATTGCACTTTCCTCATCTTGGTGACCAATCAAAGCTCTCCATTGGTCGCCATGTTCGCCGATACCTGCAACTTGGCACTCGACACTGTCCTCTAGAGGAAGCGTTGTGTAACGTTCAACACAAAAGACGTACAAAGGTATGTGGGATCGTGACAGAGATAACATTTGGGACAGATGAAGTATATATACTGTATGTGGCTTAATGGCAGGATAACACAGTCCAGTAAGTGTCAACAGTGTCGGTGCCTCATCAATAATACGCTGAAAAAAACCTTTAAACTTATGTGTCGTTGTCATTATCCCTGGAAATAATGAACTAGGATTAAAAGTCACTTGTTATACTTACTGCAGCCAATTTAACTGACTGGCATGAGCATTTTGATGCTTGACGTTTTTTCAAAATTCACTTAATTAATTCCCTTTGTACTATTGTTTCCACTGCTCTCCTCAATATAGACCACTGACACAGTCAATATGGAATTTAATTATGTCCAGACACACGCACAAACACAAACACACCAACTGATGCAAGCGCAGAATGTTAATTGTAAATAACACGGAGGATTTTTGAAACGGACAGTGTATGTAAACGTTGATGGAACCATTACTTACAAAGTATGACAGCTTGAGTCCTCCCATGTCTGCGATGTTTTCCCCCAGTGTCAGACGACCGTTCACCTAGGAGAGACGGAGAGAAAACATTTGAAACACTGAAGGGTCTGAATAGCTCTATGCTTGTGCTTTTGCACTGGTGTTTAGCTACTCTATTCTATATCATCTCTACAAGTTATTAAAGGGTTACATATCTTTGTAAGTGTCATCATACTGTGCCATATGGAGACTGTCTCTGAAAATATGGCTGCCAGCGGAGATACAGGTAAAACATATCAAATCTTCTGCAGTGAACTCCGCCAAATGCCTGATTTTGAACAAATTTCAAAAAAGGGGGCTGAGACTTGAGTGAGGGAGATGCAGAGCAGTGAGGGGGCGTGGTCTGGTAGTGAACTCTGACACCGAGTTGCAGCTGTCTAATGCCGCGTTTGGTGTAAAGTCACTAGTCACTCGTTTGTGTGTGTGTGTCACTGCAGCCGTGCAGTGATGACTGCGCCCATGTTAAGTTGTTACTTATTTTGCAGTGGAGATGCAACCTATTCACGATGGTCACGATGTCAGTTTATCAATCACAGCGGCACGGATTCTTGCTCGGGGGACCACGACCAACCATGACCTATGAACTCGCACAGTGTTGGTAGATCACGGTCGGGGGAGGCAGTGAGAATCCGATCGGTCGACATCCAGGACCACGTCGTTGCAGGCGATGTCAAAAAACGATTCTAACATCGTAGACTTCTCGTAGACTTCTCGTCGGGGTGTCACGGAGCATCCCAGACGCCGGATCTCTGTTACACTACATGTCTGTTCTTTATTCCCAAAGTTAATAATTGGGTCTGACACTGGAAATGTGTCGGTCATCAATGAATTCCCATAATGCCAAGCATGGGACTATTTCACTGCGTTATTTCCCTGTGCTCATTGTCAGCATATGAAACTCCCACATGACTGGAGGTCAAGTGTACTTCAGTTATTTAGCACTTGTTGAGCTTGTCAGTCTTGGGAGATGCAGATTAAAAACAGAATGTAATTGTAACATGAACACAATTCACAATGGAGCTATGAATTAATGTCACTTGTTACAGGGTTCCTCATGTGAGATGTTATAACATCTGTTTCACGAGTCGAACTCATGAATAATGATGAGACCATTTAGGATTTTATCACATATTCCAAAATAAAACCAAAAACCTTGCAATAAGTTGTTCCATAAGCAACATAATTGGGAATGAAGGAGCAAAATGTTGATATTTCATGTGGAACGACTTGAATCTGCTCTCATTCATAAACATAGTGCTGCGAGGCTGAGATTCAGCACCTGATGATTTATAATTGTCTTAGGTCTGCCTCACACGAGAGGATGGTAAGAGTTCAGTCCTGATCTGGTGAAAATTGGGAGTGGGTTTTTAGGCTGATTTGAACAGATTATCTGGCTTGACAATTCTGTCCACTCTTTAAATCTCTTTTATGAAAACACTCATACAAACGTACTTATGGGAAGTGTCAATAAACCCTCTTAAATGTGACAAAAAAGACCGGTAAATACATGTTTACAATTATCTCAATAATATCATTCTGTTTATTTTGGGCAGGCTAAACATGATGTGACATGTTCACTCTAATGTATAAACTGATCTTTGTTGATACGCACCTTTAAATAAACACATTTAATTATACAGCTGTTGTCTTCCAGAGCAGGATTGATCTCTATGGGCAAGTGAAGGACTTGAGACCTGGTTTGAGGCCCCCGGGTGAGGGTTAAAGTTCAGGTAAGGGGCCAGGGAATGCATTATTTCTCTGACGTGAAATAAAAAGAAGTTTGTGTGAGTGTGTGTGTGCAAACCAACCCTCTGATTATAAACAGAGAAGTTGTCGTAAAGCTTGACGATGCACTCCGCTTTCTTCTGAAACTTCCTGTAGGACTCCTCTGTCCACCACTGTTTGAGGTTGCCATGGTGATCGTACTGGCCCCCTATGGACATGAACCATTGCATCACTAAGATGAGGGGCAAAAGGGCAGGGATGTTAGCATGGAGACAACACAACCTGCAACTTTGTCTTCACAGTCCAAAGAGCTGCCCGGCAGGTCATATATGACACTTTTTCTACTTAAATGACTATATTGAGTATAAATGACTTGGATGTTGGTATTTAGATTTTGACTCAATAGCACAAATAAACTGGTCATTGTCTTTGGTTGTTAAAGGGCAGCACTTTTGACTGGAGAGGAAAGTTAGAGATTGTGGCTCAAAACAGACTGCTGGCATCCGACAAACAACAGGAAATGACACAAATCACCAGGGAAAACTGCACTTTCTATTCAATGACACAATGAGGGGGATGACATTTTGTATGTAGAAGTTAATGATGGATAACGGCTGAGAATGAAGTTGTGATTCTTACCCCAGTCGTCATATCCATGGGTTAACTCGTGGCCAATGATGGCTCCAATTCCACCGTAGTTGAGAGACCTGGCAGCAGGAAAGAAACACACGGAACAGACAAAAACACAAAAACAAAACTGGGTTCATACGAACAGGTGCACAACATCTTATCTCTAATACGTTCACCTTTTGTTCTTCACTGTTAGACAGCCTTTTGAGTTTATAACCGCATGCATACTTACACACTGCAATTTAATATGCACCTGTTATTTATTCCATTCTTCCTTTCTCATGTTATAATTACACAAGATTAATGTAAAGTTTCATGTTGACATGGCCTGTGTCTCGCCCTCACCTTTCCCTTCTGATGTTGTCACATGTTCGTGTTTCACATTCATTCCTGTGGCTCATTCTTCACAATGCAGACCATATACAACTACACCAGTTACACTCACTTATCATGAAGGTTGAGTAGTAAAACTACTTGGCAGTACTTCCTCTTTAGTACACAGGATTAGCTCCGTATATCCACTAAGAACCCGAAACAATATGCCTTTAAAGTGACTTGAGTTATCTAATGACATTACTTTGACTTCCTTCCCTCTGTTTGGTTGATGCACGCTCATTGCTGATTCTGCTCAGCAAAGCCAGATGAAATATCATCCGTGTAGTTCAGATTGGTACGGAGTCAGGAGGAACCTCAATGTTCCCCGTGTTCTCCGTCTTTGCTCTCCTCGCTCGGCGTCTCCCTGACCACAGGCCGATTCAAAGTGCCGCCTCTGTCGCTCATGCAGATACAGAGAACGACGAGAGGGCTGGCTCGGGGCTGTTCACATGGCTTCGTCTGAAAATGACTTTCTGACAGCAAGTCGATACACCGCCTCACACTGGGCCCCCGACTCTCTCGCTGAGCTAACTGGCTGATTGAAGCTTCATTAAAGTCGACGTGATAGTGGAGGTGTGAGTGTGAGAGGGAGCCGGAGACGGAGACTTTATGGGAGGTTAAAGCCACTGCAGTGATAACTTAAAAGGCCACACACACACACACACACACTACACACACACACTACACAAAACCGAAATTAGTATTGATTAACATGCACGGCAGTGGAAACTGGAAGTCGTGGTGATCACGCACTAATGAAGGCACAGACGTTTACAAGCAGCTCATATTTGTGAGGAGCATGTGTACACGTTTGTGTGTATTTGTTGCTATGACGATATCGTCTGAAAAGAATTCCGTGCGACGCAGAAGCAGCAGGTTTGCTCCTCTTTGCTCCTCAGTGAATAAACTAGGTGAACAAAAGGTTGTGTTGTTTACCTGCACACTCACTTTCACAGACTATCTTCCAAACCAGAGGGGGTTGAAACGTACTTACTCTTAAAGTTTTTCCTGCTGGTGTTTTCAACTCTGACATATGAAAAATATCATATTTTGTTGTCTTCTGATTTTATAGTTTTACTTTTTTTATCTTGAAATTAGATCTAAATGCATGTACTGTATATATATACATATATATATATATATATATACAGTATATATGTATATACTGTATATAAACACACATACATATATGTTGAATGTTATGCTTCATTAACTTCTGACCAGTGATCCGGCTCAAATTTAGTTCTAAAAATGTGAATTCAGTTTGTTATTTGCCAAATAATTAACAACACAATGTTAAGTTTTAAATTGAGTTTTTTTTGTTTTTTGAAAGATCTCTAAAATAATGATGTTTTCTTGTTTTTATTATTAGACAGGTGGTCTAATACTGTACATGTGTTAAGAACTGTATATATCTGACCCTGCGTCTCGTACCTTTTATGAATTTGAACACATTTCATCAATTCCAAATAAATCTATGCTGGGGACACACACGTGTCTTCATTTGCAGGGACTTTAAGGTCTGGAGTGTCTTGGTCCAGCATCTCTGGACAAACAGGGAAGCCATTTCTTTCATGCCTCATCAAATAAATCAGTGCAGTTTGTTTTTAGACGGACGCCCTCTCAGTGACACCTGTTTCATTAACGGGACCTTGTTCACTAATTGAGCTCTTGGTGGGTAGTTAAATTGGTTTAATCAGGTGTGTTTGGACTTAAGGGAGGCAGCAGCTTGCCAGAGTAATGAAGCCTGTAATGACCTTTGTTGTTGTTGTTGTGGCTGTGGAGAAGCTGTTTCCTCCCTGTAGACAGCAACAGGGAGAAAAAGGGCAGGGATGGGAGGAGGGCTACTTACTGTGGGAACTCAGGGTTGTAGAGTGTGGGCTGAAGGATGCCAGCAGGAAAGACTGGAAAAGAGATGAAGAATCAGCATGAGAGGAGTGGAAATGTTCAGCAACTCCCACAGCTTATACAAATACAACACACTCTGGTTTCAGTATGAACAGGAAAAGTTCTTTTCTTGTTTTATATTAAAGTCAGTACACACGATGATTGAATCTCCTGCACAGAGAGAAAACAAATGAGAGTTTGGAGAAAATGGAAAACTGTTGCCAGATCAAACCACTCCCACTCAAACCTGAATGAGACTTTTTGGACTGCAGAGCTACAGAGGACATTAAACCTGACATTATACAACCGCAAATCTTGGGGAAACGTGGCCTATAGAGCCCTAGAAGCCATCAGGTAACAATCTCAGGCAGGAAACGATGCTGTACACCTCTAAAGATGTATACACTAGACAACACATACTGTAAATCGGGCAATATGTCAAAACAGACAGAGAAAGACAAACAGGAGAAGACTTTACCGGATCCCCGAGGATTCAGAGAGACGGAGCAACAGAAACAAACATATTTTGTGGTTAACTTTTGTGGTTAGCTATACTTTTTACATTATATTATAAGGATCAGATATATTCAGTCAATCTCTGTGGATCTGTCATGTGACGTCTGGACCTCTATGACAGGGAGACTTTGACCAATCACTGAGCAGTCCAGAAAGAGAGGGAGGGCTCCTCCTATTGGCTGTTCTGCTACGTAACTGCGGGTAAACGTCCCTTTAGTGGAAAAGCTGCTATTTCAGCTTTGGCAACAAGTGATTATGCAGCAAAGCAACATGAAAAACAAGGAGCAAAGTGTGTTGTGTCGTGTTGTAAAACAAAGCAATAAAACGTGTTAATAGGGTCAGAATGTTTTAGAGACGAGAGATTGTCTCTGTGATGTCAGTATTTAACCTGGGGATGAAACTCAACAACTATTTTTCAAGTGATCCTGCCTTCGACAGCCTTAAGTGCATATGTTACCTTGATTTAAGAACACAGAATAAATACACTTGGGAGACAAAAGAGGTGAGAACTGACATGGCTGGGTTAAGTGAGAGAAATACAAATGACCCAAGGGGCAATGATGACTGTGTTTGTCTGACTCCTCTTGTCCTCTAGCATCAGCTCGCGAGCACACCATTGATTTTTCTGTGAGAGATTTAATCCAGCAGGCAGGCAGACACAGACAGCGAGGGGAAGCCTGGGAGAAGATGAGGAGAGGAGGGAGGGGAGGAGGAGGAGGAGGAGGAGGAGGAGGGTTGACATCGCAAGGCTAGATTTGTAAAAAGTCAGGAAAGTGTCACTGCTTGTTTTTCCTCCAGGGGGGTATTAAGTATGTGAGGTGGAGATGGAAGGAGAAAGTGAGTGATGACAGGGAATATAATACGAGGGAGTGGACGCTCTGCTCTCTAAGCGGCTGTCATGTTTGCTCTGTGGAAAACAGGTGGTAACATGGTGTAATTGTGTGTAACTAATGTGAGATTCATGTCATGGTGCACAATGGGAATAGGGAAGGAGAGTGTGTGTTTGTATTTGGTTACCTCTTCTCTGGTATAAACAATGACCTTGTCAGGTACAGAAGTCCTCATAGAGACCAAAACCTGGTCCTAATGAGGCAGAACCTCATTGATAGGGAACTGGTTATACGTTTAGGGCTACGACTTGAGTTGTGGTCAGGATAAAGTTGGGGTTTCGGCAACGCTTTGTTTCGGCTGCAATGGTAGTCCTTAAAAGGATAGCAACGTGAACCTGTGTGTGTGTGTGTTTGTGTGTGTGTGTGGATGAAGACAGACAAATACCAGTGTGTACAATGAAGACGAGCACTGACCCATTTGGTTCTTGTTAGGGAGGTAGTAGGCATTGAGGGCCTGAGGGGGTATAAGCCACCTGAGGAGAAAAACAGTGTCAAACAAAGATAGTATACACACAAACAAAGTACAAACACACACACACACACACACCAATCTACCGACTGAAAACACATTCAGACCCTGAACAGAATCCCAAACAGCTGCGTCTATCTCTTTCTCTCTCTGAACTCCTTGGTGAGAAGCACTGAGTGTGTGTGTGTGTGGTCCCGCAGTCACACATATGAAACCATGGACAGTTCCTTTATGCTAATCCACTTAAAGCCAGACTAATCGATTGGCACAAAATCCCCCAAATGGCCAAGTGTGAGTGTGCGACATGCCCTTGTTCCCGTGGAGAAAGAGTGATGGCTCTGTGTGGACTGCACATCCAGAGATGGATTCTTCACTTATTTCCCAGCCGTGAGACGGAGTGAATGATGAACGTTCACTTTTGGGTGATATAGGAGGAGGATGCCATTTAACTCTCCGGGTCACTGAGATTGTGCCGTAATGATACAGTTGTTTTGAACACCGTGGAATACTAATCTGTAATGTGTTGTCATAGCAGAGAGGCACTCAGTCCAGGAGTACAGGCCTCTGATTTCTAAAGTAAATCTAATGGATTTTCTTCAGCCGTTCATGTCGATATGTATGTGTTAATGTGTTCATTTAGAGTGGCATCAAAACATATGTCAAACTATGAAGGGATTGAGGGGGACACATGTTAGGTGTGTCAGACATGTTAGCGTGAAGGAACTGCAGGTTCTGCTGTGTGTGTGTGTGTCTCAGCTGCATGAGCTCAGGCTACATTACAGATGTATTAACCTTACTGAATTGCTTTGCCCCGCATGTCAGCGAGTAAAGAACGGCGGCCTACTGCAGCTGGTGTAGTGCGAGGAGATGACTCACGCTGTCTTGTCCACTTCCTCATGGATCTTCTTGACCGTCAGCTTAATGTTGAACTTGATGCTGTTGAGGATGTTCTTGAAATAGGTCTTCTCGTCCACATCAAACTGTAACGACAGTGCCAAGTCTTTTACTGGGTTACACCTGGCATTCTAATGGGTTTTCTGTGGTGTGTACAGGTGTAAATACATCCGAGACGCACTGGCCGTTTCTCAATACCCATACTTGTGTGTGTACTCCCGTACTTATGAAAACAGTCCAAGTTCTGTTCCAATTCTCAAGTAAGCGAACAGTGAGGACGGTTCTCAAACCCGGAAGTGTTCTCGCTCCGCCCATTTTTACCAAGCATGCATCAGAGGTGAAATAAACGTACTTGGGATGGCCATGTATCCCAGAATACATTTCGGCGGAACATAGCAGCAGATAATACAAATATAAATCTGAAATAAATATTTTCAGTTTTAACATCATTTGAGGCGAGAAATCAGTCATTTAGAATTCAAACATGTGGTTTATGTATTAAGATATGACGTATTTATAGTTTGGCAGCGACTTTTGTCGGAGGTGATAAGCTCCGCCTCTGCGGACGCTCGCTGCTCACTGTTACCTCGGCCTGTCCTGATGAAATGATCATTCATACATGCTCGGTGTGATCCATAGATTTGTTGTTGATGTGTTTGAAACGTTTTGACCTGACAGTTTGAGAGTTTGTATATTATTAATGTTATATTTATTTTAAGGAGGACTGGGATCAGATGTGGACACCAGAGACGCATGTTAACACCAGGTGTGAATGCATGTGGTGAAATCACACTCACATGCCAGGTGTAAAGAAGGCCTGTGGTGTGGTTTAAAGGGATATTCAAGGTTTTTTGAAATGTGGTTGTATGAGGTGATGTTACTTCAGTCAGAACTGATTGCAATGAGTTCCCCCCTTGTGCTAAGAACCAGCTTAAGACACACACACACACCCACGCACGCACACACATACACACACACACACACATGCTCTAACAGAAACATAGCTCCCAACTGGTATAATAGGAAAAATACTTGATCCACAGCTGTTGAAGTCTACAATATCTTAAGAGACATCTTTAGCTCACTGTCAGACACCCTTTTACAAATGGAGACTGAAGTTTGTAAACCACTCACTCCCTGCACCAAAGTCTTTGAAGAAAATATAAATAAGATCAAATGTGTCACATATCTTTTAATATCTTTAATATCTTTACTCAGTTGTACCTAATTGACGCAGACATACAAACGTGGCAGCAGCAGACCAGCAGTTGCACTGTACCCAAAAGCTAAAAATGCTGATTTTCTCTATGGATTTTGGTGTTTTACAAGCTTCAGTTTTCGTAGATTTCAAAAAAGTACAATATTCCTCAGACATTGTAGACTGAAAGAGATTTTCTAAAGTGAGCTTTTTAGTAAGCAACTTTTTACTTTTCTTTTAACTTTTCAAATGTAACTTTAAATTGACTTAATTAATGTAGGTGTCCCCAAATGAAGTAATTAGTTTCTTTTTTGGAGTATGTGTCATAGCTAGCAGCTATGTTTTCATACAAAGTATGTCAGTATGCTAAATTTAAAAGCTACCACAAGCAGGTTAACTTCAGAGAGGGAAAATGAAATGAGGGAAATGGTGGTTTTAGTGACAAATTCTCTTTAACCTCTCGTATATCAAACCATACCTATTTAAATCCATACAAATATAATAGGTAACCAGTTAAGACCTTGGTGTGTTAATGAAATGAGGGAAATGGTGGTTTTAGTGACAAGTTCTCTTAAACCTCTCGTATATCATACCATACCATTTTTATAAAACTGTCACATATTGTTAGGCAGGTTTAGCTCCTACTGGAGCCAGGTTATCTAATCACTGGATTTCTTACTAATTAATAAGAACGCCAGTGTACATATTTCTTGAAATGAAGTGTCTCTTTAACTGGATCTTTTTCGTGGTGTGAACTGAACCATTAAATTAGCAGCTAATTAAGTCTGAATCATGATAATCTGTGGTGAGCGTGGCAGAAGTTATTTATGATTGAATTCCCCTGTTCTGATGCTGGTCCCTCACATGAAAATGCACCCACAGTCGTTAATTGTACGCAGTTGAGCACTAGTTTGTTCTCTTGCCAGAGGAATTTAATGTTTGTAACATCTCCATCCTTTAAACTGACAGTAAACACATAATCTTAAAAAAACATAACGCTTGTTTCGTCTCACAGGGCCAGATGTGCTTCTGCTAGTGTACGACAAAAATACACACATCACACAAAGCTGCAACTGCAGCAGATGGAGAGGAAACCAAGTTGGAGACAAAGCTTCTACAACAAGCTGCCCAATTCGAATCTTAAGCCTGGTTCACACTGTATGCCCAGCATCATCTCTCTCTTGTGTGTGTGTGTGTGTGTGTTCACACCAGCTGTGATTGTGCTGCATCTCCCCACAGCAATATGGTGCAAACGTCACATGATACTTGTTTACTCACATCTCAACATACAGCTGCTAAAATAGTTTTAAAATTATAATGTTATTCTTATTATTATTATTATTGTTATTTCTATGGATTCAAATTTAGCCTTGACAGAATGTCAGTATCATTATCAACATATATTTTCTATTATCGCCGGTAACATGAAAAACTGACGAGATGCCAAAGATCTTTTGGCCAAAGCGGCCTGAGACGAGGAGAAGGATGAAACCGTGGCAGATATCAGTCTGACATTTCTGCAGTGGAGACTTCTACAAGTAGCAAAGGACTCAAAAATGACTGCCCTCCCACTTAGTTTGAATCCACTTCAAATCTGATTCCTTGCAGATCAGACTTAGTGGTTTATATTCATAACTAACACAAGTGTCTTTCAACTGAATCTGACTGTGCTTGCAAACAATAACAAGATCAAATCAGAGAGTAAAGTTTAGAGCACACGGCACACATCGACGCAAAAAGCCCCATGGATTGGACACATGGAAAGATATATATCTGATCTAGATTCACAGACTGGAATGAATCTGAATTGGCTGTCGGACTTCTGCGTCCACACAGACCTGAAAAAATCCAACACATTCTCATCCATGAGCGTCATACACAGACACATTGTGTCAAAGTGTTGCCTCATAGACACACGAGACATCCTTCCGGGTCTGAAAGAGATACACCAAAGGTCAAATAAAAGAATAATAATTAAAAAGTGTTTGTCCGTATCATGTTTCTCCAGATGTTAAGAATAAACACTTACGGTATATTTGAACAATCTCTTTAGTGACTATTTAGTGATCATTTATGGATTATTGCTTCACTTGAATACAACCACCCAAACTGCACAGTCATGAGTGATGGAAATGATTCCAGCCACACAGAGAGAGGAAAGAGGAGGTGGCTTTGCTGCTAAATGGGATTTGTGTAAATGATGAGGATCAGTAC
The DNA here is from genome assembly GCF_958295425.1 of Solea solea. Taxonomy (NCBI): domain Eukaryota; kingdom Metazoa; phylum Chordata; class Actinopteri; order Pleuronectiformes; family Soleidae; genus Solea; species Solea solea. The sequence continues at coordinate 3,442,703 of NC_081140.1, read as the reverse complement.
TTGTGTATGGCGATGACTGGACAGAGCAGAGGGGAACAGGAAGCGTGTGACTCACCCCATATTCTCGATCTATGAGCTCAGGTTTGAGCAGGGAGTCTGGGTATCCTGTCATCACCATCATGTGCTTCAACTGTGAGGAAGGAGAGAGAGAGATGATGATGATGAGAGAAAGGAGGAGAGAGAGTAGGTCCCACATCCCCTCACATCCACTTGCAATAACAAATAATCACTCCTACACACTCACTTTTGCACAAAGGTACACACGCGCACACATGCGTCAACTAATCAAGCAAACCCAACGTAATAGGATTACAGGGAACCTCTTTATATTCAGCATGGGCCTGTAAAAGGATTATAACTTCAGATTGTAAAAGTATTAGAGGGGATATCTTGCAGTGCAGATCCTAAAGCAGCACCACAGAGAGATCCGGATTAGGAGATCCTCACTCCTCAATGTCAAACCCTAGATGTATTCTATCACGCACGTCCATCTAACCAAGCAATCCGTCAAACCGCCGGAAAGAAAGAACCACAAAGAAATAATCAAATCCTTTTCAAACACTACTGGCACGTGACAGGCACTTGTGTTCCTAATTGTCCGAGCTGACGTTAGGCTCTGAACCTTTGCTCTGGCTGCCTCCTTGGTGGTTTCATCCATCCAGTCCAGTTCCTGCAGGCGGAGGTCCAGGGAGTGTTTTATGTCTTCCACCAGCTCCTGTACCTGCAGGGAAAGTGCATCATGATAGAAGATGGTCAAAAGCCTTAACACAACTTCCATTACAAATGACAATATATGGTTCTATTTAAACACAATGTTTTCTTTTAACTTTGCAAAATGTATGTATGCAATGTTCCTTTCTTCTTGCTTGGAGCAGGTGGTGGTGATAAATGTATATTGTTTCCTCTTAGTATTGTTATCAAGTGTTATTGCTATAAACTCATTAACCAACCATTCATCTTCATTTCTGTTGCATTAGATTGTGTGCAGTGGTGGCTTTTCTTCCTCTATTACACGGATTGGCTCCATTCTGATTGGTCCGTTATAACAGTCATAGGTCATTCTGAATGGCAGACTGCTACTATGTAAACCAGATCATAGCTAGAAACACTGTTCTGATCGTACATTGGACCATGAATGAATCTCACAGATGAGATGTCAAATCGCTGTCAGTATGAGACAACAAAAAAAGAAGGGAGGTAGATAGGCAAGAGGGTAGGAAAGTAGGGGTTAGGTAGGTAGGCAAGAGGGTAGGTAGATACTACGTACAAAAACAAACTATTGAACAAAGTAAATACAGTCAGTGGGTAATAAATATGTTGTCAACACAGCAGCCCCAACTCACAGCCACAGAAAATACAGATATATTGCTATGGAAGCATGGACGGACTATTTAATTGAGTGGAAGCAGTAGAATATCCCATTTAATGAAACATGTGATTGTGAAGAAAAACAAAAGCGACCAGCTCACAGTGAGCGTATATAAACTTTATGTTCAGCTGAAACACACCACAAACCACAAGCGCTCAGCTGTTGATGAGTTTTTATTCTGTTAAAAGGTAACTGAATAAATGAATAAAGGAGTGTAACACGGCACAGACAGAATGACATGTAACTGCTACATGCAGGTAGCATGATAACTGCTGCATATCGTACAACATGATTGATTTAGTGTAAATGTCTTGATGTGACGAATAAACAAATGAAATTGTGAAATACTTCTTCATCCCAGCAATGATAGGAAAGTGAAGCATATTTGTTTTATAAAAAGTTTGCATACATTTGTGACAGCTCATTCCTTCCGTATCATCCAGTGATCATTAAGTTATCCTTATCCACCCAGTCAAAAAAAATGTATTTTATTTGATCTATTTTACATTCTCCCATAGGCAGCTCTGGATTCTTCCCCCATGTTTTATTGATTGGTGCATGAGAGACCCTGCAGCCAATTAATCCACCTGTGTGTGTGTGTGTGTGTGTGTGTGTGTGTAAGGAGTTGCACCTCTGACGGTGTGTGAGTGAAAAGCTGCCTGTTTCAATTCTTCTCTGACCTTACATCACAGGTCACATCTAGGATGTTCAGATTCTGGCAATAAAAAAAGAAATACTTGATCTAATTTGCTCTGGAAATCCTTTATTTAGTTTTCCTCTTGACCATGGTACTATATTCTATTCTTTTGTCTGCTTATATATTTATATATGTGTACTAACCGTGCTCTGGTTAGTATTGTGTTCAAGATGCAGTGCAGTATTTGATATTGATGATATTATTGATATTATTTAACATGCTCAATCAAAACTATCAGACCTGAATGAGGGAGGTTTGTGTGTATGCAGCAGGAGAGCAGGAGCGGGTGGGTTTACAAAGTTCAATCAAACTGCTGAAGACCAGGGTCTTTAGAACAGAATAATTCACGTCTGATATGTTTCATGGATGCTTCTTGGTGTTATTAGTCAAACTGTCTTTGACCTAAATCAAAGAATCAAGAGCCAGAATGCTACTTCCTCAGAGCAGCATCAGCCACTTTGTCAGAGGTAAGACGTTACATAACATAGCAGCTATGTAACAAACAGTATGTTAAACCATCAGACCAATTATAGTGCACAGGGATCAGCTGATTGAGTCTTTATTTGAAACACTCCTGCCCTCTGTGATATTTGCCTTTCGTGTGAAGGCAAAAGTAATAAAAACTAAGCAAAATTACAACAATCACTGCAGAACTAAGTCACTTTTATGATGAAGACATGTCTTTTGTCTGCCTTGATGTGGTTATTTTGGTTATATAGTGTCCTCCCGAGGTTTAAAAGTCGCCACACACCTCGATATAATTGTCCAACTCATTATGGCAGTTCTTGTAATTATAAAAATCAATGATGCATATCTGAACAATCAAAGGTTCTTCTTCTTTCTTGTCAAACACCTGCCACCTGGGTGCAAACAGTTCAGCTGGAGATGCATATTTGTTATGCTTGAAGCGACTTATTATGCCTCGAGCCATGAATCTCAAGCAGGGATGAGCAGCGGGCCACAGAGGCCTGATGAGCTTCTCTAACACCTCTCCAACTACACCCAGATTTTACAAAAACACTTTCTAACTTGATGTCGTCAGACTGCGATGTCTGATTCAAGTGACAACTTGAGGAAATGTGTCAGGAATAGTGATGCAATGATTAGTCGACAGTGTCAAAATGTGTAACTGACAAATGTATTTGTTGATAACTATGGTATGTTATTGTATATCTTTTTCATGCTGAGGAGCTGAAAAATATGTTTTTACAGCGTGAGTCATCTAACTTTCTACTCATCTATGCACATGCGCTATAGCATGAGACAACCACATGCCTAAACCTAACCCTTACTTTAACCCTAACCCTAAAACCAAGTCAGGACCAGCCAAACATTTCCTCACTTTCACTCCATATGGTTTATACATTTGTGACCAGACAAGAGAAAACCAGCAACAAGTTGGCCCAGCACAAGTCAAGAAAACAAAGAACAATTTCAAAAAAATCTGATATTTTCTTTTTGTTTTACAGAATATGCAAGTTGAAATTTCGAGAGAAGCCACTCAGTGCTTCAATTCACAGGATTGGGGGTCTTAAAACCATAAAGTTTGTCTTTGAATTTGGGTTTTGAACGCTGTGGACCGTTTTTAAGTTGGGTGTGGTGATACCACATTCCAGTGCTTTTGTTGTTGTTTTTTGAATGAAGATGGACAAGGAAAAAAGGCCATTGTACAGTACACGTACAGTAAATACTTCCCCAAACCTCTTATTAACCTCCTCATCTTCTTATGAGTTTTCTTTGACGTCGTTAATCAACGTTACGTTAGTGTTGATTCAAACTCACATACAGGGATTAAAAAAATGTTTTTCATGCTAGACGCTGTCTTTTAATAATCCACTGTGTGTTTCAGAACGTTATATATGGTCCCGTTAAAAAGCAAATTATAAACTTCTATTCGATCAGATGAAGCTGTAACGGGAGCATGTGATCATCTGCTATTAATATGAATAACAAACCAACCTGATTAGCTTGAATATGTGTGAATAACACAGCTTTGGGTAAAAGGTATTGACTGTGATGCTAATGATTTAGCAACAGTCTGAGAGTTAGCACATCAGCTACAGAAGCTCATTCAGCTCATTCAGTAACACACTGATCCATCCACATTACACCACAGAGCCACTTAATTTATTTTATTTGATATTAGAAATATGTTATATATTCTTACTGTTAAGTATATTACCTTTCTTGTTTTTCATTTTTATGAAATGTATATTCATTTTCATATTTTTATTTTTCTCTGGGAACCCTCGAGGTCCTGCGACCTTCTATTGAGAACCATTGTTCAAACTACTACAATAGTGTCTGTCCTGTGGGCTAACAGATATGAGATGTCACTGACAGCTAGACTGTGAGGGGGTTGGACTATGTAAATGTGATGATACAGTCACCTGGCTCCCAGAGGGTGTGAATGTTTTGGCCCTTTTCAACTATGGTCCCAGCTCGACTCACCACTGCACGGGCAGAGTCACCACTGCACGCTGCATGAAACCTGCAGTCTCACCATTGGATGTCACAAAGTCTCACACACTGTCCCTGTAAAACGCTGTAAACATTGTCCTAATGGTCACTTTCCCAATAATCAATAATGACGTGACACACAAATCCTTCAAAGATATTTGATTTCACAGCAAAACAACAATCTAATGCCAAGCTGAGCTCATTGTGCCCTTTGCTGGATCACAGAGGAATTACTTCAGATAGTCTGATGCACTTCTAGGCTTAATATTTTGAAAGAAACTGTTTTTTAAGGGTTTGAATTGGAACTTTTTCCCCAAACTTCAAATAGATATTTTTCTTTTTGGATAATAAGTGACAGCCCTTATGGACTGACGCTTCTGTCTGTTTTGTATTCTCAAAGGCAGCACAGTTTACTCATATGAGATGCAACGTGTCTCATGTTAATTACACCTAATTACACCTAATCCATAGCATATTGGCCACGGCTGTGACGTCGAACAAACCTAAGCTATGCTTTAGTTGCCACACAGAAAACTGTTGCCTCTTCACTCTGTTTGTGGGTTTGCATACTTGCCCGCTATCACTAGTGTCAAAATAACTTTTAAAGCATCGCACTGGTGCGTTCTAAAACTATTGTAAGCACAAATTCTACTCCTGAATGGATAGGGGGCATGTTGTGTCCCTTGACGGTCCCTCCACATTGGCAATTCAGAATAACAACAAAGCTTGTCTTCCCCACTCTGTCTGCTGTCAGACTCGCGGCTCCTGATGCTCATTAATTCCTGGTCGTGCTGAGGCAAGCAGCATCAGTGAGTCAGTCAAGGCTCCACACATCGCCACTAGCCCCAGGTCTGGTCCCTCTGGTTTTCCTAATGAGCTCTCCAACCACTGTGGACATGCCAACATTCTAGCGACTGTTGTCTATGAGCTGTGTGAGGATGGGGACACTATCAAAATGTAATGAGTATGAGACGGACTCTGCAGACCACATTTGACACTGAACTCTACTCACAAAAAAGTGGTGTTAATGGTTTGAGTGATATTTAGGCGCTTAAGGGATTAACACCCAATTTATTGTGTAAAACCAGATGTGTAGGAGTTGGGGACCTGAATGGCCACATGTAGGAGAGGTTATTGGTAGAAATAAATATACTACCCGTGTTGTGTATTATTATTATTCAAAACTTCCAAAAATGTATTTTTTAAAATAGCTTCGGGTTTGAGTTTATCTTAAATACATGTAAAAAAAATAATCTTGGATTTGCTTGTGTTTACGTTGCCTTTTTCTAAATTTACACAACAGCAGAGTTGACCCTCAAATTAGTGGAATCAAAAATGAATTTGAATGTGCTTGGGGAAGGGAAGAGCGAGAGGAAGAGTCCACAGATGTCACTAAGTCTTACAAACTGGAACTTTTAAATGTCAATGAATGCACAGCACAATGACATTGGTTATCAGTGTAAATTTGCGTCAGATTAGATTTTTGCATTATAGGTCTGAGCTTTGGCAGAAATTGAAAAAGTTTGCATGAGGACAAGAAAGTAATAAAGTGTGTATAGGTGAACAGTGAGAGCATTAGAAGAAGAAGAAGAAGAAGAAGGTGGAGGGGAGATGATCGAGGGTTTAAAGAAAAGGTCTGAGCTTACAGAGGTTAGAAATCCCATTGGGAACCACATCCCCATGTCCTAGAACTGACATGGCACTAGATAAGAATACATATGGGGGAGGATTAGAGTGTATGAGAAGGAGACCAAATGGCAGAAGTGGGGGATTAGAGGATACTGACCTCGGCAGAGAGCAAAATAGAAACAAAAAAGGGCAGTGAGAGGCAGAGGCTGTACAGAGAGGTGTGAATCACATGTTCCACATGTCAGTTCAGCATCAAAATCATATCACAGAAAAAATAATGCAAAAATGTAAAGAATCCTGTCACAGTCTTGGAAAATGTGTACAAACCTTTGGCATTTGAATGTTATTTATGCAAGTGTTTCAAAAGACTGTGAAATATTGTTGAGATTCAGAATGTTTACAGAGATGTAATTAAAATCCAAGGTCAGTCATGTGGGTTTTCCTCTTGCTGCCTTTGAATGTTGTATTTCTTTTATATGCCGCCGATCGGGACTGCAGGCAAACTGCTAATTACAGCATACATTTGAGTCCGAGTGGTGGAAACACTTTCATTTAGCAGTAATGATCATTATCAGGCAGTTACGGCTTGACAAAGGGTTCAAGCTCAAAACTACACTATCTGCTCCACTACCACCTCCACAGTGTTGTGTGTTCTGTTTTATGCAAGTGCAAGTGTGTGAGTTTAACACAACAATGGCTCTACTCACATCATCTCCAAGACATGTATTTAAAACTTTGCTTCCCAGTCACAACTCAACAGCGTGAGAGAAAGTACTGGATGCATGTGGGCACTTTTCTTTGTAGAAATCCTTCAGCAGCGTGTTGTTCAGCTTTTTCCACATGAAACTAATTCCTACATTTCTTTTGTTGTCTCTGAATACAAAAGACAAGTTTCCATGTACTGCAGGTACACACTCAGTAACAGAAGTACCACTGTGGAGCTCAAATGCTTGTTGTATGTATGCATGTTTTTGTACCCGTAAATAAGAGTCCATTTCTGCACCTTATCACCGTACCTGTACCAGTTTAAGTGCAGTTTAATACACTACAGCCATGGTTCTCAAAAGTGTGGTAGGTGTACCACCAGAGGAAGCTCATGTTCCACTGGCTGAAATACATGAATAAATTCATAGACAATGAAACAAATAACACAAATGTAATAATAAATGAAATCATAATAATAATAATTAAAGTCACCTTCTCTCTCGCTCCATCTTAATCTAATGTCACTATACCAGTGTGTGAAGTGTATGTGAGGAAGAGGAGGATGATGATGAGAGAACAAATGATCTCATTGGGAATTAATCTGCCTCCTGTGATAATGGTGTTACTGTAAGAGCTCATTATTTTCTCAGTTTGAGAACCACTGCACTAAAGGACATCGATGTACCTTTACAATACTGTGGTAAGTTCTCTTCTATATGTAAAGACACTAAATGCTAATTTATGGGGTAAACATTGCAATCATATGCATGTAATGTCCAGTGGTAATAATAGTGGTAAATGACTTTTGAAGAGTAGTGACAGAAAGAACAATCATGTTATCCCAGTCTCATCCAACATATCAAATGCATATAGAAGAATGTGGGTAATAATATGATACCAAAGTTTCCCATGGTTTCTAAAAATAGCCACGTATCAGTTTGATGAGTAAAAAAAAAATGCTGAACATTGTGAATATATTGGAGCCTTATATAATATTAAACACTATATATCATTATATTAAACCTTTTTTTTAAATGCCTAAATAAAGAGTATTCAATCAATACATCTGTCTGTGCCACTGAGTTTTCTTGAATGTTGGGAGGTGACACTTACTAAAGTTTATGATGCTACATGAGGAGATGTTACATTACCACTTCTGGGTTGTATACAAAAATCATTGTTAACAGAACAAAGACATTGTTGCTGCCTTTGTTACTTGTTGTTATTTTTCATTTATTTTATTATACATTTATTACTGTTTAATTTCACAATGTAAATTTAATTTAGATATACCCTCATTTGATACGTGTCACACTCCTCAAATGAATATAAACCATACTTTGTCACATCTCTACAAACATACCTTGGCTTTGCTCTGCGAGGAGAAGTGCTGCTGGACAAACAGGGCTCCCAGGGCCATGCCAAAGTGTTTGTTGGCCTGGGTGAGGCAGAGTCTGCCCAGCTCCAGCTGCTGCTCCGTGCCATCAATCTCCCGGGAAAACTCGTGGATGGTGCTGCGGAAGGCGGTGGACAGGTGTTCACTCAGCGCTGCCACGATGCGCCACAGCATGTAATTATGGACAACCCTAAGATGGAAGACACAATAAGAGTGGCTAAGTTAGTGCTGTGCAAAAGCTCCAGGACACCATTAGATCTGTTGTCTTAGCAAAGCTGCAATATAATGACCAGACAGTCTCATTGTTTTTCAATCACTTCATTGGAGCACATCCAGAATATACAGGAAACATGTAGAACCATATGCAGGATTTTTGCCTTAACTTCTAGCACTACTCGACTCTACTCTGCTGTTTTCCACGTCGTCGTAGCGTGGCATGCAAACTAGTGACGAGCAAAGCAGTTGTTTACGGTGTACTGAATCATCAGGACATTTGACACTCTACATTGACCGTCGGTGTGGAGAATAAAGCGGTTGAAGATGGATGAGTCGAGGGATGAATCATTAGAATCGGTTCATTAAAAAGATTTCTTCACTGAATTTTTCAATAGTGAGACACTTTTTTAAGGCATTTCCTTGCTAAATGTTGGAGATTAAGGCACGTTTTCAGGATTTTTAACTCTTTTTAACTGATCTACAGCTACATTGTTCGGTATTGGGGGCTGTCTCCGCTTCCCTCTACTGTCTGTTAGTAGAAAACCAACCTTGCAAGACCAAGACCATCGACCGGCTCTCTAAGTCTCTGTTCTCGCGAGAAACACATAGTGATTTACAGCACCACACACACACACACACACACACAGGTACCGGCTGTAAAATCAAGCCAGTGATTTCGTTATTTTAGACGTTCATCATGGCAGAGCCGGCGAAAAAGAAGCAGAGAAAAATGTTGTCGGAGGCGGCGAGGAAGAGGAAATGACTGAAAATGAGAACTGAAAAACAGATGGTGGCCTGGACATGGCTCTGCAGCTTGTGTTTGCTGTTTCCATTGAAAACAAATGCACATGGATGTGGATGGATGGATGTTCACGGTGGTGTATGTCAAGTACTCTAATAACCCTAATTAATGTTACTGGTAAAAGCTGTATTTCATGTGGACAAATGTCTGCTGTGAAAAAGGTTTATTCAACACGTGCTTGATCATTACACACACAGGTGAGTTAAACTCATTGCTAAGATAGAAGACCAACTTTTAATCACATCAGTCTAATCCTGATGCCAAAGATGACAGAAGTGGACTCTGCCAGCTGTCACGTGACATCTGGAGCTCTATAAACACACCAGTGATGTCAGAGCAAGTACAGCTATAGCGGTGGAGTTTGTTAAGTTTCCCTCCTCTGAATTCATCTTTCCTTGTAAGAGGAAAATGTCTTTTTTTTCCCTTTTGAAAAGTTCCACTGCTTTGCTTTAGGGAGAGACTGCAGCACAGACTTGTCTTTGTAAAGTGACATGTGCTGTGTCAAACTGTAATCTATCATGTGGCCAAAAGCTCGTGTTTTTCCATCTGCCCTCTGAGCCACTGAGAGTCAGAGAAGTTAGAGAGAAAACAAGCGGGAGACAGTGATGGAGAGTGAACGCTGAGCAGTCAACAGTTCACAAACAGCTCCCTCTGTAAAGAATGTGTAGAGTGGATCCTTCATTTACGTATTCAAGTTGTGTCGACCAGAGTCGAGCGCTTGTGTGTCCTCATAACGCCACTGAGTGCACACACATTTAATCTGCCCTGCGGGGACAATTGCCCCCACTTTGCTCCTGCTGTGAAATCTCTACACGAGCCTTAAGGCAAGTTGTTGTTGTTTTCTCCCTGTTTTTTTTTTTCCCATGCAGCAACAGATATTAAATCAAAAGCATCTTGGCAACAGCAGCCTGAGGTTCTGCCAACAAAGCACTTGTGAAGTGAATTTAATTGACGGGAAAAGCAAGTGAGGGGAGGATGAATAAATGAACGTGAGCCTCAGGTGGTGTCCTTGATCATCAGCATGTGTTACAGGTGTTGCTGCTTTGCTTGATTAGCTGCTTGTTGTAACATTGTCATCACCTGTTAGTGGCAGATTATGTGTGTGTGTCTGTGTGTGATGATGGTTGAACTCCCTGAGCCCTGATGCAGAGAACAGTAGCATTATACTCGTGGCATCTTTGAACAAAAGGGAAGACATTAATCTCAGAGAGTAAGAATAATCCACAATGGGAGGCATGCGTATAATGAAACAATGAGAATATTAGTGAGTATAGTGGAACTGTTTGGGTGTAACTAAACCACTGTTACCACTCTATGGAATTAGATTTATTTTCAAACAACACTTTTTAAGAAGCAAACTACTGTTTATGAATTGAGCAAACAAAAAGGAAACTCAAAATCAAAATACAAAATATTGATTTATTTCAAAATAATAAAATAATTTTTTTTATTATTTGTATGAAAATAAACTTTTTGTTTGCAATGATGGGAATTTTGCCGACTCTTTTGCGCTTCTTCACTTGTTCTTTGCGCTGCTGTTTTTGTTTACTATTCTGACCATGGGCAGGCCTTAGGAAGCTGCCTGCTGATTGGCTACTGAGTTTTGGAGCGACAGTTCAATGGACCGGAAGTCGTCACAGGCTTGGAGTCGCTGTCCGTCTGGACTCCGAGCCCGTGACTTCTCCTGGTCCACTGAGCTGACACAAACGCAAACGAGTCGGAGCAAAGAACATTTCCATCTCTACAGACAAAAAGTGTATTTTCAAACAAATAAAGCACAATATTTTGTAATGATTAAATCAAATATTTTATTTGTAATTGTGTATTTTGATTTTGTGGTTGATTTTTGTTTGCTGAATTCATAAAGTGTTGCTTTCGTGAAATGTGTTGTTAAAATATTGAAACAAATCTAATTCCATATTGATCCGGGTGTGACTGGACACATATGGTTTTATCTGGAAATATCGTTGTCACATGACAACGGCGTCCACAGTCCAGGAAGTGCTTCAACCCTAATAGTTTAGAGTTATATGAAGTTAGAACAGTGTTGTGTTCAGAGAGTGCGGTGGTGACGTGTATTTTTCTAATTTGTAATGTTAATCAGGTCATTGTGAAACACTGGAAATCATCAGGTTATTAAAAGTGATTTTCATCACCCAACAATTTACAGCTAAGGTCATGTTGGAGCACTTTGACTTCCTACTGGACAAACTTGTAATTATCAGGTTTTGGCAGTGATGTATTATTTTGATGGATGGATGAAATCAATCTTGTGTTCAGGGAGACAGACCGCTCAGCGATGTCTCACACTGGTGCAGAGGGTAGATTTGTGTAGATTTGTGTAGATTTGTGTAGATTTGCGAATTGTGCGTTTGTAAGTGTGTTGTAGTTTTTAATGATACTGTAGTGCCTAACAAGAGTAATGTACACTCACTTACTCATCTTTTACCACTTTAGCCTCCACATGAGGTTCATTTCATTGACAGCAAAAACTATTCGTTAAGGACCAACATGGCTGCGGCCAAATGTCAATTCTGGAGGTTTTTAAAATGCAAATTCACATTCTTATGATTTACATGGAGGACTGAAAGTGCCAAATTAAGTAAATAAATACACCATTAAATAATTACTCATATGTGTCATTAATTAATTAAAATTGCCCATCAAAGACAGATAGAATAAATTCATGATGCACTGCAACACAGGACCTTAATGAATTAATGACACATTTGTGTATTTAATTCCAATTTTAATTAATTAATGACACACTAAAGTAGTTATTTAATGGTGGATTTATTTTTTTTAATTTTGGCGCTTTCAGTCCTCCGTATGATAGACACACAGGGTATAATTGATTTGAATTCATAACCTCAGATGTGTGAAATGTTGTTTAATCTCCATCAAACACGTTTGTTTTGTGCTAATGAAAAAGTTTAAATGCACAAAAAAGTGCCCTCTTCAACTTTTACTTCAGTGCAAAAATCAATCTTTAATTTATCACGACAATTACAGATATCAACTGATGTGAGAGTTGTTATGGCGATAACTGGAGCTGTCAGAGTATTGATCTTTAAGCCATTGATACTGCTGTGATCATGCAGGGAAGAGCAGCTGCACTCAGGTTTTTGCATGATCACTGCTCGTTTTTCCCACTTCCAGAAATTCATTCATTCATTTTCTAACACTTTATACTCCACATGAGAGTCGTGGGGTATTTAGTGTCTAAATTATTCATAGGTGTGTTTAGGGCATAACATCGGTTAAAACAACCAGGACTTGTCATTCCCTTTAAAAGCCAGGTGTGCTTGTGCCTGGTGCTTTGCCACTGGTCAGAGATCGTCGGCACTGGAAGAGGCATGAGTGCGATGTCCGCCACAGGAATCAAACTGAACAATGCTGAACTCGAGATCACTTAAAAAAGACTTCAAAATCATGAAAACATGCCTCAAACTCTAACATCTAGCAAGGACATTTCTACAATCTCAATATTTATCAGAGGAGTCTGGTGTATTTAGCGTCAGCACTGCTGAAAGCTGGTGATCGTGAGCGGCACGCCACAGCACAACCCCTTCCTCAGTGGAAAAGAAAAGTGCCATTTGCTTCTTCGTGTTATGATTCTCAGCTGAATCGGCAGCATAACAGTTTACTCATGAGGGGGAGGCAGAGACAGAGGTACAGTAGCAGGATGTGTCCATGTGTCTGTGTGCTTTTACACGCTGCCACAAACTGAAAGCTGTGTCGTGGAATTCACATTCATATTTTGACAAAACAAAAAAAACAAGGTAGGAGCGCAGATCACTTTTTTGACACCTGAAATACTGTTCTGCACGTTACTGTTTGCATTAGCCGTTTACAGGTATTACAACAGGAAAAGGGAGGCGTTGGCACTGAACTGCACTGTGTAAATGAACATTAATACTTCATTATTTTTTGCATACATATACATCATAAAGTTAAGAACAATGAGATTTCAGTCAGTACAGAAAACATCTGACAGCTCAATGTGACTGGAGCTGCACTTAGTGGTCACCAGTGAACTAACCCCTGCACAGAAGTGACAACAGTGACTGACTGGGCAATAAAAAAAAGAAGAAAAAGGAATCTGTGTTGCCAGGCGGGGACAATGATTTATCGGCCAAAAGCTGTTAAAAAACTGCCAGAGTACACACCAAACCACCCAGGATGTTTCCCCAATATTTACTTCAGTACTTCAGTATTAAAATCAGTGCACACTGACAGATGAAGCAACAGCATCAGTCAAGCACAGCAGATTACACAAGGCTGACGCGTCGTCATATAAGGTTAGTCAAAGAAGTCTATGACAGGAGGATATACTGGATGCTGCTCTGGTCACCTCTTTCACAAATCATGTATGAGTGGTGACATTTGTGAAATGGAGAGCGAGATGAAGAGAAACATCTTTAAAGAGTTGAACAACCTCTCTCCACTCCTGAGGTTGATGTCACCCACTCTAGCTCTGAACCTTCCACACAATACACACCATGCAGTGTCAAACTCTGGAATAGGCTGAAAGTTCCATGCCATTTTAACAATAACTGTGAAAACTCTGTGACGGTCATGAAAGAGCTGAATTGAGGGATGGAGCTTTTGAAGTTTGAATGAACTTTCAACGTTGAAGTGTGTGGAAGCAGTGGTGTGTCTGAAGAGGATTCCTGTAACTCACAGAAAGAGCAGTAGAAATAGTCAGAAACGTTATATTATGTGCACATTCGCTCGTGATACAGTTTGTCTTCTTCAAAGAGTTCATATATGATAGTAAATGAAGAGTCTGTCGTTTCTGAAACAATGGTTTGTCACAAGTTAGGCTCAAACTGATTTTTCTAAGTGTGAAGTTATATTTTTATGCAAAAGCAATATTAGCACTTTTATTATACAGTTCTAGCTTGCCCCCACTTTCTCAGTTTTGGTTTTCCATGACTTCATAGTACCTCCTCGTCATAGAACGGCTGCACAAAACTGCTGTGACGTTGTTTTATATGCGACACATAAACTAGGGCGAGTGTACTGGATCATTAGAATCAGCTGATTAAAGATTGAGTAGTTTGAGTATTTCCTGCAGCAGAAGTTTGTCAGACGACGCGCTTCCATCATGGCTCTTCCACTCTCTGCCGATCAGGGGTCGACAGTGTGTTGACGTCACATTTTAGCATCGGCTCAGTTTGCTTGGAACCTTGCCAGAGCAGGTACCAAAACAAAGTCAAGTATTTAAACTCCAGTAACTACGATAAGGAGGTATTTCCACCAGCAGGTTCATGAACGCCTTTGGTACATATTGTGTTGCGTGTCCATTAGTACCAAAATCAGTGGCCCCAACCATATCATCTTTGGCTCCCTTCCCTTAGTGTACCAGAGTAAAAAGCTATGCTCAGTCTGTTGAAACACTACTGAAATGTAATATTTGGGAACCTTCCTTGAACACACTTTAGAGCAATACAGCTCATCTGAAGGCCGCATTCATATGATGATAAGGACATTTTAGAAACTGTTTATACACAGTAAGTCTTTATTGGATCAAAGACCAAAAACAGATTGGTCATCATAAACACTAGTGCACCAACCAAGAACACTAATACGTCTTTCATACCAGATGCAATAAACTTTCTAAAACTATAACCATGCTATTATTGATGTGTGATGTCATTATTTTGTGTATTGTTTTTTTTAGAATGTAACTTTCATGGTTAATATTATTATCATCATCATCTGAAGACTGACTTTCACAAACTGCGTCCCCTCTAAAGAAAATAATTGCGTGAGCCACCACTGCCACCTGCCCAAACTACATTTGACAATGAGAATCAAATCCACCAAACAAGGCGTGAAGAAAAATGATTATTTACAATTACAGTCTCTCCCAGCCCTTCTTTCACATCACCATCAATTTGTCTTTAGTTGGCTTCAGTCTTCCACACAGGATGGCCTCACCCCACTCTCCCTGTGTCAGTGTGGGCTTCCCCCAGTAATGGAGTCAAAGCTGAGCTAAAAGAATGCAGAGAGTGCCTGTCGTCTGGTGAGAGCCCCATACAGATCAGCAAGTAGGTCTTAATCACTCAAGGACTGAGTGAAAGCTCATTAGCTGGATGTTTTTTAATGGGGCTGGTTAAAGAGATGAAAAGATACTGTCACTGTGGACTGAATCAACACATTAGCACAGGTAATGACCCTGCAGTCAATGGAGGGGGGGGGGGGGGGGGGGATAACTCAAACAGTGTCTAAGGTGAGATTTCTATAGTTTGTCAAACAAAAGTGTAATAATGATATGTACAAAAACAACATCGGACAACCATGCAGTAGTCTTTAGAGTTCCTTTTGTGATTTTAACAATGCTTTTGTAATGTTGGACTCATGTAACATGCTTGTTAAATTCATCGTTGAGTCCAAAAAGGTTTGTTAGGTCACAGAGACCCTAATCAAAAAAACATGATGCTGCCCTCACATACACATCACTTTAAGGCTGGACTGTGTGTGTTCATGTGGCAGTCAAACTTTTCAAGCATGGACACAAGCACCAGCCAATCAGATATGTATGTGTTTAAACTCAAACAATACACCATCCAGTCAAATCTCTCCAACTCTCCAAGGTTATCTCAATGATGTCAGTGTTTTTGTCAAACAGGGTGCAACCCACAATGGTGTGCACCATGTCGCCATCGCTTTAGCAACATGAGCAACTCTTGCAAGTGGTCAATAACAGACACTGCTCTGGTCACTTCCTCCAACTTCCTCCAGCTCCAGGCATCAGACACACGCATTGTTATGTGTTAATGTGACATGAAAATGCAGCTTAAGGGCCAGGTCCTACTTTCAGCATTACATGTCTACAATGAAGAGTTCCAAGCATGTGCACTCCAGTCCAGTAGCAGCAATTTCTCACCAGGTTTTCCCCAACAATTGTGGCCTTTCAGTGCTGAGTTGTACATGTTTGGGTACCAGTGGACTTCCTGTTACCATTTACTTAGTTGATTCTTTTGACCAAAGCAAGAGCATGCATCACCTGTAACCAGGTACCTGCTGGTGTCCTTTCTTTCATATGTACTTTATCGTCTATTTCCCTATAAATGGAACATCCATCCATCCATCCATTTTCTACTGCTTTATTTGCCACTTGAGGGTCATGGGGGAAGCTGCTGGAGCAGATCCCAGCTGACACAAGCAAAAAGGCATTTTCATGGGGTTCACCCTGGCAGGTCGTTAATCCATCGCCAACATACAGCCATCACACACATTCATTCCAATGAACCAAACCAGCAATTAGCATGTTTTTGGACTGTGGGATGTACTGAGAAAGAGAACCCATGAAGGAAGAACATGTAAACCTTGGCAGAACTGGGATTGGAACCGGTGAACCCTCTTATTGGGAGGCAAAAATACGAACCACTTTACAAAATGTACATCAGGTTCTATTGACTCCACTGTAATATATTTACTGACATCATAAATGAAGTGAAAAGTTCCCATAGACTGTTATTCAAACAAACTTCTTTGTGCAGCCAGTGGAGTCACCCCCTGCTGAAATTCTCCTCAGCCAACAAACCAGAGGACTATGTCCATATTTTTATTTAGAGTCTATGTCTAAACCCCACATGTAAAATGTGTTATGCTTTCAAGTCTATTTATCTCTATCTTTTATCTGAGTCTTTTATCTATATCATGATACATTCTCAGCTCAGAAGACCCAGCTGGGAATCAGACCTTGACTGGTAAAAGTTACAGAGAACATGAAATCCACCGTTAGGTGAAGAACTTCACCCACTATGGGTGTTTTTTTTTAAGTAGAGAAGCCAGTGGGGAGCCAACCCTCCACTGTGGCTGTATCTGCTCTTTGGATGACTAGTAAAAACACAAATATGTTGTAAACACGTACATGAAAATATGGACTTTCCCGCAATGGCCTTCAAAGGCAGTCTGAAAACTGTAAGGAAAAACAACACAAGCCAAGTACCCAAGCGCACACACACACACACACACACACACACACAGCCTGGAGAGTGACGGATGAACAGAGGGAGCAGACGGAGAGAAAGAAAGAGAGGGGGGTTGGTGCTTTCCCCTTCATTGGAGACCTGCTCATCTGGCTAATGGGATTGGCTGCAGTCACTCCCAGTGCACGGGGACCGCGCACACACACACACATTGTAAAAAAATGAAGGAAATGAAAGATGGATGGAGGATGAAGAGAAGGAGGTGTGACTCCTCTTGTCAGCCTTGTATGATGGGAAAGCCATCAGTTGTGAGAGCATGGGAGGGAGGGGTGGATACAGAGAACAATGGAGAGGAGGATTCAGTCAATAGATGCCTGTGAGGGTGGAGAAAGAGAGAGGAAAAGGAATGGATAGAGGAGAAAATGGAAGTCCAATGGATGGATGGAGATGTCAATAGCATCCCCAAACCAAGTTGAAGAAAATTAAGACAAAAGAGTGGAAAAGAAATAATGCATGGCAGGAAAATGATGGGTAGGACGAGGAAAAGATTAAGATGGAGTTTGAAAGAGGGCACAGAGGGATGAAGAAAAACGCCTCCAGGTTTTAACGAGAAAGATGGTAAAAAATGGGTAAAAAACAAAAAGGGAAAGAAACAATACAGTGATAGGAAGTACGAGAGGAAAGAGATAAAGACGACAGGGTGAGGGAGAGACAAATACTGTACATGTAACAGGAAGAAGGGAAGAATAAAGAAGGGGAATAAAACTGAAAAAAAGAAAATTAAATAAGAAAGAAAGAAGGAAAGTAAAAAGTTTTGAATGTTTTGAAATTGTGGAAGTCTGATCCATTCATTTTTAACCATCTTTCCTGTCATGCTGACACTCACACCTGTCTGCCTGTCTGCCTGTCTGTGTGTACTTGTCCAACTCCTCTTCACCTCTGAGTGCAACTTCAGACTCAACCTCCAATTTGCCAGAATCCAAACTTTCCTCTCATTTTCCTCCATTCATATGTCTGTCAGTCTGCAGCTGTTACACTGTATCTTCAAGTGCACTATTCAACTCTTGTCTCTCTCTCTGTGTGTGTGTGTGTGTGTGTGTCTGCGTGTGTGTGTGTGTGTGTGGGGGGGGGGGGGGTACAAGTGAGTGACAAGAGTTGAGAGCAGAGTATTCAAAGACTACAAAAGAGTGTTCCTGTGGACAACACCACCATGTGGTCTACTGGACTCTGACATGATGGACCAACACCTCTGCCACGACCTCTGACTCGAGCCACACGAGGCTAAATAATGGAGCTGTGCATGTGTGTGTGTGTGTGTGTTCTTCTATGCCTTTTGAGGACTGAAGACTTATCAACTAAAGGCATTGAGGACATTTGGGTTGGGACAGTGTGACTGTTCACACCTGGCATTTAAATACATCTGATTGGGATCTCATTTCCCTTGACCTTTATTCAAATGCACATTGACAATCATGACTGCACGAGCAAAATGATGTACTGCTCTCAGTGTGAGTGCTGGTGTGTGTGAGCTCAAGGTTTCTCAATCCTGGTCCTTGGGAGCTCCATGACGAGCTGAACACTTTAACCCATTTTAATCCATACGATAAGAAAATAACTTTGCCTTTCATCAGAAGAGACAGGCGATGCAGGTGCACGCTCGTCAGTACACCTGAGACGCACACTGGCATCTTCTTCCTCCCTCTTCCTCCCTCCCCAGCTTCCACAACACAATCAATAACAGTAATGAATGATTACATTGAGTAACTCAGTGAGCTCTGTCCGCTTATTTTCAAATGCCTTTCAGTATGAAAGCTGCACACTCTTTTATACATGATTGAGAACGCCTACATTAGCATGCATAAATAACAGAAAGAGAGTTTTTCTACTTATTGGGTAATAAATGTACAATATCATTTCTTTCCATGAGAATCAGAATCAGAACGCAGAAATCCGAGAACAATGCAGTCTTAACTTCTTGCACTCATAGCCATAAATTGGCACAAGAACAAACAGCCAGAAAGCAGAATATTTACTGCAAAAAAATACATATATCAAATAAATAAATCTGCATCATATCAAGTATGTGCATAGTTGAGTGTCTATCTGCAACATTCCTGCTCTTTCCTGGCAGCATCCAGGAGTTTGTTGTTGCCAAGAAACATCTGGTACATGTTTTCATGTTTATCTGTGGAAACCTGTCATTCAATGGTGCTTTTTCCTTTTTTTAATGATAAAGCCAAACTCTTTTGACCATTTGAAATGAAAAGAAGTTTCAGCAGCAGCACCGCCTTGTTTATGTTTTTTACCGATGATATATTAGACATATTTGATCCATGCTTCCAGTGCAATTCCAAAAGGGAAGACAAATGGCTGGAGACTGCGCTGGACAGGATATTTGAAATCAGGACTGTCCGGCCTAAATACGGTTATAAAGTCGCTTATAAAGTTGCTTATAAAGTCGGTAAATACACCTGAGGTCGCTTTGGGTCCAGTTGAACGACGACATCACATGACCACATTATTTCTGTGTTAGACCAACTTTAAAGAATTCAAAATAGAACAATTTAAGTCGCACTATTGTGTTTATTAAAAGTCTGATTTTAGTTGGTCTATAATCAATGTCCTCTCTTCAGTCATATATTGCATTGTCAAATTAATTTCAAAGAACAATAAACATGTTGCATGTTTCTCCGGCTTCTATCCATAGTTCAAAAGCGTGCAATATGGGGATTAGGTAAATTGATGGTAGGTGTTTTTTTTTGTTTGACAGGATTTGACACTTCTATAGTCAAATCAGAAAACCCCTCCTGGTGTTATCTCTGTGTGAGTGTTCACTTCAGTTTCCTGTTGTTTGTATTCAATATTTGTGCATGTGTGTTTCTTTGTTTCTTCTGGCCACAAGCTGAGTGACTCGCTAATAACTAGCAGGAAGTGAAAGGACCCCTTGATGTGAGGAACCAGGGCATTGGTAAGCTATGCTAATGAGCAACACCTATAGTGCTGCTCCTCTATTTGTATGTGGATGACTGTGTGTGTGTGTGTGTGTGTGTGTGCTCATGCCAACCTTTGTTTAAAGCCTAAAAAAAGAGCTTCCTGGGAAACAGAACCTGGAGACAGACTGGAGGCGGAGAAAGAGGAGAGTGATTAAAAAAGAGAGCGGACAGCAACAGAGAAGACGTGAGAGTGAAGGACCAGTAGAGGAGGAGGAGGATGACAGGAGTGTAGCTTAGATAATTGATTGACGGAGGAATGGATGGGAAACAATGGTGGATGAGCAGATGGAGAGATGGGAATTAGAGGGTGGTCACACAAATTTGAAGAAAGGTGTAGTGAGACAGGTGGAGAGGAGGCTGGAGAAAAACAGTTTGGTGAGAGAGAGAAAGAACGTTTTGACTGTCACTGTATACAAGCTCATCCCATCAAGATGATATTGCCTTGTTTTAACTATGGTTTTATAAGGTGGGTTTTCGTCAGCCTGTTTTTATGCATGTTTTCGATTTGTGCATAAAAATCCTGCATGAAAACAGAGACCGTTCAAAGAAGTCTGTTGTGACACTTGAGGGAGGCGGAAACGTTTGTGATAATAAATAAATAAATGCAAAGTAAATAGATTTGGAGAATAAAGAATGGCATAGAGAAATCCATCCATCCATCCGTCCATCCAGACAGACAGACTTGATATTTGACAGTATCAATGATATTATTGCTTCCCTCTTGACTGGAAATAAGAAGTGAGACCAGATCCCAACTGAGTTGTGCTCCTTCCACTAGCTTCCTGTTAGTTGTAGGACTCAATTTAAAATGTTACTTTCTTAATGGACTGACACCATCTTACCTCAGGGAGATCCTCCATCTTCCTACCCATCGGGAGCTCCGAGGTCAACTCACTAGTTGCTTTAGAGGTGCCTGTAAGACCCAGCTCTCTGTAGCTGCCCCAAACTATGGAATGACTTACCCATTGGAATTAAATCTGCCCCAACTGTCCAACATTTTAAATTACTTTTAAAGACCCACCTCCTCTCTAAGGCCTTCACATAGGGATAAGAATATTGTACCCATATGTATAAAATTAGATCTTTTTACCATTTTAATTATATTCCTATTTTAAAGTTATTTGATTATATTATATTATGTTTTATTATGTTATTGTTTTATGTTTTTTACCTTGTTGTTGTTGTTGTACCTTTTTGCTTTGGTCAACCCTGGTTGTTTTTAAATGTGCTATACAAATAAAGTTAAGTTGACACTTGGAAGGCAAGAGTGAGGTGATGGATATTCAGCTTCAATATGCAACTCCAACAATGAATGTTGCTAAAGTGTTCACACTATACCTTTAAACACGCAGTATGTAATCTCCATCAAACACTGACATTGTGAAGCAGTGTGGACTCATGGGAACTAACATACAGGGAGAGCTTTAGTGGTAGAACACACAGCAAATTGCAGTGAGCAGTGCGTCATATTCTCACAACCAAATTTAAAATGTTTTATTTTATTAAAACCCCAGTGCTGCTGGACCTGCTGTCGTCCCCTTCTTTCCCTCTCTCACATTGACCCGTATGACTGACTGACTGTTGACAACACCAGCAAAACCCCCGACATGTCCGTTGGCCAGATCAAGTAAATCCATAAAGATGTTTGCAGCCTCAGCAGATGGTGAAGACTTGGCCTCGCACTCTGTACTTTGTATTTGTCACAGTATATGTATGAAAGTGTTCTGTGTAATTATTAACCATTAATTCACCCTTCCTGCCCGACCCAGAACTCTTGTTCTTGTTGCATTGTGGGAAATGCACGTTAAGGTTGACATACAGTAAGTCAAGAGCTGATGTTATTCTAAAAATGTCTCATCTCCAACTATTGTAAATGCAAAGTCAAGTGCTTATTGCTCTGTTGACTGCCCACTCAACCATACACTACACCAAAGTCCACAGAGAAAATCACCAATTTTACATCATTGCTGCCTTAATCTGTAAGTTCAGACACTTATTTTGTGATTTTGAATTTCTTTATTTGGAATAACCTTAGTGACACAAACTTAGCAAATGAGGCAGCAGTAGAGCAGCAGTCCATGCCAGGTAAAAACAGGGATATTTTCTGTGGGCGTTGGTGTGAGAGAAAGCAATTTACAAACTTCAGTTTCCAGGTTGGAGAACGTTGTCCTAACAGCAAAATAAAGCAGCAAATGCATTCATTTCCACCGGCTCTACTCACCTCGCCTCGCCACGGTTTAAGTAGCATTTCCACTAGCATAGTACCAGGTATTATTTTTAGTACCTGCTCCGGCGAGGTTGCAAAAGCGTGTTGAGCAGGTACTTACTATGCGATGATTGGTCAGACTGCCGGTCACTGACTGGCCAGAGTGGCCAAACAGGAAGAGACGCCCCACACACAAATCAAGCCAAACAGAGCCGGACTGTGGATCAGTTAAAACTACTCAACAATCCTAAAAACATGGGTTAATCCAACAACTACAGGAGTCTGGTGTAAAGTCACTAGTCACTCGCGTATAAAACGAAGTCACTGCAGTTTCACGTGCAGTGATGACTCCGCCCACGTTGAGTAGGTACTTGGAGATGCAAGCTAAACCGTGCGCTGTCATGCCGTGCCGAGGCGTGTAGAGCCAAATACACCATTAGAGTACACTTTAGGTGATCCTTTTGATAAGTAGCAAAAATAAAATGCTCATTGTGAGTGTGAGACACAACGGCATGTTTACAGTGGGAGTGTCTCAGTCAGGTTCCCAGGACATTCAGTGCTGTTGACCACGTGCCAGTTCCTCAACAAAACAAAACAACAACTCACTTTCATACAAAAGCTACATTTTGTGGCTGTGGCTCGTGTTCATTTCTGAGGACGTGCACAATCATTAAGGGCTAGTGCAATTTTGACTGATGGAGGGTGAAGGGAAACACATTCACTGAGATAATCACTAAGAAACCATGGCCAGCATTTGAGTTAAGTGAATAAAAGTCACTATATAAAGCTTCACATTGATCCACCACAAAAAGAAGCCAACTGAGTGGACGAGCGATAAAGGGAAGAGAAGACAGGTTGTCATACAGACAGGTGGAGGGACAAAAGGACAGGCAGAGAGAATGATTGAAGCATGGTGTAGTCTATTACCAAAGCCATCAGGGAGAATGGATGGACAGACAACTCAAAGAGAAGATTGGTAAACAAGAACAGAAGAGACAGAGCATCAAACCAGGCTTCTGCAACCTGTGGAGGAGTGAAGCTGTGCTAATGGTTAAGACAGTGGTGCAGGTTTGGTTGTATATGTTGTATTTTGTCAGGAACTGAAGTTGGTGTCTGTAAAACCACTCACTCTCTGCACCAAGTTCCATAGAGAAAATACGAGTAGTTGATTATCTGCTGCCTCCATGACTAAGTTCAAATGTGTTCTTTTTTAATCCTTGGTTCCAATTGGCATTAAATGACACACACTTAAAACTAATAAAACAGCAGTAGATGAGCAGCTCCTGTGTCCCTGTGACCTACACAAGAGAGACTTTGTGTAGGGAAGTGAGCAGTTTACAAACTTCCATTTCCAGTAAGAAAAGGCAAATTTTCTTAATCTAATTAGGGGATAAAGCAGTGGAGACATGGTTAAAATAGAGTAGACTTTCTGCAGGTGTACATCTTCTTTGGTGGGTCTTTTTGTTAAGGTGCTAGAATGTGTTTTTCCTTGCTGAGTGTGTCCCTGCATGAAGTCAGAGCTGCCTGCGTGTCAGTACCACGTACAAACCACGCTTCAACGTCAATCCTTTAAAGCAGTAAGGATAGTTGATGTAATATTTGTCATTAAGAATGAAGGAAAAAAAGAGAAATTGAGTCATTTTCTGCAAAGGCTGATGTTATATAGAAGAAAACACTCAGTTTACAGGAGTTCCATGTGGTGCCCAGTGCTGCTGTTCAGGCACAGGTATCCTTCAGTTTGCTGTGTTCAGCACAGTCGTTGCACTTTTGATAAAAGCTCTGCCCTGTGTTGTCAGAATAACATGCTCATAACTGGGAGACGCTGAGATACAGAGAGCTGCAGAGAGGATGTTGGTTTGTGGTTTCTCCGCTTGGGTATTTAGTTCTGATTTGTTTGACTTGAAGGACTGAGGGAGGGTCACACAGACCTGGGTCAATGTTGAGCACTGTTGAGGGAGTTGCTGTTTTGGTGATCTGCTAGTCACAAGTATGTTGGTACGGTAGGACACCTCATCGTGTTCAAATTATTCAAGCCTACTTTGCTGCATAGAAATTCTTCCTCAGCAAGATAAACCTGAAAATGATTTTCTTCATTACATAATAGTGAACACTGCGGGATCGCTAAAGAAAGAGAACATCTCTGAAACACTTCACACACATACAGTAGAGCTCCAGTAGCTGACGTCACACAGGTAAAGCCCTCTGTCAGGTAACGACACCGTTCACCTCCATACAATATATACTAGACATAAACACACACATCAGGCAATAAGTCGGTCAACTCGTCTCTTTGCTGGCTGTTTTCATCCTTATAATGAAGACGGTGGATAGATGTTCAAAGACAGGCTAACAGGAGAACACTTTACAGACCCCCACAGATCCACAGAGACAGTGGAGGTGAATCACTGCTATAAAACATGCTCAAAGTGAGCAGAAGACAGAGCAATGGGAACCCACAAGCAACAGATAGTTAACTCTTAAAAAAATCATGATTTACCAAGAGCTAGTCTGCACAGCAACATTAAAACAACAATTATTTCCATTACACTGCCTGTTGTTAACAACAATGCTATTATTAGACTTTAATCGAGCTAAGACTATAGTCCGACTAAGACAGGCAATCAGACAACTTACAGAGTCTGAGTGTTCATGCAGAGAACAACATCAATTTATTGGCTGTGTATGCCTGACTCCGCCTCTATTATATAGTGTGTATTGAATCAGTTTCCTGTTGACCTTGACAAACAGTGAACGTTGAGATGGATGGTGCTGTGGTTCTGTATGTTTCGTACCTGCTGTTCATGTTAATCGTGATTCAAATTAGATGGAGCATATGTGAAGAAAGCTGCAGCGCCACATGAGCTCCAGCAACACTACTGCAGTTTATATGTCGTCTCCTTCTGCTTCTGAGTCAACGATCGGGAGGAAAATGTTGGTGAATGAGCAGAACACCAAGTTTGACTCCAGTCCGACTAAGTGTATACATGCAGGAGTAATCAGACTATGAATCACATTATCCAGGTATGTACGTGTACAAAATGATTGTCTTAGACTGACTAAAATCTGACTTTTCACATGCACGTAAACACACAGAGTGACTCTCTGGAGTAAGATGAAGGGAAGTTAATGAAGAAGATGAAGATGTCAGGATACTACAGGTCTGGCAGTTTTTACCATGCCGGTGCTTTATAAGGATCAACTATATTCAGTCTGTCAAGTTTTGCGATATATCGGTTGATTTCTGTGGATTTAAAGTGTGACAGGTTGGATCCAGAACCTGCCCCATTCATTTGTTTGGCACCTTTGCCTGCACATGTGACTAGAACTGTGACGCTCTCTCACTTCTTCGCTCCTCATCAGTTTTGAAATGCGTCCACAATCAATGGAGACAAATGTGTATGCACAGCATGGTGTTTAAATTTCAAAGAAGGCGAGTAACATGAAGTAGCAGCATGATTGTCATAATGACATGAACTGGTGAATCGTGAAATGTCTGAGTAGGTTATGATGCAGACAGACAGATGCACGCACACACACACACACACACATAACTGACAAGCACATAATCCAGCCGCCAGTCATCCAAGCGGTGAACCATCCACGAGGACTGACTCAGAGCTGTTGTGTATGTGTGTGGAGCGCTGTGTCACTATTGGACACCTGTCAATGGTTGGAACACACATCCTGATGTGCATCAGCCCTCTGAAGGCCTCCACCAGAGTCTGTCAACAAGAGGAAGGGAAGTGTGTGTGTGTGTGTGTGCGTGCGTGTGTCTGCGTGTGTGGTAAACAGGTGTCGGTGAAAGATCAATAATAATCAGCTGCAGCAGAAGTGGAAGTTCACCCAACAGTGACTCACACACACACACACACACACACATAGCAATGCTCAAAATCCAATCCATACACCTTGTGACACTGCTTTGTAGCAAAAATGATAGTGACACCCCAAAATACAAGGCAACACACACACACACACACACACACGCACACACACACACAACCTCAAACAAAAGCGCTTACTCGCACTCAAAAAGTAAAGACTCAAAAATGCAGGCTTCTAATTTCATTGATTTTCCGTACACCTCAGCGTACGCATCATTCTCAATCAACTCCGAGCTCACGACCATCATCCCTTCACCACCCGGACACCCGCTCCCTTTCTCTCTCTTACTTTTACCTCTTAGAAGTGGTCTTGATGATGTCGGACACTTTCTGTATGTAGTCAGTGGCGAGCACCACGATCTCCTCGTCTTCTGAGTGGTTGTCATGGAAGATCCTGTCGAGCAGGCGTTTCCAGTGAAGCTGTGGTAAAAGAAAGAAATAACGTTTTTCTTGTAAAATTGTTCATTTGTTCATTTTGTGTGGTTTAATACAGTTGTTGTGTTTCATGTGCAAAATGCTCTTTGAAATGCTTGAGTCCTGATCTAAGGTTTCCAAATCACAATAATAATAATTAGGTTTTGGGACATAAATCGATACAGTGAAATATTGCAATATTTTGCGTGGCAATATTATAACACTTTTGAGACACCAAGTATCCAAATAAACAAATAAACATTCAACTTTTTGTTGACTAGCACAAAGAAATGATTGAAATTTTAGTCCAAGTGCTCACTCTCACTAAAGCTGTTGTGTGAGTACATCGCAGTATGAGTTTGCAAATACACAGTACAATATCGTGATAATATTGTATTGTGACTTAAATATCACGACAATATTGTATTGTGGTGTCTCTGGTAATTCCCACTCCTAATAATAATATTAGTATTTCAGATTTGTTTATATAGCAACTGGCGATTTTAAGATGATTTGCTTATCTTCACTTAAATTACAATTTCATCAAGAATTCAAAACCTTTATTCTGAAAAAATATGAATTGAAAGAGAAGTCAAAGTGATTCTGTTGCTAGGATTGACTGATATTGTTGAAAAATAAAAATGAAACACTGCTGTTTCTTTAAACCAATACATTTATTAATTCGGTGCAAGATTGTAGAAAAAAGTTTAGGACAAAACCAAAAAAGGGCCGATATTCAATGAACTTAGAAAACAACTGGCCAACCCCTGATATAGCACTTTTAAATACACAGTTAAAGAGTGCTGTCACTTTTTATTCAAAATGTAATATTATTGGAAGTGTGGGGAAAAAAGTGGCACATTTTTTACATGCAATATGGGAATGTTCTAAGATCTTCCCCCGTGGGAAAATGTTTTAGATTATATAGGCAAATGGCTGAATTATGAACTTCCCAGATCGGCAAGACTATGTCTCCTAGGAGACCAAACAATGGTACCACACTTAAACAAACATATTTTTGGAATCTTAAAAAACTGGCCTAATGACTTGTGCACGGACAATTTTAAGGTGTTGGAAGGAGCCTCAAGCTCCCACACTGAATATGTGGAGAACTCAGATGATGGAAACGGCTGCATGTGAGAAAATGTTGGGGAGATTAAACGGTGAAAATGATATGATAAACAAACAGTGGGACAGTTTTGGTAAATGTATATCTAGAGAGAACAGCTAAATCATGTATAGATATTCTTAATTGTTTTGTATTGATATGTTTTACATTAAGGCCATACACTTTGCCTGAATAATGGATCGCCCCTCACATCCAAATGTATATTATTGATTGAACTGCTTACCTACCTGCCAGTTTTATTCTTTTTGTTTGTTTGTCATTTTCGTTTTCGTTATCCTTCATTTTGTCTGTTTTACTCGTTCATATGTATGGTTGTTTGTTTGTTTCATGTTCATAATTGTGTAAAATAATGAAAAATTCTAAATTAAGAAAAAAAAAAAAAAAGTAATATTATTTTGAATGTGGGAT
This sequence comes from Solea solea, assembly GCF_958295425.1. Classification (NCBI taxonomy): domain Eukaryota; kingdom Metazoa; phylum Chordata; class Actinopteri; order Pleuronectiformes; family Soleidae; genus Solea; species Solea solea. Next base: position 3,414,452 of record NC_081140.1, on the reverse strand, counting down.
GTAAAGTACACTCCTATAATTACCTGCTCAAAATGTTTTCTGCAAATCTCGGGCTTGTCAACTCGCAGATAACGACCCATAGTTATGTTTTTAAAATAGGCGCTCCCTAGTGGTCGCATTAATAAAGGCACTCTGATACCCTGGGTGTGTCGTCATCCTCGTAACTGCCTCGTCTTTTTTAACCCTAACCTCACTAACACAGATACAACAGTATCTATACATTCACTTTAAATGAAGATGCAGAGGTGGAGGATAATAACTGAGACAGCAGAGACTCAGGCAGATTAGCTGAGCATTTAAAAGAATGGTACAGGGCTAATATCTCTGAGCTGTTATATATAATTAATTAGAAAAAAAAGAAATCTTTCATGTAAACCCCACAGCTGCTCATGAACCTCCATTAAAAATGTGCCCTTGCTACAGGTGCCTGTGACCCGGTCTGTAATCAGACAAGCTGAGAATGTGCTGCAGGCAGTGGACCCACGGAGCGTTCAGTGATATTAGGACAGGTGAATAGGTGAATAGGTGAATATTTAGCGTAAATGTAAAAAAACTGAATTAATTGTCTTTGGCGCTAAGCAGACTCACATTAAAACCCAAAAGCCAAGCAAGAAGTCTTGGCATTTATTTTCATGTACGCTGACCTGACTTTAAAAAGCCACATTAAACCAGTCACAAGGTCTGCATACTATTATCTAATGAATACATTATTGTGCAGCAGGATCTGGAAAAACTGGTCTTTATCTTTAGTCCATTAGACTACTGCAGTTCTGTTCTCATCGGCAGCTGCAGCTGATTCAGAATGCTGCTGCTCGTGTAACTCACTTTGCTGTTAGTCTGTAAAGCGCTGAATAGTTTATTTCTGAGCTGCTGGTTCACTATGAACCATCCAGACCACTGAGGGGATCTGGGTCAGGTTTGCTCTGTGTCCCGAGAACCAGGACAAATATCTAGAACAAACTTCCAGAAGAGTGCCGGTCTGCTAAATCAATTCATCCTTTTAAACCTGTTTGCCACTATGATTATTACTGCTGCACCTCAACCTTAACTCCAACTTTCAATGTCTTTCTTATGTGTGAATTTGTCTTTCCTTTTATAGTAAAGCACTTTCAAATGCCTTGTTGTTGAAATAAACTTCCATCCATCCACTTTCGACCGCTTTATCCTCCACAAGAGGGTCACTGTGTCATCTCAGCTGACATAGGGCGATAGGCGTGGACAGTTCATCAGTCCATCACAGGGCCACACATCGAGACAAACAACACGTTGCATGTTTTTGGACTGTAGGAGGAACCCGGAGAACCCATAGAAAACCCACGCACACACGGGGAGAACATGCAAACTCCATGCAGAGAGGCCCTTGTTCCAACCGGGGATTAAACCCGGGTCTGCTTGCTGCACAGACAAGAGCTAACCAGAAATAAACTTGCCTTGCCTTTCTACTTACAGGAGTCACAGAATTTTCCCTTAATGCTGAGACTTTTCATTTAAACTTAAGCGGTCTCAACTGTAATATATTTAATACATTCAACATTAAATTATATATAAACATGTGTAGTGTTAATTAGAATTGTCTGCATGTTATTGATTAAATTTAAATTCTTATAATAAAAATGTTGTTTCTATCGTAATTTTTTCTATGTTTGCATCATAAATATGTTTTATTATGTAACCTATATATATTTCCATATCAAAACAAACACTTTTATTTTGAAGTGCTTAATCATCATGAATATTTTTTGCTGCAATATCCTGATGGAATATTGAGATCTAATTTAAAGCTCAAATCACCCACCATTACTGTACAATTGTTTTTTAAACATGAATATCCCCCTCCTGAAGTTTACTTGAGTTTGAGGCCCCTGGCTTAAACTCATGATGATGTCAAAACTGTGCAGGGTTGTAAAAGTCTTGCTTTTACATTTTTTAGGACAGAGGCAGGATCAACTCTGTCCTCATCCTGCTGGTGGTGGCTGCAGGATCCAGATCCAGTTGTGAATCTATTATTTCTTATCATTAGCAGTCGTAGTATTGTCATCACTATCATGCTATGATTAAAATTGATATCATTATAATTTAGTATCAACAATCTCTGCTGCTGCTTGTATAAATGACAGTGTAGCACTATAAACATGTCATTACTGATTTAGAGCTGTCCTGTCTAAACCTAATGCAACTGTTATATATCTGCTCCTGGTCTCTTTCTTCTGTCTCTACCTCACCTCGCTCTTTCCCTTTCCCTCCCCCACCTCTCCTCTGTCCCCCATTTTTCCTTTCACCCCAACCGGTCGAGGCAGATGCTGCACATCATTGAGTCTGAGTTTTCTTCTTGTTAAAAGAGTTTTTTTTTCTCTCCCCTGATGTTTAGTGTTTAATGCTTAGAAAAGTAATGCTTAGAATGTTTGACGCTTAGAAATCACAATTTCATTGTGTGAATTGTTGGGTTTCTCTGCTCTCTACAATATCGTAAAGGTTTCTGCTTTACTATGTACAGTGCCTTGTGATTTTGCGCTATGCAAATAAAATTGAATTTAATTGTAGTGAATTCGGGTTATGGCACAAAAGAAAGTGCCTTATTCGGTATGCAGTAAAGAGTATATATGCTGTAAACAGTAAAGAGAAGAAGCCTCACCCCGTACTTATTAAGACTCAACACAGCACTAGCTCTAAAGAGAAGTACCTGTCTCCTTACCGGCATCAAAACACACAAGTTGACACAAAAGTTGTCTGTTGCCCTTTTAGGTACTTTGCACACCCCCACTTCAAAATACACACATTATGCCTTTAAACCCTATGAGACAGAAAGTGTTTTTAATTTGAGTTCTATTCAGTTTTATTCAGTCACCATTAAGAGATCAAAATATATCCCCTCTTTAGTTAACAAGCCAACAAGACATTGGTCTAACTGCCTTAGATAATCAACTGTACATACTTTCGTTTTATTTATTATTTTTCTTCTTAATTCTCCTTTTATTTTTGGAAATCATGCTTTCTGTTGTTAATTAATTGCACGGCAGCATCCCTGTAACTGGTCATTTTCTTCTAGACCCGAGGAAAAGCAAATAAACAGCATGAACACACTGAAGCCATGTTGAAGCAGCATCTTTGCTGAACCTTCAGCTCTATACTATTCCTGGCAGCTTGACTTTGGTGTTTAATTGGACCGCTGTCCTTGTCCCAGTATACAAGCACAAGCTAGGAATTCAATTATTTAATGAAGTGTTTCTAACTACACAAGAAATTCAGACCAATACAATTTCAGTCGAACTAACATATTAACTTAAAAGTCTGGTTTTAATCGAACTAACACAATACATTTCTCCGAACATCATGTAAATATACTGTGTGTGCATTAGGGGCGGGTCAAAATATGGCTTTAGTGATATATCGTTAAGGTGTTCTGAACTAAACAGTCTCTGCCAGTTTCACTCGCTGGCCGTTGCTCCTTGATGTCTCCTCGCGGTGGCACTGGAGTTTACAGCGGGATAATGGCAGAGAAAACAACACATAGACTGCATGCACCTTGTTCTCTATGTTGTGAATAAATAGAGAAATCCTGCGCTTTAAACTTTTCATGGACATTTTGTTTTCTTCAGTTAGACAGATGTATCTCTATATGTCTGTCTTGCAATACATTGGTAATCACAGAATCGTAGTATCGTGATATTATTGGTATCGTGGACCATGTCGTGAGGTGCCCTGTGATTCCCACGCCTAACATGCATGTGTGCAGCACTCACACTAGGGGCGATGCGCTGCAGCTGCTTCAGGGTGATGCGGTTGTACATGGTGTTGATGTCCTTTCTTTGGTCATCATAGTCCGACATAGTGATCTACAGAGAGAGAGACAGACAGAGAAAGACAGTAGTGATAAGTCAATGTCGCTACCAAATTGATTGAGATCACATTGTAAATTAATACACGTAAACAAGGAAGTTGAAAAGGCAATATAATGTTTAAACTTCTCAAACTATTTCATAAATAATATGTAGATTGATCACAAATCTAGTCTCAGCTGACACAGGATGAAAAGTGGGGTCATATCCTGGACTGGTTAACCGATGCATGCTTTTGGACTGTGGGAGGAAAGCGGACAAAGTGGGGACAACATGCAAACCCCATACAGAAAGGCCGTCAATCAAACCAGGATTCAAACCAATGACCTTCTTGCTGTGAGGCAACAATGTTAGCCACTGGATCACCGTGTGCCCCCTAAAAATATAGCAATCAAGGGACTAAATTGAATAGTTTCCATATTTTTTTTACAACTTTGATGATAACAACTATATCTTATAAATACATATGAAACTATTTGATGAGTTTGCTGATTTTGCTCAATTTTTCTTAATGATGGGCATTTTTTTTTCTTTTTTTTTCACATTATCACCATGAAAGTGACATCATTAATGTTAAAGTTTGACCTCAAGACGTCAGTGTCTCAACGTATAGCAGCAACTACAGCCCATCAATCACAATGATCGGTAACTGGAAACATGTACATGACATGGACAGACCTACTGCACCTCAACTGCAAACCCTGAACTATGAAGGAAACTCAGTGACATCATTTTCACATGATCATTATTTTTATCCAGGAAAAACTGTGACTACCTAATTTGGTTTTGCCTGGACCAATAGGGTGACACTGATGTATGATTCAGGGACCACTGCAACATCTATGTACTGCACAGCGTCCTCTGTGTGTATATGCTTTACTTGACACTACATAAACAAACACAACTCACATTGGCCAGACGCGTCTCCAGCTCTATAATCTCCTTGGACTTCTGCGTGGCGTTCTGAGCTCCCAGCATGCTCAGCAAGCGCTCCATCAGGGCCTTATACGCCACCAGGATCTGAGAAGCACAGGGACATCAGTGCTAATAGACGAGGGGAGACACAACACCATCAGTATCGGCCAGTGATGGTGCTGACATGTGGCTAAGTGGACAAGGTAAGAAAAGCACAGCGGGTGACAGAGGAAAACAGGTGGATTGATGAGGAGGAGAGAGAGGGGCACAGATGGAGGGGGAGAGGAGTGAGGGAAGTTAAGGAGAAGAGAAAGAATCAAAGGGAGGTCAAGTATAAGGTGAAGTGGGAGGGGGTGACGTGGAGGAGAGAAAAACATACGTAGAAAATGAGGTGATGGGAAGGAGGGCTACACAGGGAGGAGTTCGATAAATACAGTCCAGACCTCGAGTATTTACACAGTTACTTCTGAGCTTCAGTGCATTAAAATTGAAATTAAATGACCTGCTTTCAATTTCCAAGTGTCAGTTTCCATTTGAGTGGGTTTATGTCAATGTAGGAGAAGAAGCCTGAGTGAGATAAAGCACTTTAAACAGATGTTTCCCAAATTTAAAAAAAAAAGGTTTAAAAGTAATTGGACACTCAGCTATTTAACATTTCTCAGGTCGCTGTGTGTGTTTCAACAAAATTCACTGAGGGGTTGTAACGGGGGAGAGATAATATGTGTATAATTAAATGAATGATGGCTCTGAGTTGTATTTAGCTATCCCAGTTTCAGGGTGCATGCTGGTTCACTGTCAGACTGTCCTGACTTACATGAATCGACACAGCCGTTGCTAATGTGATCACTGTAACACCTGTGCTTTTCCTGCTGATACATGTCAAAATGGCTGCTGTGCAAAATTACCATTGTAAAAGTCACCTGACACGATGAGGTGAAACGCACCTCATTCACACTGAGTGAGGCTGATGTGTTAAATGTTGCATTAAGTGCAATGTGGGTTTTGCTGATTAGTCTTTTTTGCTCTGCATGTTTTCAACAACCACTGACATGGTGGACATCACATAGCCATCGGCTTAGCAACGTTAGCGACTCTTGCCAAGATGTCAATCATGACCAAAGACATGTAAGAAATGGACATGACCTCCATGTTTGACAAGTGAAGCATGTGAATATCACGCAACATACTTACTATTTCCTCACATGAATCAGCTAACATTTTCATTATGAATATAATGGATATATATATATATATATATATATATATATATATATATATATAATCTGAGAAGTTAATGGTCTCACTCACTAGATTGAGGTCTTCTTGTCCATTTTGTAAAAACATGCAACCATTTTGAGGAAAATAGATGATACAGCATGGCACGTATAAGTGGACACCAGAGTGATTGACAGGTGGTATCACTAGGTCAGGCAAGTTCTGCCCGTGGGCCGTCACATATTATACAACCCACAGCATTGGTTTTATAATGTATTATTTACGGTCAGGGACAAACTGGGCCAGAAAATCTGCCCTAGCATTTTGGCCCAGACCAACCCACTATACAGTCACACGTACACACTTTAAATACCACTGTGACGTGAAACTCACACTGTCCCTATCAGCTCAGCTGGTACGGAGTTGTCCAGGGTTTGCATACTTGCTGTGACACAGAGATACTGTACATGCATACACCACTGACTTTATTGGCTGCAGTGTATCCTGGTTTTTACACTTTTCCAGAAACCTACTGCACTGGATATTTTCTTCATTTTCCCCAGACACCTTCATTCATTGCTGGCTATCAAGACATGAAGAGGATTTTAAGAAATTGTTTTAAAAGAATAAGTACAAATCAGGAAGAGAATGCAGGTATCTGCGTCACACTGAAAAGTCTTCATTTCTGCCCCTCCAGACTAAAACCCAGCTCAGGAGTTTTCAAATTAAAATGGAGCCAGCAGCATTTTCAAACTTCTCTGTTATGTTGGCTCCAAAACTCCAGAGTTGTGTGGAGTGCAGGCTTGAACAGAGCAGAGAAAGAAGAACATGAAAACAGTGTCTGCAATGTTCTGCTGAAGTCCAGACAAAAGGCAGAGAACAGAGCTGGAGGAGGATGTAGTGAAACTCAGCCTTGGAGGCCATTCAGACAAATGTACATGATTGTTTCAGTCCAACTAAAAACACTATATAATGCAGTTGTGAGCTGAATTACTACTGTATGTGTTCAACTGAATCCAAACCGGCCTCAAGGCTTTGCTGCTCCACAGTTCCTGCCCCCGGGGTTTGACACAGAAATAATAGAAGAAGTCAACAGAGAGCAAACTATGACAAGATACGGAGACTGAATGTATGCATTTATTGTGTTAGCTCTTTCAGCTTAAAGAATTTAAAATCTTCAACTTTATAGATTAGCCTTTATAAACTAGCCACCAGCTGAAATAGTTTGGCTCTCTGACATAATAAGAAAACCAGTCAGACACACTTTCATTCAACAAATCGATTCCTCTCCAGTGTTTGTATCTTGGGAAGTAGTGCAACTAAACTGTAGATCAATTTACCTGTACATGGAAAAACCCTGATTGACACTACAAAACACAACAATCTTGTTTAAAACCATGTGTATCTGTAACCTTGGACACTATATCGTGTGTCAAAACAAAGTCAAATAAAACCTGAGACTTGGTAAAGTAATGCAGCACAGATACTGTTTTAGAAGTGACAGTTGCGGAAGCACAACGCCTTAAGAGAACATGTAATCGGTCAAAAAGACATGGTCTGGACTGGAGGTGCACAGATGTGGAGAGAAAAGAAGGGAGAAGGAAGGAGACACATCTACCTTTACGCTGTCTTCGTCCTGTCCCAGATAGAGGCTTCTCTCAGGGAGCGTGAGCCCCTCCTGATCAATCTACACACACACACACACACAAGTAAGACATTTTCAAAGACGAGTGGTTAATACTTACATGATCTATCACAGTGTATGATTGGGCAGAGATTCCTGACCTGACCCTTGGGGCCGGCACTTGGAGGACACTGGATGAGCCACTCCAATGGTTGGTTGAATTTAGCAAGTCCAGTTAGGAACGAGCAAAGGGGATTGGGTACACCAGCCTTTGAGGATTCAAATTGGCAACCCTGCGGTTACTAAATGACGTAAAATATTGAACAAACTATTTTTACATCATGTAAAGTAGTGTTAAATTTCCCAGGTGGTCTCACACAACTTTAGTTAAATCTACAGTTACAGCACATACCAGATTGACACGTACAGATCAGACCAGGGATCTGTGTTTTACTGCTGCTATGAGGACATTTAATCTACTAGTGTGGTTTTTATGGATGTTGGTGCTATATGAGCAAAAGTCATGTTCTTTGCTCTATTCCAGGTGCTTTTTGTGCCTAAACCTGAACACAAATGACTATAATCACCTCAGTTTCAAATGATGTATCTGTAGATAGAGCTGGTAGACTTGTTTTTAAGAAACATTTGATATATCATCTTTAAAGCTTTAAAGGTTTGGAAGCTTGTCAAGTGTTTATTTCAACTGTGCATCAGACAGAGCAGGTGTTACACAACTTCAAAGTATCACAGAATCTGACCATAGTTTTGTTCACTATCTCTGAGCTGATGATGCACCTTAAAGAAAGTCATTACTGTTCATGTGTGTGCAGAAATAACACAATGTGAGATATTCCCAAGAAAACACTGACACCAGGGCAGCACAGCGGCAGTAGGATGTGTGTGTGTGTAGCTACTGCATCTCACACACTATTGTTCACACAGGATTGATTTTTGAGTGTGTGATATTCTAACTTGTATAATCTGTGTTTTTTTGGGTGTGGTTTTCATATAAGCCACAAACATGTTTCTAGATTCTTCACTCGTATTACTTTTACTAATTTTTGTTCTTGTAGTTTTGTGTAGAAAATAATATCTATATATATATATGTTGTTATATTGTTATATTTCACAGTAACAGCCTAGTTGAAATAAATAAATGGATTCATTTACTTTGAAACTGGGACAGAAAGTGTTGTTTTTGTGACACCTTTGGTGGATGAAACTGTGTAAATGACTATTTTCACTTTCCTCAAGAGCAGCAGCATGGCTCACTCAAAGTGAAAAGCAACATGATCATGATTGTGTGGCCCCGGCCTGACCTCTTAACATGTGACCACAGGGATTACATAACATGCTGGTCAGCAGTGGACAATGGACACCAAGGCGCTAACATTTAAAGCGAGCTCTTAAGTTGCTCTTTAGAGAAACAACGCTTCTCTAACTGCAGCCGATAAATCCTCAGTGAAAATCAATAGGTAATCAATAAGCCGAGACCTCTGACACGTCAGGATCACGCCACTGTTACAGAGACCAGAAGCAGAAGCTTCTTAGATCTCCTAGACTGTGATGACGCATAATGAAAACATGGAAAACAGATTTTAGCCACTTAGTATGCGGCAAGGAGTGGAGTTAGTGAAAGTGGATTAGTTTAAATACCTGGGGTCAATCATCCAAAGTAATGGACACAGGACAACAGAGGTGAAGATGAGAGTACAGGCAGGGTGGAGTGGGTGGAGACACGTGTCAGGGGTGATGTGGGACAGAAGGAAAGCAGCAAAAATGAAAGGGAAGGTCGACAAGACGGCAGTGACACCTGCTGTGATGTATGGTTTGGAGAAAGTGGGAGTGTCTAAAAGACAGGAGGCGGAGCTGGAGGTGGCAGAGCTGAAGATGCTGAGATTTTCACTGGGTATGACCAGGATGGACAGGATTAGAAATTAGCATATTCAAGAGACAGCTCGGGTTGAACGGTTTGAAAAATGGTTGAGATGGTTTGGTCCCATGAGGAGGAGGAGAGATAGTGATTATATTGGACAAAGGATGATGATGAGCTGCTGGACAAGAGGAAAAGAGGAAAACACATCTCTTTCCACTCTACCCCGACTAAGACGAAAAAAAAAAAGCACTTACTTAGGTACATCGCACTTATGAGGAGCACTTTATAGTTTGGCTTCCTTCAAGCACGTACTTACTTCTAGCTCTTATTTGTACCCAAATGTTGAAATGCACTTATTGTAAGTTGCTTTGTATAAAAGCGTCTGCTAAATGTAATGTAATGTGATGTAATGTAATGTAATGTAATGTAATGTAAAAGACCACAGAGAAGCTTCCTGGATGCTGTTAGGGAGGACATGAGACCATTATTCGTTGTTAAGTGACAAAAGTCTGCATCCATGTCTGATTACACTGACACTGTTTCCAGTGTCTCATACAACCACACTTCAAAATAATGTCCTGAAACACACACAAAAACATGCTCCTCACCCTGATTGCGTTCCTGGAGGAGTTTTTGTCGTCCACGTTGACAGTGAGGGAGAAGAAGACGGGGGTGCTGTACACGCCCTGCGTCCTGTACAGCAGCTCGTTGAAGTCCGGCCTCTGTGGTGCACCTTCTTGCTCCCACCCAGCAGCACCGGAGGGAGCCCCCACCAGGTCCCACCCCCCGCAGCTGTCGATCACCTCCGTCATGGGGTCAGAGCCCAGCTTGTCGATTTCCTGGATGTTGATGCAGGACTTGTAGAACTCTTTGACCTTGCGCTCGGCTGAGTCGGGCCCACGCCTCCGTATGGGCTCTATCAGGAGGTGCTGGAGTTTCTCCTCATTGTGTTCCCCTATAGCGGTGATGATGCCGTAGCTGAGCTTGTCCTCGGGGATGCCGTGGCGCCTCAACCAGCCGCCACAGGCGAAGGAATAGAAGTCCTGGCAGGGCTGGATGGTTGGGTCAATATTGGCCTGGACCATGCGAGCCGTGCGCAGTAGCGAGCGCTTGCGCTGGCAGTCTTGGCGGCACTGCGGGTCCTGTTGTGCATCCAGGGAAATGTACTTAAGTGCCAGCATGCTCCCCAGAATGACACACATGCCCGCTGCAAACACCAAAGCCGAGAGTAGACAGATCTCTCTGCGGCTCCAGCGAGGAAGCCCTCCATTGCTGCTGGCGTTGCTTACATCTTTGTTTCGCCCGTTTGACCAGGTCCCTCCTCTGCTCCGCCCCACATGGCGGTCCAGACTGCCCCCCAGGTGAAGGGTCATGCCGTTGCTGAGGATATCACTGCTGTAGCGACCACCGTATTTTACTTCCTGGAACTCATCGTAGTGTGCAGTTAATGAGTATGTTTTCTCCATGGCAAAGAATTGTTTTAGGTGAAAAGCTGCAGACAGGCTTAGGGCGAAGGGGATGAAAAAGAAGTTATTTCTCTGTTCAGAGTGCTGTCATGACTAGTTCTCTCACTACAGGCCAAAGCACTAAAGTGAAGTCGAAATCCTGTCGGGCTTCTTTAGGAAAAGTCTCCTTTATTCTTTTTGAAATCAAATGTGTGCAGAGCCAGAGGCTCCCATTGTGTAAAATGAATCTCTTGGGTCCAGCTTTCTCTTACTCATCCTCTTCTCTGTTCCAGTTGCTCTTCTCTCTCTTCCCTCGCTCCAACCGGTTACAGGTCAGCTGTGGATAAAAACAGGAATGAGACAGGGAAAGGCTGTGAGTGAGAGAGAGATGGGAAATTCAATCTACAATTACAGCGACAGAGAGTGACAAAGTTTTGGCGCATTCCTACGGCTAACAGTTTCCCTCTGTTGTTTGTTTGAATAGATTGGTGATAGTCGTCCCTGGAGTGGAAGATGCCCCAGAGGTGACACTTTAGCTTTAAATGATCAATGGTGAAACGAGAAAAGAGCTGAGTATCAGCTGGACAACGAGAGGCGTGGCACTCACCATAACTTAGCATGTGTCAGTTCAAATTGATGTTAAACTTTTTATTATTACAGAGCGACAGGGAGGATTTATGTCCTCCATCTCACTGAGCTGAAGGCACGCACACACACACACACACGCACACACAATCTGGTTTCCATGACTTCATATTGACTTACATTCATTTCCTGGAGACTGCTCTAGTCTAAAACGTCCTCACTCGCGTTGGTTTAAAGAGACACATAGAGTAGAATAACGCACACATGCACAGAAACAGATCCACAGTACACTAACACATTACAAGCAGTTGTCAAAGTGTAAATCATATGTACATACAATACACCTAAAGTATTTGTATTTACACTGGTGTGACTGAAGTGCATTTTAGGCTCAATGACATTTCTTACATTTGTCCCTTTCCCCCTTGAAACTGAGTTACAACAGGTACTTTTATTTATTTATTTATTTATTTATTCATTAATTTTTACAAATGTATGATTTTTTTTCTTTGTCTTTGATCTACTCCCTGGTGTTTTTGATTTAATATCAGTGGTGGATAGTAACGTGCTTCATTTACTCCTTGTAACGGAGAAATACTTACCTGTAAATACGAGTCACTCTTTGTATAAACTGTAGTAGTTTTATTGCAACATACTTGAACTTTTACTTGAGTATATACTTGAAGAAAGAACTGTACTTTTACGCTGTTTTTTTTATATAACATGTTCTCTCCCTGTTGGCTATGGCTGACAAAATCTGCAGCCAGTTGAGTCACATGACAAGTGTTGTCATGTGACTCCGTGCGGCAGCACCAGATGTTAGCCGCTCAGCTGTTAGCCGCAGATTTCGGCTCCAAGTGGACTTAAAACACACCAGTGGTTCGTTGTTTACTGTGTTCGACACTGAGGCTCTGGTCTCTGGTCTCTGGTCTCTGGTTTCTGGTCTCTGGTCTCCTGTCTCCAGGTTTCTGTTGTACACTCTGGACGCCGGGTCTCACCTCTCAGATGTTTCACCTCTCAGATGTTTCACCTCTGTCAGCTGAGAGGCCAACCAATACTTTTACCATGCCAATGTATCTGAATTGGATAATCCTAATTTATTGTACTTTCAGTTAAAGGGTGATGTATTTAATTTCCTAAAGAATTAATGTATTATTGTTTTAGTTCAAGGGTTATTTATTTTATTATAAAGGCCATATTTATTGTTTCATTTAAAATATTATTATTTAACATTATCTTAATTTGAACATTGCTGTTTTATAATATGTTGTGTCTATTTTGTACCATTTGTGTTGCTCAAAAATAAATCCAGAGAAACTCTACTTGAGTACTTGAGTAGTTTTTCACTGCATACTTTTTTACTCTTACTTGAATAATTATTTTCATGAGTACTTTTACTTCTAGTAATCTTAAAGTAACAGTACTTTTACTTGAGTAATTTTTAGGCTACTCTCCTGTGGCGATGGATTAAGAGTGCAGACTTTTTCTGCTCTGCACCTTCAGAATAAAATGTTGTTTTCTCTATTGATCATCTGACCCTCTTGTTTCCTTCAGAAAAACTCAGTTTGAAGAGCCAGAGTTTCACTCCTCTACCTCAACGAGGATCAGAGCAGCAGACGAGGTAAGGGTTAAATGGTCCCAGTGCGAGGAGTGAAATGGCATTGAGCCCTGCAAGACTCTGGATTCACTGCATTGTCCATGAGCTGAGGTATAATACAGCACAAACAGACACATGAAAACACTTTTAATCCGCTCGCCTCTGCTGATGCTTTCTACTTGTAGCCTGTAGGCAAGATCACAAGCCTTCAGACAGCGAGACTGACAGACTAATTGTTTTTCTGGATGCTATTCCATCGAGTTTGTCTTTGTGTGTGTGTGTGTGTGTGTGTGTCTATAGACACAGTGAACTCACTGAATGCTGGGAAGCAATGTGTGGAAATTGATCCGTTATCTCTTTTGAAGAAAAGCAAACTTCACAACTTAACAAGCTTTTCCCGGCCTAATGCTGGAGTGCATTATAAAAGGCAGATAAAGGAGAAGAAGGAAGAGAAAATTAGAGACAGATATAAGAAATTCGGTCTTTGCAGGTGAACAGTGATGAGCAGCAGTTATCTCATCCTGTGTGAGGCGGTGGAGGACAGATGTTTAATGGTGTGTGAGTTAAAGCTATAATCCGTAACTGGTTTCTTAAACACTTATCTTATTTGTTGGAATTCTCCTCAGAGCCTCGTAGCCCTCAATAGATAAAGTTGTCTCTGTAAATAAAAGTATTTGTAGCTCTCATAATACTGTTATCAACATGAGCTGTCTTTTTCATTTCCTCTGCATACCTAACAATAATCTTTAGTGTTTTCTTTTCAGGTGATTCCGACATGATGTGTTCGGTATCAATAAAGAGTTCCTCACAGTGCTCTCTCCTCCAGTCTGTGTTCTGGGGGCGTGGCTTTGACAGGTGGGGGGGGGGAGATGTATGAGTTGAATTGGTTGCGATTGAAACCTATCATAATCATAATCTATCATAATTCTTTCATTCATTCATCTGCAACCGCTTTATCCTCCACATGAGGGTCGCGGGTCGTGCTTGTGCCAAACCCAGCTGACAGGTTTGCTCTTTTTACGCAGTCACTACATCACATCTACTTTACACTGCAGCTGTATTTTGAATTAGTTCAATAATTGCAGGCTTCCACTGGCTTTCCCACTAAAGGAACCATGTGGTGTTATCTTGTAAATAACCTTGTGCTGCACAATTTATCAAATCATAATTGCAATGGGAGCCCGTACAATTATATCACAGAGAAGAGACACAATTCAATTAAATACAAAATGTGTGTGTGTGTGTGGGGGGGGGAGGGGGGGGGGGGGGTGTCCGGCATCACATTGTTTATCTCTCATTAAAAGTTCCCTCGCTGCAAACCAAAATGCAGACGACACAGGAGCTCGTTGTGCTCTGAAGTGTTCCACGGTTGTTGTTGACTCACTGTACTGCACACAAACATAAACCCGTGTCACTCTAACATCTTATGATGGATAAGAAATCATCATTTACAGATTTAATCTTTAATATGTGTATTAACTCCACATCACATTTAGTTTTAGCCCTGCACAATCACTTTTTGATTGCTTTTGGGTTTTTGACAGAAATGTAACTACCCATTAGTATGTTTGTATAAGGGTAGATTTTAAATAAAAATAAAGTATCCTTAGAATAAACCTTTTATATGTACTGTAGGCAAGGGCTTTAAAGAGGCTCTTTTTTTACACGTTTATTTTTCAGCAGCTCCAACTGACAAATGAGCGTGGATTTCACATTTTGAAGTGAAAGTTTACTACGTGAAAGAAACATGTCATCGAACGTCATCCTTTCTGGTATGTGAAGGCCACCAGAGTTCCCTGACACACTTGGGTTGGACTCCTCCACTCACTGTCACTCCTGAATAAGAAGAATATATATTACAGCTTTTCCAGGGTAAAGCTGTAATATTACAAGAATAAAGTCACATTATTATGAGACAAAGGTTGTAATATTATTCCTTCATCCAGCCGATGTGACAGCTAATTCTGTTCATGCCCCAGAGGAACAAGTATTTCCTCACTTGTTTAACCCTAAACAACGTATTACTATACAGAAATATTACAAATTTATTCTTGCAAAATTCTGCACTTTTATTCATCAAAGCTTCCTTTTTTTCTTCAGTGAGGCCCTAATACTCCATCCTACTGTGTGGATGTAACAGTGATGTATATACATGACTTTTAGTTCGGGATATAAACTGATTAATAGGATTGCTCGTTGGTGAGAGTTCACACTACATGAGTGAGCGGCGAAAAGCTTTAATGAGGAGGAGCTCGACCAGTTACTAAAACACGTGTGGTTTCATAAGCTTGGTTGCAGGTCTACAGGAGTCGTCACAGACTCGCAGACAAATCGAAGGCTTAATATCAGTCTTTAATATTTCACAATTAGTGTCAGACAACTGTTGATTATGTGCCAATCAGGAGTTATTAACCATGAATATAATCACAGAGTGTTTGTTTGTTGCTTGTTCTTCATGTTTTATGACAGTGGGCATCTGTAATGTTGTAATACGGCCTCTTTCTTCTAATCAAGACCAGTGTCCTGTTTTGTTCCTGGTCTAGTGCCCTCTGCTGGTTGTCTGGGTTGCTTGCACATAAACAAAGAGGATAGTGACTAGAGTCCCGCCTGTTAGCTGGTACCGGAGGACCCAGATGACGCGAGCCAGGAGACGGGTGCTTCGTCAACAGCAGCAACAGCACCATGAAAACACCACGCTTCGATCAATGGGAAAATGTATTCGGAGAGACAGAGACGGGCCGGGTCGGGTTCAGGCGGACAATTCATGCTGGTGTGTCGGGCTGCGTCGGGTCGGGTTTTTTCAGGCCCATCGAGAACGCTAATAGTGACTGTGTGTTTACATCAAAGGAGATACAACAATCTGTCACATGACCAAACTGCATGCAAAGTTAGGCATTAGGCAGCAATAAACACATTGTTATGTCAAACGTGTCATCAGACGTGTTGTCTCATCAGACGTGTTGTCTCATCGAACGTGTTGTCTCATCAAACGTGTTGTCTCATCAAATGTGTTGTCTCATCAGACGTGTTGTCTCATCAGACGTGTTGTCTCATCAGACGTGTTCTTTCATCGAACGTGTTGTCTCATCAGACGTGTTGTCTCATCGAACGTGTTGCCTCATAGAACGTGTTGTCTCATCAGACGTGTTGTCTCATCGAACGTGTTGTCTCATCAAAAGTGTTGTCTCATCGAACGTGTTGTCTCATCGAACGTGTTGTCTCATCAAACGTGTTGTCTCATCAAACGTGTTGTCTCATCAAAAGTCGTGTCTCATCGAACATGTTGTCTCATCGAACGTGTTGTCTCATCAAACGTGTTGTCTCATCAGACGTGTTGTCTCATCAAACATGTTGTCTCATCAGACGTGTTGTCTCATCAAAAGTGTTGTCTCGTCAAAAGTGTTGTCTCATCGAATGTGTTGTCTCAACGAACGTGTTGTCTCATCAAAAGTGTTGTCTCATTAAACGTGTTGTCTCATCAAAAGTGTTGTCTCATCAAACGTGTTGTCTCATCAGACGTGTTGTCTCATCGTCTCATAACACGTGTTGTCTCATCTAACACGTTGTCTCATCAGACGTGTTGTCTCATCAGACGTGTTGTCTCATCTAACGCGTTGTCTGATCAGACGTGTTGTCTCATCAGATGTGTTGTCTCATCGAACGTGTTGTCTCATCAAAAGTGTTGTCTCATCGAACGTGTTGTCTCATCGAACGTGTTGTCTCATCAAAAGTGTTGTCTCATCGAACGTGTTGTCTCATCAGACGTGTTGTCTCATCAGACGTCTTGTCTCATCAGACGTCTTGTCTCATCAAAAGTGTTGTCTCATCGAACGTGTTGTCTCATCAAAAGTGTTGTCTCATCGAACGTGTTGTCTCATCGAACGTGTTGTCTCATCAAACGTGTTGTCTCATCGGACGTGTTGTCTCATCAGACGTGTTGTCTCATCAGACGTGTTGTCTCATCAAACGTGTTGTCTCATCGAACGTGTTGTCTCATCGAACGTGTTGTCTCATCAAAAGTGTTGTCTCATCAGACGTGTTGTCTCATCGAACGTGTTGTCTCATCAGACGTGTTGTCTCATCGAACGTGTTGTCTCATCAAAAGTGTTGTCTCATCAAACGTGTTGTCTCATCAAACGTGTTGTCTCATCAAACGTGTTGTCTCATCAGACGTGTCGTCTCATCACATGTCTCATCACACGTGTTGTCTCATCAGACGCGTCGTCTCATCGGACGCGTCGTCTCATCGACCGTGTTGTCTCATCGAATGTGTTGTCTCATCAGACGCGTTGTCTCATCAGACGTGTTGTCTCATCAGACGTGTCGTCTCATCACACGTCTCATCACACGTGTTGTCTCATCAGACGCGTCGTCTCATCGGACGCGTCGTCTCATCGACCGTGTTGTCTCATCGAATGTGTTGTCTCATCAGACGCGTTGTCTCATCAGACGTGTTGTCTCATCAGACGTGTCGTCTCATCACACGTCTCATCACACGTGTTGTCTCATCAGACGCGTCGTCTCATCGGACGCGTCGTCTCATCGACCGTGTTGTCTCATCGAATGTGTTGTCTCATCAGACGCGTTGTCTCATCAGACGTGTTGTCTCATCAGACGTGTTGTCTCATGCAAGTTACAATATTTCAGCTTGCATGCCTAAATTGAGTGACATGTTTTGCAATAACCAAACAATGTGAAGAGTTTACAGATGTCAGTGATGTCCAAATGCCAAGACGTTGTTTCAGAAATGGAGGACAGAATTGTAGTTGCACCAAGATCTCTATGACACTTCTACCTTCATGTAAAAAAGACATGATGTCAATCACACCATAGACGCAAATGACACAAAAATGATGTCGTGGCACTTAACACGCGTTGTGTGTTGGTGAGACTGAGCTGTTAGAGTCACACACACATTCCCAGTGCAGCTCATGGCTGTGGCTGGTGTCTGTCTTTACTCTCGATATGACAACAGCAGACGTAAGTGACAGGATTGTTTGGTGCATCGAAGAAGGAAGGTTGTTCATAAGTGTGTGTGTGTGTGTGTGTGTGTGTGGGTGTGTGCGGGGGGGGGGAGTCAAGGATATAGTGTTTCTGTGCAGTGTCATTATCAAGGTTTGTTTAACATACCATCCATCAATCTTCTGCCTTGTTACACACACACGTCTGCTTTCCATGACTTCTGAGGACATTATATTGGCTTACATTCATTTGCTGGAGACTAAGTGTATCTATAACTACTAGAGGCCTAACCCTAACCCTAACCTTAAACTAAACCTCACCTTATCCATACAACATAATTATTGTTAGAATATACCTTGAGATGTAATAATTCACATTATGGGGACTTGCTTTTTGTCCCCCCCCCCCACACACACACACGTTCTCCGTGAGGACCATTGGTGACTACAGTGTTTAGGCACGCACGCACACACACACACACGCACACACAACACACACACACCCACACAGTCAGAAACACGCTGTATCTATGAAATTAAATTTGGTCACCAATATCATAACAACATTGAATTACTGCTCAAAATAAATGCGTTCCCTCCTTCTCTCTTTCAAATGCACATGCACTTTTGGTGGTGTCAGAGCTCCTGAGGCATTATAATAAATTACACACACGCACCCTCTCTCTCATCCACACACACACACACACACACACACACACACACTGAGAGTCGACGCCCAGCCCACTAATGGATTGGGTCTTGTGTGGGTACCATCACAGAGAGGCATGCATGATGAATGGCTATTTACCAAACACGACAGGGCCTAATATCTTTAAGTTATACTAATACTTCTGGTCTCGCTCTCTAACAAACACACACACACACACACACACAAGTATACATGAGAACGTATACATGAGAACTGAAATTGCACCAGAGACACACACACACACACTCACACCCACTCACCCGGTCATGCATAAACCACCTTGTCAGTTGCCAAGAATTTCCCTTAGATATTTTTTTTCCACCCAGTGACTTTGACTTATAGCAAAGGTTCTGAAAGTGTGGTCCAGGAACCTCCAGGGAGGCAAACTCTCAGAACCTTTTTAAGGGTAACTGCTCTCAAACTAAGTACATTATTTTAGTGGAAAATTGAGCCTGGTCCCATTTTACAGTCTTTATTACAGTGGAACTTATTAAGCTTCCAGTAATTCTGCCTTTTAACATAAAACATGTCTCTTCCAGCTGAATCTGTCACTAACTTGCTCAGATAACTGTAAGTTAGAACTAGTATGGGTTAAGTAGCCGTTTATTAGAGGGTTGTCTATGGCCTGTGACATTAAAAAGAATATATAAACTAAATATGAAATAAATGTCATAAACAAATTAACTTTGACAAACGTTTGGATGGAAAAATAAAGTTTTAGTGACTGAGCAGCATTTATCAAGATTCTGAGAACAAAAACACATAATAATAAGTAACACTCCCAGTTAATCCGCCTACTTCTACCGCTAACTGCCATTAGGAATGAGCACAATACATTAATTAACATAACATTTAATGTTAATTTGTGTTTCATTTCTTTTGACTTCACATGGTGTGTAGTTAGGTTTTACACCAGCAGAGGTTGCACATCAGACAAAGCACTGACTCTGTTACGCAAGAAGTCAAAGTTTAGGTTTACATCTTTGGAAACACCTCCTGCTGTGAGGATCATCATCATCATCATCATCATCATCATCATCATCATCACTACCAAGAGAAGCAGTGCAAGACATCACATTAGAGAAGTTAGTGTGATGTATGTGTTTAATAATTCCGGGTGTTAAAGGTTTAAAATGGCCCCGGTACAGACTTTTAAACAAGAGTTACTTACATTATTATGGTTCTATGAATTCTTTATGAATATCAAATGTTATACATAGGCGTTAAAAACATCTGAGAACACCAACAACAGTGTTGCTTTAGGCTGAGGGAGATACAGAGGAACAGTGAGGCGCTGATCTGACAGTGCTGTGACAGAGATGACCACAGTCTCAGGGAATTCATTTATTGAATTTGATAAAGCAGCACATATTGGAGCTGGGTAAGAGTAAAAAAATAAGTTCCTCTTTCAGGAAACAACAGACTTTAAAGGCTGGGGACTTTTATCTGAGCTCTCTAAGTGCTGCCTATAAATCCTCACTGAAGATCAACCTCTAACAGGTCAGGTTCATGTCACTGTCACAGAGACTCCATAGATGCATTCTACTGTAGTTCTCTGAGACGTAAAGAGTGTTTGTATGAGGAACTGAAACGTGTGAAAAACAGATTTTAGCCACTTAACAAAAGACTCACTTAATAAAATCCACACCCTTGTAAGTCTATAGTCATGTTTGGTCCAGTCATCGCTTCTAAACCCTTCTCTTGAGGAACCAGAGTTAATGGCGTGGACGCGGGTGCCACGACAGTCAGCTGATTGGGCGACAGAAAAACGTAAATCCCTTGCGACCGGTGTTTCTTCACTGCTCTCAGTCTGACATGTTGTTGAGACAAACAGCCACAAACTGAGCAGGAAAAGAAAGAGCGGCTGGATGTCCTCCATTGTTGTCTGTTGTGTCGCGTTCAATGTCGTCGCACTGGTACGATCTCGCTGACGCAGCCCACACTCGGCCTATACCAAGTGAAGGTACTGTTCTCAGTCTAAACGCAAGCCTGAGCCAGGGCTTTACCGTTCCAAACCATACCCATAACTGCTTTGTCTTGTTTCCTACAGGAAACTGAAGCTAATGTCGCTTTGTAAACTTTGTAAACACATCAAAGTCCACTGATCCACTGCCGCACCAATCAGAACATTCACATTTGTTATATTGCAACTTCGGTGATTGAGATCCTTTGAAATGTCTGTCTAATGTCCCGATAAAGCAGCAAACATGTGTTTAAGATGCTGAGGTAAAACATTCAATTAGAATTTGTCATTTTTGCACACACGCCAATTAGTAACAGTGAATTCAACCTCTGCATTTAACCCATCCTTTTTACACACCAGTAGTGAACACACATAAACCAAGCACAAGAGCAGTGGGTGGCACCTATCTGCACCGGGGGAGTAATGGGGGGACGAACCATCCCACGATTTGAACTGGCAACCCTCCAGTTACAAGTCCAATTCCTCTTGGCAACGAGCTGATTACATGTGTTATACCTCCCGGTGTTTTTGTGCAGGGGCATAAATATCCATACATACTGTATATTGAAGCTCCGTTACATGATGACTGAGGAAAGTTATATTTATTATTATTATTGAATTATTGCCCAGCGATCTGTGTGAGCTGATTGAGTCATCAATTTTGCAAGAAAGTGGATGTTTTTCTGTTGTAGATTTGTGAGCAAATCAAATACTAATGTAAGCATGTGTGCATCAGCCTGAGCTGAGTTATCTCCACAGACT
Source organism: Solea solea (assembly GCF_958295425.1). Classification (NCBI taxonomy): domain Eukaryota; kingdom Metazoa; phylum Chordata; class Actinopteri; order Pleuronectiformes; family Soleidae; genus Solea; species Solea solea. The sequence continues at coordinate 3,392,964 of NC_081140.1, read as the reverse complement.
TGCAGGGAGAGCTTCAGGAGCCGACAGGCTTCAGTGCTGCGGAAGTTAACACATCAACTACACATAGAAATTGTTCCCCCGGGATGACAAAAGCAGCCAGATTTGTTGCTACTGAGGAGTGAAGTCACCTGGGGGCAACATTGTCTGGCAACAGATTTACAAAGCTGCCAGCAGGCGTGTTACAAGGACCATAAAATGTACTGTATCTGTTAATCCTAACTGTGTCAGTATTATTTACTGCTGAATTGAGAGTAACAAAAACATAGTTGCACAGTGTATTCTGTGACCAAACACCAAACCTGTTAATTCATATCTCCTGCAATATAAGCCTCAGGCAACTGATGTTTGCCACCTCCCTCACAACTTCTCACCAACATTATTACACTTTTACTTTCTGCTTTCCACGCGACCAAACTTAACACCTCAACATAAATTTGCTGAGTTCTACTATATTTGTTGGTGCCTGGAAATAAGAGCTTAGCAGGAGGAACTCTCTGCTTTTATCTCCTCTCTGCTTCATTACGTCACCTGAAAGCTTCTTATAAATGGCTTTATTATCCTTTAATCAAAGTGGTCACAGAGCCTGACCCACAAGCTCCACGACTCCTCTATGAGGGGGTTCAGTGTTGGGGCTCACCCCCCTGACGCCTTATCACCAGTCGCCAGAGGCTGCAGTAGAGTGCTACGGTGTGTTTGTATGAGGCTACAGCTTTGGACACACAGCTCAAGGGTCCTGTATATAGCACCAGGAGATACAAGACTTCTTAAGACTGGGACTTGAGGAGAAAACGCCTTTTGTGGTGCTGTTAAAAAAAAAAAACTACCAACCTGCTCAGCGTCCCACATGAGCAGGATTAAATACCCTTTTCAGGGGGTTCTTTATATTTAATATGAGTCATTCTGAAGATTAATTACATACGCATAACACAAACACACATAGAATGACTGGCAGGTATAAAGCACTTACATGCTGTAACACTATTAACCTTAATGACTCCCATGAGTCTTTTTCTGGCTACAGCAGTAAATCATGTCAAATATTTCCATCTAAATGTACAGTGAGACACAAACTACACTCTCTACCCAACCACACATTAGAATGACCTTAGATGTGACCCACTTGGTGTATTTCTACAGAAGTTCTAGAAGTTTATATTCTATCATAACGGCCAAGTTTGAGCTGAACAATATTTATTTTTTGCATGCAATATAAACAAGACTGATTAAGTAACTGGCTCGACTAAAAGAACAAAACAAAAAAACAACAAAAAGGCATTTGGCTAAAGCCAAAATGATGAACATGAAAAGTCAAAGCATGCATAATTACTATGGTGAATGCAAAACATTGACAAAAGGTTGGCAGATATAAAAATGTACAGGGACAATAATGGGTTGTTTGAATTATGTGAATTAAAACAATGCGAGAATCAGTCGCTTTAATTGTGTATTCTCCTTATTATGACAAATGAAGAATACTGGTGCCATTAAAGTTTAATTTCTACAAGTTGGTAAATACATGATGTGTCTAAAGCTTGTTAAAAGCAACAGGAAGGTTCGTTTGTTTGGTATTATTTGTCATTAATGTTCTACTTAAGTCTTGTAAGCCTGTTTGGGCTGGGCATATGGCACAATCATACACATCAATAAGTACATCAAATAATTGTTCCATCAAAAGGATAATGCGCGTCTGTAAAGATGCACAGAGCAGAGAAACTGAAAGAAGGTTGGAGTCACTTTCGACTGTCAATGCAGGAAGGAAAAGTTTTGGGGCGATGCGTAAAAGGCTCAGATGTATTGATGCCGTGCGCACAAAGAAAACGTGGACCTATCAGTTATAATCCACACTTTTACGCACGCGTAAATATAGCCAATGTGTATGAGATGCCGTTGTATTACTGAGCAGCAAAACTTCTACACACGTCCATGTGGAGACTGAAAACAAAATCAAACGAGGCACCAAGTGCGTAAAAAGACTGAGTGGACATCTGCGTGTCGGCTGCTATCGAGACGTGACTCCCAAGTTAAATCTTGATCCTCATCCTCAACATAACTTAAGAAAAGGTATATCTTAGTCTATTCCTGTGCAACAACGTGTCACAAATACGCTGTAAACGCCCGTTTCGTAGGATGGAAACTTGTGCAAAAAAAAGATGACAGAGCTTAAGCTTACCTGTGGTGAGTGAATGTGAATCCACGTTGAGAAAGGGAAAAGTGTCCGTGGATGCGGGAGATCCACACCACCAAAGGTCCGACCAGATTATCCTCGCCCTCCTCCTCCTCCTCATCCAGAGATCCTCAGACACACGCACACACACGGCGATCCGCACCGATGTCTGCCGCCGCTGCAGCTCGCAGCCTCCAATGTATGTAGGAGAGAGAGGGAGGGAGGGGGAGGGGGAGGGGGGAAGGGTGGGGGATGACTGATAGAAGGCAGGAGAGAGAGGGGTGGTCGAGAGTCGGGGGTCCTTCATTAACAAGGTATGGCACAGAGTGATAACTAGCCACCCACCCACACAAACACACGCGCGCACACTCAGGTTTGCGCAGTTCTTGTTTGGACTCGGCATTGGTTTTTCATGTGGACAGCCGAGACAAAGACCTTACCACAACCCTTAACCAACTAGTTCATTCCCCACCCTAACCTGAACCTATAGCAGGAGTTCTGCCTCAGTCGGACCAGGGTTTGATCTGCATGAGGACGACTAGTCCTGAATAAGTCAGGGTTTATACCAGAGAAGGTCCTGAAGAGGTAAGAAAAACAAATACACACATTCCTACTGAGGACACTCAAGACATAATGCATCCCCCTTACCTTAACCTTAACCATCACAACTAAATGTATAACTTTAACCCTTAACCTAAACCCAAGTCTAGAACCCTAACACTAAAACCAGGTCTTAATCCCCGGAAAATCATTTAAAGTTGTGAGAATGTCCCTATATGTTTTTTTTGTTCCTCACACACACACACACACATGCGCGCACACACGCTCACACACGCTCAGTGCTTTGTGTTTGCTTGCTCTTGGCAACTACCAGTAGGTGTTTGTGTGACTGATTATGTTTAATATTTTAAGTAATTTGACTTATTAATGTGTTGTTGTTCAGGTTGGGGTGACTTTTTTATGTGAATGTGTTCAATGCAAATATACATATGTAAATATATATAATATAAATATATATATATACACACACACACACACACACACAAGAGCAGGGAAACCAAAACAACCATCAATCACTGACGGGACAGATAGAGGGAGGACAGGCAGTTTTCAAACTAAAAGCTTAAAAAAAAGCAAAGTGCAAAAAAGATGACTTAAAACCACCAAAAAACATCCGGATAAAATTCACAATTAGCGCAAATAAAATTATAATAATACTAGTAATACAAGAAATGACAGGGACATGATAGTAGCCTTTATGGCAGGGGTGCTCACACTTTTTCAGCATGCGAGCTACTTATAAAATGACCAAGTCTAAATGATCTACCTACTACAAAAATGCAAAACATATATTTATTTATAAATATATTGAGAATTCTTTATATGTACAATGTATGTTGATGTACCTTGCATAACCACATGAGCCCATATTGCACAACACAACACAATTAACTATGTCCATTTTTTGTCATTACCTGACTTTACTCTGATGACTTGCACTGAATGGAATCAGCACAGTAGCTGCTGACAGCCAGCCTCAAGCACACTAACAAATGATCATCAAACGCACTTCGAAAATGTCATCGTGAACAAAAGCCATCCTCCCATTCTGTATGAAAGTGACACTCATTTTTATACCCTTTCTTAAGTTTAAGAGAAAAATTGGAGGTAACTCGCTAGCTATCTTGTTAGTTTTGCTGCTGCACTTAGCGCCGTTGTTTGCACATGCGCAGTGACCTAAGTGTCAGAAAAAGTCAGATGTCAGCTGACTGGCTGCCCTGTATATCAATCAAGTGACAGGATGGATGATAGGCTGAAGTCTATTTTTTTTTAACGTTATGCGATCTACCCACGCTACCTTTGCGATCGACTGGTAGATCGCGATCGACGTACTGAGCACCCCTGCTTTATGGGGTCCTAATTTGAGGTGGGGGCCCCCTCCCACCACCATTCAATGCTGATTTAGCCTCAGCCCCTCAGTATAGCAGTGTTTGGATCACATGTCGCCCGGTGACATTCCCGTGCTGCACGCAAGCAGTGATTTGTTTTATATCAAGACAGATAGAGGCTATACCAACATTGTGCAGATAAACTGGCTGAAACAGAAATCTGCAGATCCAGGGAAAGTTTCAGATGTGAATTATTTTCCGTTCAGCAGTTTGATGAAATAAATTCTTCTTGTCCCCGCCCGCCCCGTACTGCTGCTGTATACACACAAATATTACGTGACAGAGCTTATTTTCAGATAAAGCATCCAATATATTTTCATTAAATTAATTTAATTCACTTTAATATTTCTGTTCACAAAAAAACAATCAGAGGCAAAATAACAACATCAACAACAACAAAAATCACAAAAACTTAGGTACTGAAGCAGCTGAGGACACATAAACAGGGAGGATGTGACTCAAAAGCAGGAAGCGTAAGGAAGGTAAACCCATTCAAAACATCAGAATAATAGGAGAACAGTAGAAATAAGTGAAATAAAAGCGGAATAAGACAATTATGCCAAGGGCTTATCTGAAAGAATGATTGCAGGTGGGATGAAGCTGTTCCTGTAGCTGTTCATTTTGCACCTTGGGATTTGAAATCTTCTACCAGATGTGAGAGACGCTGGAATTCAGTGAAAATAAAAGTGACTATACAGACTCAGCTATGACTCTCTCCATCAGATGATTGGTCCATTTAAAGATGGGACTCAATCTGTTCTCGTCCCTCAAAGGCAGATTTCTAAAAGATAAAATCGACTTCATGAAAGCACAAGAAAATACTTGAATGAAATATTGGAAGAATATTTACTGGATGAAAATATTCTCAAGAAAACGGCTGACTCATTCACGCTCATAGACACATATCAATCTAAATATTACATTTCACCCACTGTGTGCTATGAGGTAAAGGCAACAATGGTATTCTCTCTGTGTGCTCCAGTCCCCCAGCTTTAAAAGTAATGGCTGATTTCACCCTCTCTCTGATTGTATTAGAGAGGCAGATCAGAAATGAAGTCATACATTCCCACAGGCTCAGAGGCTAAACATTAACTAATTCCCAAATGACTAAGTCTATTCGGCTGATTGATATAATAGGGCTGCAACATTTTAGAGTAGTACCAAATCTCAGTCTGTTGTAATAAATCTTGTGCTCTAAACAACCGTTAAACATTTGCTGTAGAAGCGAAGAACATTCATCTCCATGTAGCCCCAAACCCACACAAACCAAACTAATCAAACCAAAAAGGTCAACTAATATTATTATGCAAATCTGCTGACTAACTAACTGGCCATTTCATTACTCCAACTGTTGAGTGAGAGGAGGAAAGAGCTGATGAAGGAGGAGGAGGAGGAGGCTGGTTTTTAGAGACAGTGTCAACACAAATATGTTGTTCTTTGACCTTTACTTTGTTGACTTATCTGTGGAAAATAGATGCTGCTCAACAGTAGGTGCCAATTAAAAAAAGGTGAAGTGCAAATCGGAAAATCCAATTGTAGAAAAGCAGCCAGATAAAATGGCTCACACACACACACACACACACGGCACTTTCCATTATACAATTCTAGCACTATTCGGCTCTACTCCACTCTGTTTGGTATTAGGCATGTCATTTTCCATGACTTCATGATCCCGCCTTAATGTGGGCGGGGTCGTCATAGCACGGTGATGATGCTTTACCTGGATCCTCTCGTCAGCCACCAAACACAGAAACGTCTGTTGTATGTTTTCGGACATGTTGATGTCACATTTTAGGATCGATTAAACTCAAATAAATGTGGAAACTCTTCAGCACTTAAGTTTACATTTACAGTAATCTAAAGAAATGAATTATCATACCATATACCATCAAAATAATAAATAATGTTAATGGAAGGACATAAACTGGATTTTGAGCCTACTTTAACAGCTTTGTAGTAGGACTGGGCGATAATATGCTAACGATATGTATCACGATAGACACTTCCGCGATATCAATAGGAAAAACGTTTGATAGGATGTTTGATAGTCACTCAACTTTGTTAGGAAAAAAAAATAAAAAGTGCTAGAAAAATAGACAAAGCAGCTTTGGTTGCATGGACAAACTCAGTCCCTCCCTCGAAACTAAGGTGCTACCATGCTTAAACCTGTAGAGTGGTCAGAGCCTCTGGAGTGGCAGTGAAACAGCCAATCACTGAACAGTCACGTTTGGTTGCACATCCACATCATCACATGTGGAGATACGCAGATTATTATAGGTCATGGAAACGTTGTTCAGCCATAAAGCTCAGCCCTACTTTGTCGTCATTGTGATGTTTAAATAAATTGGGGGGTTTCACCATGCACTCCCCCTACTGTCTGTTAGCAGGAAACCAGCTTTGCAAGATCAGGGCCTCAAAAAACTCGACACTACACACACTCACTGTAGCCAGGTACTGGCTATAATATCAAGGCAGTGATAGAGTTATTTTTGACATTCAGACAGAGCCAGTGAAAAAGAAACAGAGAAAGGGAAGGGAGGGGGAGTGTCAGCTGTGAGTATTTCTGACAGTAAGGATAAAGAGGTAGATAATGGATAGCTGGATAATTACGATGGTGTTGTAAAAAATATGTACTCTGTACGGTGAGCTCCATAGAGAAAAAGCTGAATAAGCGACCAGACTTGCAAAGTTCCACTTTAAAGATATAAATAGTTTTACTTGAACATTGATGTATTTCAGGGTTTTTTTAATGGCAAAAAAAATTGTAGAACAATCAAAAACAGAATGATTAAAGAGCAGCTTTTGCAATTGTTGCTAATTGTTTCAAAATGTGATTTCGGGCAGGTTTTTATTCTAGTGTGAATTTGGTAATCATGAAAGCAAAGAGTTTAGATACACTGTGCAATTAGTTTAAATAACAGGTTTGTTGCAAAAAGTTGCCTATTTAACTTTAATTTACACGTTACAAGTTTAATACTGAAAAGTAAAGTTTCACATTGATTATTTACTCACTGATCACCTTTTCTTCATTTAGCTCAATTACAAGTGACTTTGCATAGACTTGTATGTTTTGTTTATATGTCTTAGAAACGACTTCCACAGCTAATTTACATTCAGTCTTAACACATCTTAACATTGAACTCTTTACACTCCCTGCTGTTTCTGGGCTCATGTGGCTAACAGGTAACAATAGTGAGAGACAACAAGGCAAACTCGACACACTCCTAATGCGACTCAGTGAAGCAGTGGATTTGGGTTCAGCTGTCAGATGCGGGACACTTGGCAAAATGATGCCACAATGCTGGCGGCCTACAGACCCAGAATTACAACGAGTGCCCCAGCAGAGCAAAGGGGAGGGAGGGAAGCCTTGTGCAGCCGGGGAGGGAGGTGGGGGGGAGCACTGACAATGAGCAGATGAGCGGGGATCAATGTCGGGGTTTGACAAAGAGAAGAGGAGGGAGGGTATGGATGAGTGGTGGTCTGGTCCCTCAGCACTTTGACTCAGCCTCATTTTTTATTAGGTTGTTATTTACACACCTGCTGCCACGAGGATAAAGGCAAGGAAACTCACTCTCATGGACATTCACGTATACAAGCAAACACACTCACACACACCTGCGCTAACTCCCCCAAACACTTCCACTTGGCAAATAATGGAAAAGTCGACACGAGCTGCAGACGACGAGTCTATTTTTGAGTGTCTAATAATATCACATTTGTCCTGGTTCACTCGATTCATCGAGGTCCCAGATGGAGCGGACGTCTCGCAAAGGACGTTAAGCCAGAGACGGAGATGTTAATACTCAAATTATATACGGCGGAAAATGAGCTGATTTCACAAGATCATATTAGCTGTTATGAGCAGTGTTCGACACTTCGCCTTCTGCAGGGACGGGTGTAATAGAATTGGAGAAGTAGCCTCCAGGTATACACTCAGGTTTAGCCAAACTCAAGATGGATGAGGTTGCTTTCCAAAAAAAGGTGCAACAACTAAGATAAGAGGAGGCAGAGGAAGAGGATGGGGGGTGTTTTTTTTCTCCTGTCTGCTCAGCACCTGAGCCTCTGACCCCACCCCACACATCCATTGCCCTCCATCTTCCACTCAGACAGAGTAATGGAGAACTGGGAGCACCATTTATATTCCGTGGCCCCCACTGGCACCCTTCCTTAGCCATCTGATAGGCTGCCATTACCCCCCAGAGGGGTTAAGTAGATGTGTGTGGGTGCTTGTTTATGTGTGTTAGATTGTATACTTCTGTTCTGAAGAGAAGCAACATATGTGTGAGGTCATTGTTCACAGGGTTTTTAAGTTATGTGAGTAATAAGTTTGTTAAAATGAAACCTATGCAACTAAGGGACCCTGACTTTTCCTAAATGTTTGTATTCTTTATTCTTACAACAACAACAACCACGATAATAACATGACAGCACAGAATCACTGATCAATCCTGCACAGGAGCAGGCATGATCAATTGAGCCTGGGGCCTTTCACACCAGGCAGGGCCCCCGGTGTGGGCTGTGTAAATGCCCCTGAGACAATGCAGCACATCACAGCAGGGTGTAAGGCACTGGCTGAGAAGGTGTACATGAATCATCTGCACCAAGTATGGACTGGAGGTCCCAGGATCAAGATGGAATGACAGGGCCACAGACAAACTGGTGGTGGCTAATCGACCGGACACAATGGCAATCCCATGTGACAGTAACATCAAGAAGAAGGAACACAAGAAGCCTGAGAAACACAAAGAGCTCACAGAGGAGCTACAGAAGATGTGGGGAGTAAAGGCAAAAGCTCAAACCCCCAAACTTGGCAAGTGGCTCCAACAAATTCCAGGAACAGCTTCTGAGATCTCAGTTCAGAAAAGCGCAATCCTAGGAACATCTAATTTACTGTGCAGAACCTGAGCCTCCCAGGCCTCTGGTACAGGACCCACACTTGAAGGAGACACAAGAACACCCAAGTGGTAACCTGACTGATTATTCATGTTTAGATTTTACAGTCATTACTGAAACTATATGCTAATGATGTCATTATGATCGCTGTGGCCATTCTAGTAGTAACAGAATTCCAGCAGATTAAATGCTAATGTCATTATAGTGTTAGCTTGATCTGATTACCATAAGTAGATTACATTACTAGGGTTAGTTCTTGACAGTGGTATTGGTATCACCATTCCTAGAATATATGACCACATTTCACAGAAACCTGCACAGAATGTGATGTTGCTGTTCCTCAGTAAAGAAGGAGCAGCAAGCCGTGCACACAGTGCACACAGCGCCAACTACAGAATGTTTCAGTACATGAGAATGCACTTCAGAAAACCTGCACAGTCACTTTAAGTTCCATTCAAATAGGTACTTTGAATAAGACTATAATGGATTAAACTTGTATTTACATTTGAACAGTTGACTTGGCAGCGTACAATAGCCATCTGTAATCTCTATTACCTACTGAGGTAGTGCGGTCCAAAGATTAAGTTCTCCAAAACTGATGTGCGGGGGCTTTTTAAAGTACAACCTGTGCTTCCTCCAGACATGATAACAGTAAATGCACTATGAAACAGATGCATAGTACACATGTATCAGGTCACTTTCCTTGTCCTGACTCATTGGTCAGTTGATTGTCAATTTGGTCTCCTGGTTTATTGCACCTTGGCCTGTTAGCATGAATATGAAACCTCAGGAAGATGCTGCTTTACTATAATAGAGTAGAAAACCAACAGCTACAGCATTTGTATGACATTGTTGATATTTACGCTCTCCAGAGGATGAAGAGAAGTATTATTTTGGTGATCATTTTTCCTGTGTCAACACAATGAGGCTAACATTCACTTCTGTACACAAGTATCCTGCTGGTCAGATTCCCATCCGCTCAGCTCATCAGCATTCATGCCCCCAACATGTTCTGGACTGTCCTTGATCTTCTTCTACACATTTCAAAACTTTAGGGGCCTCAGGTAAGAGTCATAAGGGCCCTACACTTAATTAAACTGCAGAGAGGCATCTGGTCAGGTTTGGGGTTTTTCCATCATGGTGTAATCGCATTCAGGTCCGTGTTTAATGCACACTGTATGATTACTCATTCATTTAGTCATTAGAAGAAAAGCTAATTTTTAATCGCGTTTAATCCAGATCCGATTTTCAAAATGTGAGATTAATTAGTTCATTTTTTTTATCTATTGACAGCCCTAGTATAGACAGTATGTTTTAAAGTAAAATAAACAAAACCATTTACATGTTAGGATCAATAAAGTTGGTATTTCTATCTCTAATCTATATGTAAATGCAGAATCACTGAACAGTAATGGGATTGCAAAAATCTGACTATATGACTCATAATGAAGATGGACAAGAACTTGGCTTCCTGCCTCCTCATCCTCCTCCTCCTCAACTTTCTTCTGTCTGTCATCTTTATTCCCCCTATTTAAATCCTTTTCTTGCTTCTGCTTTCCTCTTTTTCCTGTTTCTCTCCTTCTATCATTTGGGTCCTGCCACTGATTTATGTACAAATAGTATAATACTACATAGGTCAAGCTTATTTTGGAGTCTAAAATGTAGACTAAAATCTGTCTTTCATTTATGTAATCAAGTAGAAGTGGAAAACTAAACGCTCAGTCACTGTCTACTGCGTTATTCTCTACACGAGGGTGGCAAGGCTGCTGGAGCCAGGCGAGATACACTGTGGACAGGTCGCCAGTCCATCGCAGGGTCAACACACAGAGACCAGAATAACCCAGAAAATAACACACATACATGGGGAGAACATCCAGAGTGGATCACGAATACAGGTCTTTTTTGCTGCAAGACAATACTGCTCGCCGTGTTGCCCTACAACTAAATTCATAAACTAAATCTCTGACTTATGGAGACTGACTGCTTAAAGCAACCTTTGGAAAGTAACTAAAATGAGAAAACTTATTTGCAAAAGAAAATAAAATCCCCACTGATCTCCTCAAGGAACTCTGAAAATCCTTGAACGGCAGTTTAAATACTGCTGCCACAAACAACCTGCAAAACAAAAACCTCAAATAACATCTCCCACGAGTCACAGGTGCCATGTTCAGTAATTGCTTAATTAACTATTTTTCTGAGAGACTCCTCTGAACACCTCTGCAATGCTGCGGCCTGCTATGCAAATGCTCTCACACACACACACACAGGTAAACAATCTTTTCGCACACAGACATGCAATTAAACTTTCACAATAAACAAGGAGTCATGCAAAGTGCAAGGAGAAAAAAAATGGTGTAACAGAAAGTCCCACTGTGGTTAATTTCTGTTGCGCACACACACCAAGGCTTTTATATAAAACTAATAATAATGTCCCTTCATTTGGCCCGTCCCCAGCCCCACGTCTCCGTCTTTTTTACGTCCTTATAGTCTCAAGTGTCACAAACCCCATTACAGTAATTAAGTCAGTGGCACCTCAAAGAGCTTTCCTTAAAACAGCCAGAGAAGGGGGGGAGGGAGGGGGTGGGGAATGGTGGCGTGGAAGTTTTACAGCGTCAGATGATGATGAGATGATGAGAGAAGGCGAGATGAAGGGGTGGATGAGAGTGTGCAGGTTTCTCAACAAGGGAAGAAAAACACAGGAAGTGACTTCAAGGTGTCCATGTAGCGTCTTTACTCCAGTAAATCATGAGCACATTACCTTTGAGATGCTGCTGTAATTACTCTTAACAAATGAGACCATATTCCAGATGGTTGGCAACCTGCAGCAGCCTTTACACGTTTACAGTGAGCACCAGTTACTGCTCCAGTGGTGCCACTCTTCATTCTCCTACTCTCTAAAGTGATTAAAGCTGCTCATCATGGACTGATTGTTTACGCACATAAAACAAAGGTATCATAATTACTTTGATAGTGATAATTTAATTTCCTAAAACGAGGACATTTTCCTATGTGGCTAACAACCCTTAAAAAAAAGAAAAGAAATGAAAAATAAATGACAATGGATGTGTTGAGGAAGGAGCATTTAAAGTTGCAGTAGGCAGAATCATAAAAAAAATAGGTTCTCTTTAATAGCATTGTTTGGTGTCTCACTATGGGGAAATGGCCTCATCAGAAGCTCATCTGAATGTCACTACACCAGCTCTGATTGGCTGTTACTGGTGGCATCTATGTCAGCAGTGGCTGTGAACCTCCTAGTACTGGCCCGGGTTACTTGGTGCTAAGCTAAACTGTCTAATGATTTGAGTGCACAACTCTTTCGCTGGGTCCTTCGTTGTCTTGTACAGTTATGATTGGGTCAGCACAGTAGCAAGACTTTTCACTTCAGGAATTAGCAATATTTTTCTGGTGCTATGTAGCGATACCTTTTGTCATCGATGGGTTAAACCACCTGACAGATAGTGAGCGGCAATCACCCTCATTTAAAAAAGAATGAAATCAGCTGACCTGCCATCCACACTACACCAGCATTTTACACACCCAAAAACACAATGTTTCAGCATAAAGGGGATACACTATATGCCATATTTCCATTATGGTACGGTATGGTTTGGAATGGTCAAGACCTGGGTCAGGCTCATCTGGGAACAGTGCCTTTTTATCGGTAGACGGGGTTTGCTCTGTGCCTGATGGCCAATTGTACCGTGTAGCATGACATTGTACCTGTACGATGACAACAAAAGATGACACTGAAGGCAACACAACAGGCAACAATGGAGGACATCCATCAGCTCCTTTTTTGTGGCTGTCTCAACAAGACATCAAACTTTACATTACATTACATTACATTACATTACAGGGAGTGACGTTTTTCTGTTGCCCACCATACGTTTTACACTGGTACTCCAAGGGAAGGGTGCCAAAAATGTAATGGTTGGGTCTGGTTATTTTGGTACTATTGGTAATATATTATATATACTTGGTAGTAATAAAATTGGTATAGACACAAATGACTTCTGTTAAGGATAAGCATGCAAGATGTATAAATGTGGCCACAGCAAGAAAATTGCTATGTCTCCAGAAGTCTCCACCCATATGGACACTTATTTTTACATTTACTTTACCGCTCTTTTACACCCTCCCCCCATTTTTAGGTTTGTTTGCAGCATAGGCAGTTGCTACCAAAGCTGGAATTGTAACGAGTCAGGGTAGGACCCAAATGCAGTACACGGAGGCAGGCAGACAGTTGCTAATGACGTTTATTTACGAGCAAACAGAAGTCAGACAGGGACCGGTACAGGGACCGGTGCAGGGGCAGAGCAGGCAGGCAGGTCAGGGTCGGTACCAGGGAATCAGTCCCAATAACACTGGAGAGACTAGTACAAGTGACATAGAACAATCTGGCACTGAGAGAACTGAGAGGCGAGTTTATATACCAGGTTGATTGTTGATCAGAGGCAGCTGAGTGCAACAGGTGAGGAGACTTGGACTAACGAGCAGAGAGTGGGAAGAGAAGGAGGAGAAGGAGGGGCCGGTGGAAACACTGGGAGCTGAGGTGAATGAGAGGGAATGTGCACTCACAGCTGCTCACAAACCTGAGTTCATTTCTTTTTATTCTTCGTTTGATTCATACACTTCATCACCCTGGTGATGTCACACTAATTACGAGCTGTTGCAGCTATCACCAACCGGCCGACACACCCTGTGGTGAAAATACAAGTCAGATCAGGTTTCACCGTTCCAATCTGCACCATGTCATGGGCCGGATTTCTCCCAAGGCTGCAGAGAGTCTAGTTCTCTTGATTTACATTATGCTGAAAGGTTATTATGGAATTATTGATCGATACTGCCAAATATGAGTTGCCAAACTCAGCTTTAACAAATGAAAGCAGCGATAAGTTGGTGAAATATGAAGGAATAATATTTCATGTCATGATTTTAATTGTGTTTTTTTTTTTTTACAGATGAGTTTGAATTTCTTTGACCAAAGATGAGCCTGTAAACTAATTTGCATACATCATGAAATGATGCAGAGTATAAGTCATGTCATGCAACTGTTTAAACTCCTGTGCAGCAGTCACAAGTTCTGGCTCTTTGCTGTGTCTGCCTCTCTTCCCCACTTCACCTGCTCCATCAAATAAAGACCAAAATACAAGGAAAATGTGTTTCCCTTAAATTCACTTTGCAGAATTAGCATTCCACGTTCCCCTCTATTTTTTCTTTGAAAAGATTTTAGAAGCATTGAAGTGCCAGTGCCACAGCCAAGACACGTCGCTTTGCTACAGTTTAAAACACTGGAGCAGTGCGGAGGGATGATGTCAGCCATTTTTTTGTCTATTTATGTTGCGGCACTGCAATTTATCTATCTCACCATGTCACATGACACTATTTGTGGCCAAGTTCTCCGTATAGACCCAGCCAGCACAGTTTGACAAGCACCAAACTTTTAAGATTGTTCTTTTATTGCACAGTCTTTGTCCTCTCATGCTGAAGCGATGGGAAATGTCACACAATAAAAAAAGTGAAGTTTATCCCTGTGGAAGCTTTCCAAATTTTATTTTAGTAAGCAAAGGAAGACGACAGAAAGATTGAGCCTACATTTAATTTGGCTTTTATGATCACTCATAGGTGGGCTTAGGGAGAAAAGACAGGTCTAAATAACAAATATATGCCCTGAGGGACAGTTAAAGGGATACTTCAGTTATTTTCTTTTAAATGTATGAGTTATTGACATAATCCACAGTGACTTTGCTGTGCACTATTTCTGTGGAAGCCAGAAAAAAATTATTTTACCAAAACACCGCCTAACTATATCTTGAGAATAGGTTTGCTGCTTATTCTTAACATTCAACATTAGCCTTTTCACTCTCCTGCATACATTTAACTTCATGGCACACAGGAAATGTTGATTCTCGGCTTCCATCAGTAGGTTTTTGTGACTTTGGTTTTTGAAATCCAATTTGGATTTAGCTAAGTAACACAAAGTTAATAAACGAAGCAGCAGTAGACCAGAAACTCTTGTCTGCCTTTGACCTAAATATACAACTTTCTTATGTGGACTTCAGTGCAGGAAAGTGAGTTGTTTATATTCTTTAGTTTCCAGCTGGAAAAGTCAAACATTACCTCATACAACCACAGCTCAAAAACTTGAACTACACCTTTAAACTAGTTTATAAATTGATTATTTTACAAGCTCAAAACTGATGTATTGGTGTGAATAGGTACAATAATATATAATAAACTGTATAAAAACATGGGGTAAAAAAAAACCTCAATAAACCTCAGTTTGAATGGAAGTCTGTGGAGAAAATTATCTTCCAACCTGATTTATAACATTTTTAACTGTCAGTTAATTGTCTCCGTGGCAAGTTTCAGGTCTTTGTCATCGCCACATTAGGTTTCCATTTTGTGGAAAACTGATGATAAAGCACACCACACACTGTATGAGTGCACACCAGTGTGGGACTGACTGCTGTGAACTTCTGCTTTCAACTGACCATGACACCAGTAAAATCTCAAGGCTTTCAAATTTCAAGGTTCACATTTTTATATGGTTGAGAACCTAAACTGGTTGGTGGAACAAGCTCCCCGTCGACATCCGGACAGCGGAAAGCCTCCACATCTTCCGCCGCCGACTAAAACACATTTCTTCCGACTCTACCTCGACTAGGACGACGACGACTTGCTTATACATCACACTTATGACTAGCACTTCATAGTTTGGCTTACTTGAAGCTCTTACTTACTTCTAGCTCTTATTTGTACCCAAATGTTTAAATGCACTTATCGTAAGTCGCTTTGGATAAAAGCGTCTGCTAAATGACATGTAATGTAATGTAATGGTTCTGAGTTAAAGATGAATGCATATCTGCAAGGACTGGATTTGGCTACCATCCAATACGCTTTTACTCATGTGACTGTCTCATCAATGTCATGCATCAGTGCAACAGTGGCTGTATTTAGCTGCAGAGTGAAAATGGACCATGGAAATCAACAGAGACAACGGCCATAAGGTAGAATGCAGCAAGGACAGCAAGCCTTGACCTGAGCCAACAGTTGTGCCAACAGTGTTCCAGAGTAAAGAATAAGAAATGGAATCAATAAGCAGAATTGCAAGCGGAATGGTTCCATTTCAAACTTTACCCAGCCCTATGTGAAATAAACCAAACATGCTTTCTGTTAGCCGAGCACAGACAATAAGGACCACAAACAAAGAGGGAACAAGGCTCACGGGGGAAAGTGTGACAGCTGTGACTGGAAAAGGCACAGACCAGATTAGCAGGTGGCAACCTGAATTCCGAGAGCAAGATGGGTGAACATGAGGGAGCTGTGGGGAAAAGGACAGGTGTCAGGCCTCCATGATGAAAGGCTGGCAACAGAGGAGTTATAGACACTGAGGGGAGGGATGGAGAGGGTTGGAGCGTCAGTGCCAGAAGTGCTTAAAGCTGTCCTCCTACATTGATATTCTGAGCTCATAGTTTGCTGAACCCTCCACCCTCTCCCTCCTCCTCCTCCTCCTCCTCGTTTTCCTTCAGAGGGTGATGTCATCTCTATATGGATCCTTTGGTTAGATGCCACCATCACTTACATCTCTGTCAGTCACCATCTGTGCACGCACACACACACACACACACACACACACTTAGCCCTGCAGCGACCTACATCTTAAAGCACATTTGCTGCAAAGGACAAAAATATATCTGTTTCATTAGATGGGTTGAGTCATCAGGAGAGTGTGGTCATTCTGCTGCTCTGAGATCTACACTGAAGCTACACAAGAACTGGAGAGCGTATTCAGGTTAGCCAACCACAGCGGTCAGTGCCACGGTGGAGGGGTGCGCTCCATTTTAATATATGTGAGTGGTTCCAGTGGTGATCATCTATATGAGGGAGGGCGGAGACATGAATCACCTCAAATCATGATGAATTCACGGTGGGGAGTAGGAGGCAGTGCATGTGTTTTGCTTTTCTGTTTTGTTATTGGAGATGGAAATGTGGCCAAAGGCGCCTGCCGTCGAGATTTCATTTTAATTACCAGACAGACCACCAAGAGAGGTGCCAGGTAACAAATGCAGTGAGACACGGTCAGCCGACATCAAGAGGGACTTACTTCTGTAACACTTGATTACTCACATCAGCTGATTATAGGCCAACATGTATATGAGGTGTGTGTGTGTGCACATCTTAAAGGACCTTTTCTGGCATACACACTGACCTTGTCAGGACCAGTAGTCCTCATGGTTTATTTAAGTTTAGGGCTAATTGTGGTTTAAGTTTAGGCATTAGGCATTAATTGGTTATGGTTAAAGGTTAGAGATAGTTTGTTTAGGTTGTCCAAATGAAGTAAGAAGGAAAAGAAGAAGAAGAAGAAGAAGAAGAAGAAGAAGAAGAAGAAGAAGAAGAAGAAGAAGAAGAAGAAGAAGAAGACACACTGTGTGTATGTGTTACATTAAAAGGGATAGTTCAGGTTTTTAGGCAGTGCTGACGGTGCTGTGCGTGTGCCAGCTTGCTCCTTGTGTCATGAACCACCTTGAGACACTGTCTCACTGCCAGCAAGGACTCAGCAGGGGAAAAAACACATTTTAGCCTCTTAAATGAAAATGGTCTCTCAACCTAACTTCAAAAATCAAAACAATCCCTTTAAAATTATTAATTTACAAGCTCAAAATGGATGTCTTGTGTGACTAGGTGCACCTGTGTCATCTAAATCTGGTCAATTTTAACGGTATATTAATTTTAAACAGCTGTATCCCGCTCACTCTTCTAAACAACAGTCCATCAGTGTTTTTACCTTGCTAGGGAATTGTGTGCAGTGATGTAAAAATGCAGATTTTCTGTACGGACTTGTGAGGGTTGAGTGGTTTACAAAGTGAAACAAACCTCACTTTTCAGTCAGAAAAGGCATATTCTAAAGACATGGTAGACGTATGCAGGTGCCAGTTTAGGTTAAGTGGCTAAAACCTGGTTTTCCTTGTGTCCTCACTGGCACTGTCATAAGTCTTGAGTTGAGTGCAGTCAGTGCTGACTATGTCTGTCCCTCATTCTAGCACACATAAAAGACACTGGTGGATAAAGTGTGCCAAAGACCAGGAGAGAGGGAGGAAACCGCAGCAGGGCTCTACTTCACTAGTGGTTGTAAATTGATTAAGGAGGTCATCTGAAAGTGAGTCTTACTCTCCCTCTCTCTCTGCTACCCAAGAGTGACCCACACCCCCCTCCCCCCCAACACGCCTACCGCCCTTCCCATTCCTGTGTCCGGAATTACAACATGAGGCAATTAAAGTCAACCTGCCAGTGACTCTGTGTTCCAGGCTCGTAATTTTTAACTTGCCGTAATTAAAAGTGTTACAGCGACAGCAGCGAGAGGGAGGTAAGGATGCGTAAGCATTAGGGGGATGAGGTGTTGGATGATAGAGTGATGGACAGGGTGAAGGTGGGGGTTGTAGAGGGTAGAGGGTGCATGTGATTAAACCAGGGGAAGGGCAAAAGTCAGAGCCTTGGAAAAGGAATGGAAATGGCTTTATGGGGAGGGAAGGAAATGATGGCTGTATGTTTGTGTGAGTGCTCTCATGGTTTTCTATGGATGTGAGGACATTTAAGGCTGGTCCTCCAAAATTAACAGGGTTTTTCGGGGGGGGCTAAGATTTGATAGGGGTGATGGTGGCCCAAAAGGTAGAGCGGGTCCTCTTTCAAGGTCGTTGGTTTGATTCCCATGCTGATGTGTCCTTGGGCAAGACACTTAACCCCATGTTGCTCCTGATGGTTGTGCCAGCAACATGTGAATAAAACGAGTGATTGAAAATGTGCTGTATGAAAATGTGAGTGAACCATATAGGATTTAGATAGGATAGTTCAGTTTAGGTGGGGTTACAACTTACTCCCCAAGTTCAGCCTTTTTTTTTTTAAAAAAAGAAACCCAAACAAACAAAAAAAAAACATTTATGAATGTCCTAGAGATGCTTTAGGTCCAATATTTCCCTCCAACCTTCTGTTGCAGAGCTGCAACACCTTTCTATAAATGTTCTGTATCTCCAGATGAAAGCTGGTACAGACTTGGGACCAAGACCCGTATGTTCAAAGTGTTTAGGAGCATGTTCACCACACAGTAGTATCTTTTCATGTTGTATGTGTAAAGGTTATTGTGCAATTGAATGTAATGTTTGGTGTAGCATTTAGTAACAGAAGTATACATTAGGGTGCTGTACATTGCATCACTGAGTGTCCTTACAACAATGTAAAAACATCAGTGTGTGTGTGGAGTGTGTCTGTGAGTGTGTGTGTGATGAGGTGGGTGTCTAACACGTTGACAGGGTCCTCAGGGAATTACTAACGAGATGACCAGGTTGAACTAAATGCGCCTGTTGTGTTCTCTCGTCCAATCAATCAATTACTCCCCGTGTACTGCAGGGCAATAGGAGCTCTCTCTCTCTCTCTCTCTCTCTCTCTGTGTGTGTCTGTGGTTGTTTTCCTCACAACAAAGACACCTATTCGTAATGATGCACAATAGTAGTACAAGGTGCTTGTGTACCCACTAATTAATCTGTGTCATTATGTAATGTTCATGCTGTGATTCCAGGAGCACCAGTGTACGACTGGAGGGAAAATCCTGGGGCA
Source organism: Solea solea (assembly GCF_958295425.1). Taxonomy (NCBI): domain Eukaryota; kingdom Metazoa; phylum Chordata; class Actinopteri; order Pleuronectiformes; family Soleidae; genus Solea; species Solea solea. Next base: position 3,373,347 of record NC_081140.1, on the reverse strand, counting down.
CACTTGTATTTATTAATAAGCTATTTGATTTAGATATTAGATATCTAAATAGTTCCAAGTTGTCTATGATTGTAATCTTTTTAATGTATTGTGATGTTATTATTGTTGGATTGAATCGTTTAAATATCTGAGATAAACACACACCTGCACACACATACTTCTGTATTCAATCTTTTTTCTTCCCCTTCTTCTTTATTTCTATATTATTTAATACAATAATAATAACACCTGTCACATGTATATAGCTTTAATTTCACACAATACAATAAAAAAAAGAAAGAGAGAACAATCTAATCATGCATTTATTGTTACATTCATTGTTTATTTGCAGGGCTAAACATCCCAGGTTTATAGATAGACTGTGATTAAGTTAAGCTCAGCTCTGACACAGGAGCACAGAGTCATTACACTTCCATATAGCACTGCTGTAGCAGTAATACATGAAGCTGTGGGATAGAGGCTCGTCTGCAGGTTAGTGTTCTCACGACTCATTCATCAGACCACACCTGTTAACTTTGCCATTGTTTGAGTGTAAACTACACACATTAACATATTCATGGTGGAGGGTTATCGCAATTTATAGACTTCTAAACATAATGTGTATTGTTTCCTCTTCAGTCGACGACAGGATTGAGCACATGTCGCACAGACTGTCAAGGTGAGAGTACCAGCTGTCTGTCAGAGCTGCTAATATTACATGTCAAATGTGATATTTACTCAGATAAATAATAAGGATGAGCAAAATCTAATCTTCAGTATTGATATCAGTCTTATATTGGTCAAAACTAGACTGGATATCATAGAAAAATAAATCCAATACTTTCCAAAAACACATCTATCACGAATGCTTCATGAAGCACAGGCAGTAAAAGCATCATGTGACCAGAATGTAAGGAGGAACGTCTGCAGTGATCATTGTGTTCTCGCTATGTCAACATACTGCAGAATAAAATAAAAAAGTTTAGCAGCTGGTTGTCACAGCTATTAAAAAACACACATCACAGCTCATCACAAGACAGCTGGTCAAGGAAGGTGATAGTTAGCTCTAATTAGACACATAAATCACTTCATTAGGTTCATTTCTGTAATGAATGGATCGCTTTTTGAAAAACGGCTTTTCAGTTATGGTTGAAACTGGTTTAAAGGTTAAAATTCAAACTTCATCACTGCTTTATTACATTTGTATTTCATAAAAAAAAACAGAGAATCCTATGTTTGTTTTTAAAAACATTTCAAAACATTTGACATGATATAAAGCAGCAGTTCCAAAACACTGGGCCAAAGCAAATTTGCAGATTTTTTTTTACGTGTTAATGTTTTTAAATAACCAAACATTTGATGAAAAAGATACATTTTACCAGTTCAAAATGATAGTAGGTATAATGCACAGATTTGTTTTTGATATTGTGATTTATGTCATAATTGTTTGACATCTTTATAAAGTGGGTCCCATGATATCAACATTAAATAGCATTTCAAAGACATTGATTTTGTTTTAATTTCGTAGTTTTAATTAAAACTATTTGTTCAGTACTTCTGGACTGGACTGAACCTCAGTGGCAGGGTGATGCCGGTCGCGGACCAGACTCCTCTGTTAAATATTGAGATTTTAGACATTTCCCCGGTAATTATCATCGACAATCCACACCATCCACTACACAGCACCATTCATAGACAATCCACACCATCCACAGACAATCCACACCATCCACTACACAGCACCATTCATAGACAATCCACACCATCCACTACACAGCACCATTCATAGACAATCCACACCATCCACAGACAATCCACACCATCCACAGACAATCCACACCATCCACTACACAGCACCATACACAGACAGAGGAGCAGCTTCAGTGACAGACTGCTGTCAATGTCCTGCTCCACAGAAAGACTGAGGAGATCATTCCTCCCCCATGCCATCAGACTCTTCAACCTGCATCATACATGACACATACACGCAAGCACACATGCACATCGCATTCTTTTCAACGCCTTTATATTTTTTATATATTTTTTTCTTTTTTCCTTTTTATACATATGTTTCAGTTTATATTTAGACTGTACATAGACTTGCATGCCTCTTATGTTTCTATCTTGTAACATATTCTGGAGCTGCTGAACTGTGAATTTCTCTGTGAGATGAATAAAGTATCTATCTATCTATCTATCTATCTATCTATCTATCTATCTATCTATCTATCTAATTGTCGGGGATTAACCAACGTTTTTAGGATTGTTGAGTAGTTTTAACTGATCTACAGTTCGGCACTGTTCGGCTTGATTTGTGTGTGCGACGTCTCTTCCTGTGAGACGGCACTCTGGCCAGTCAGTGACCGGCAGTCTGACCAATCATCGCATAGTATCTACTCAGCACGCTTTTCAGCAAAAATAGTGCCTAGTACCAGGTTACTATGCTCGTGCAAACGCTACTTAAACTGTGGCGAGGTTTCCAAATGAGGTGTCCCACCAGAGACCCTACTCCTCCTGAAATAAAGTTTCAACTTGACAATAAGACTTGTCATCATAACCACTTCACCTAATTAAAGTTACAGTTGGTAGTATAAAGATGTAATATCCATACAAAGGACACATGTGCAAAGAGTCATGTTTTTAGAGTTTTGTGTTTGTATTTCATGTGTATAGTTACTAATGCACATGCATGAGCCACTTCACCTCCGTTTGAATGGAAACATCGTAAACTCCTCAAATATTGTACTGATTTTGCAAGCATTTTGCGTTACATTGTACGTTTTACGACCTAGTGTTGTTGTCGCGGTGGGTCTGTGTCAGACCCTCCCCCACTTCAGCAGGTAACACATTAGCTGCTAAAGCGCCGGAGGATTATGAGGGTTAGTTCTCTCACTGTGCTCATGTGAGTGAGAACATCCTTCTCATCTGAACATGAACATGTCTTTCCTCCTTACTCTACTCCAGTGTTCCCGTCCTGCTGCATGTGAAATCTGATTTGGTCATTTGCATACTAAAAGTGATTGGATATTTATTGACGTGTGTGTGTGTGTGTGTGTGTGTGTGTGTGTGTGTTCTCCAGTGGGAGCAGCTGCAGATACACACACAGAGCACAGTGAAATGAGGAAAACGCACAACACGTGTTGTCAGCCTACTTTTCCATCAACTGCAGTAATAATAAGCTCTACATTTTTTGCCTTAACTTCATCTATTGAAAAATGATTGTGTTCATTTCTTAATTGTTTTTTTGTGGGAGCAAGACACTTGATTCTTGCACCTGTGAGGGGCCGGCCCTGCTTTTGTATAGTTTCACTACACTAGACTACAGTACAGATGCTGTGAACACACACTTTCAGGGTATAAATCCTTTTAAAAAATACTTACAAGGTAAAAATACTTGTCACTTAAGCATTATATTGCAACTGTGGTGTGTGTGTGTAAGCAAGCAAGAACATTTTTAACATTAGCTGTAATTGATCAGATAAATAACATAATCGGGCTTAATGCAATGACTTGCGATAATTGCTTTTCAGTAATGGTTGAAATAGCAGAAAAGCAATGCATTTCAAGTCAATGAGTGAGAAGTAATTGTTGAATTCGCTTAACAACAGATAAGTGGTTTCAACAGCTCACCGTCATTAATACTGTTTGATGTTTAATAAGAGAGATGGATAACTGGCTAAACAAACAATTCAAAAGTTGAAATAGTTAATAATTGATATTTAGTGAAAAACAGATACAAATAGACGTGAGCAGCTAACAGTTATAGATTAATGATTAAAATGCACCACTGGAATCATTAATACAGAGACGAGCTGTATATGGAAAACAAGGCAATCACTCTGTGGTGTGAAGTAATGATGGGTAAATACATGAAAATAGCACAGACATTGGTAAGTAACTGACCTGTAAAAATAAAGTGATGTGTGGATCACCTTTGACGTCTTCGCGTGCACGTATTAATTATCCTCCCACACTGATTATTTCCTTTAATTTACTGACACACACACACACACACACACCTGCACTGATATTTCACTGCACTTCTAGCAGTGAATTATGTAAGCACTGATTAATTTTTTTCCTCATCAAGTATGCAGTATCTCACCCACCCACAAACCACCCACTTATAATCTGATACATTCATTTTTGTGATGCCCCCCAACTGATTTGCAGGTCAACTGGATGACCGCGGGTATAACTGCACTGTAAAACCGTACTGTAAAAACTGTAAAAATGGGAAATTAACTTAACTCATATGAGTAAACCAATTGCCTTGAATCATCAATCATGTTATAAGTACATGTGTATTTTGTGTTGTGCTAACTTAAAGAAGTCAAGTAAACTACACTTATTACAACATTCATCAAATTTTAACTTAAGTGAAATATTCATTCACTCTCAATTAACTCAATTAAGTTATCGTGACAATTAAGAATTACTTAAGATTTGACAAAAATTAAGCATGTGAACACTACTTTTCCATTTGAGCAGTGACTTATCTTAATACAGTGAAATTACTACTAGAAAACATATATATTTAATTTACTGTAACTCATTACAAATATGTACCAGGAGACAGAGATGAATTAAATTCATTTATTTTGATAAGTTCTCTTACATAAAACACAGTGATGACAGATTTCGGTATTTAATATACAATTTTCATAAAAAAAAGTTAGAAAATAATACAAAATATATATAATAAAATCATATTTTATGTTTTTTTAGAATTCATGAAAATATAAAACTGTTCAATCACAATCTTTTCAGGAAAGCTTACACTGTTTCAAGTCTTTACAAATCTCTTTGTAAAAAATATTCAAAATATCCTGGTCTTGAAAACCCAAAAAGGACACATTCCATCAAAAGTATACAACCTGCATACTTAAGTGTGTGTGTGTGTGTGTCTGTGTGTGGTCTCACATTAGAAAAACATGAATAGCACTGCTTCAAAGTTGAACTAATGAAGTGTTTGAGCATATGTATGCTTGTATTGTGTTTTAAAACGTGACTGTTGTTTGAGGAAAAGAAACATTTCTCTATAGCACGCCCAGCAGCTAAAGCAAGGTTAGCTGTAGCTGGGGCACCATTATATTTGTCTATGTTGTACCAAATATTGTCATTGTTTTTCTTATGACCTTAAACAACAGGGCCATGGGTTACAGGGCTAATGTGTGGAGAAGAGCTTGCGTGAGTTGTTCCAAAACACTTCCACAATTTAATAAATCATCGAGTTCTAATTCATTTTTCAATGACTGTAATTTCAACTTCAGCTGATTTCTCCCGTCATCCAAATGCAGCAGCACCATCTAAATAAATTCAAGGAATCCCCACAATTTTGCTGGGTACAGCAGATGAATAACATAGAAAAGGCCGAATAAATTGACAAGGGAATCTGCACAAAATCTATGGGTTTGTACAACCTTGTCCTCAAGGATAATGGCCGCCTGTCGAGTGTGGAAAGGAACAAGAGCTGGTGTATCCTGCTCTGTGACTGAACACACATACTGTACATGATTACAACCAGTTATCAAATACACTGTAATTCATGGATATGTAATAAAAGATCCAATACATGTGAACGCGTGTGTGAGAGAGAATGAGGTAGTGTCTGTCTGTGTAAGTGTTTATGTGTGTATATGAAATACTGTACGTGTGGCTGTGGGAGAATGTACAGGTGAGAAAGACTGATAGAGGACAGCATGGCCTTTGTAAATCAGAGGTGAGGGATATGGGTCATACCTTGCAACTTCTGAATATCTCCAAACCAAATAGGACTGCTGTTCTTACAGCCTGGATGTCATTCTTATGCTGTTGGACATGTATTGGACAAAAGAAAAGGTAAATAATTCCATGGAGGGAATGACCCTTGGACAGTGTAGACTAACAAAATGTAGTCATTTTGTGACCAAAACCGGCAGACCACTTCTGCTTGAACAGGTGTAGAAGCTGTGGAGAGAATAGTGATGTGTCGTTCGTGAACGATTCGTTCAAAATGAACGAATCTTTTGTATGACTCGGGAGTAATGAGTCGTCTCAGTGAGTGATTCGTTCATTTTCATGCAGTACCTTCCTTCGCCACATGGCAGGCAGCTGCATAAGTTCAGTCAGCAGGACAGGAAACAGAAATGATAAGTTCAGGATTCACTCAACTGAGTGGTTCGTTCGTTCATTTTCATGCAGTACCTTCCTTCGCCACATGATGGCAGGCAGCTGCATAAGCTCAGCAGGAAAGGAAACAGAAATGATTAGTTCAGGATTCACTCAACTGAGCGTCCGTCCTCAGGTCACGTGACAGCTACCTAGTCACCGTCGTGCTGTTAAACAACATTGGCAGAGAGGATACAGGACACAAGTCACTTTATTGTGGTGTCTATTTGCTTTCCTAGGGTTTCATATGGGTTGAATAGCTTGTGGCATTTTGTTGTATTTTATTTTATTATACTTTGTCAGCTGAAGCAAACCATTTTGCCTTCAGTGTTAAGTGTTTGAGAACCGCGGTCTTTTTTACAACGCCCACAAGAGGGATACAGCGCCACCCGCTGTAAAAATGAATGAAATTAACGAAATGACTCAAAAAAAGATTAGTTCAATTTACTGTCCGAGAGTAAAAGATCCGAGTCAGTAAAAAGAGTTGAACTTCCCATCACTAGGAGAGAATGCCAGGTTCTGGTTGGTGATGCGGTAAAACTATTTGTACAGCTGTGTAAAAGCAACTAACATCACACAAATTAGATTACAATTTCAATAGCTTATGATTATAATTGCTGATAATCAGCCTTTGACTTACTGGGGCCTCACAAAGAGGGCAGGCCATTGGGTTTTCACTTCTTTTATGGACAGTCAATGATGGATGATTTCCTCGCATCTCAGAGCAAAGGTGCGCTGCCTGATCAGGTAGATCCCGTTCAGCGGGAGCCTTTTGGAACTCATGTAAGACCTCCATCCTTTGAGCTTCCCTACTTTCTCCCACGGGATAATTGGGCAATTAGCAACTCCTGAGTGGAGGACAGAAGAGATACATACATAAATGTTCTGTGTGTACAGCTGTTCACAATGGGCCTTTACTGGTGACTGACTGGTGCAATATATTGCTTTCTGTGACGGCCTGAATCATTTCACTTGCCATCAGGTCAGAAACAGTGCAATTGTGCTTATATAGAATTATAGAACTATATAGACAGCTTTGTGTTCAATGATTTCTTGTGTCGCCGTGTCAGAAACGTGGAGGATTGATTGCATTTACAAAAAGAAAGTGGCCAAATTATACTGCAGCTGATCTGCTAGTGCCTCATGGTCACATACTAGATCATGAGACAATTCCTCCTCAGCTGACAACAGACTCCGGACCACTGTCACAATTCTGAGGAATATCACAATCATTTGGCTGGACAAACTCAGGAGCATATGTTCTCTGGATTTCTGTGCAGAAACAGCTAAACAGAGAATCGATGAAGCAGCAGAGATGGCGAGTCAGGACTACGATGTAAAGTTGGCATTTTCAAAGTGGCGATAAAACCACTTCTTCAAGTTCATTGTGATCAAAGGCAAGAACGTACATGTAATGTGTACATTATGTCCAGGAGCAAAAACTTTGTCGACATCCGTTGTAAGCAATTCTAATTTAATGAAGCATCTCACAGCGCACACGCAGCTACAAAGTTAGTTGCCAAAAACACCGATGATTGAGAGTTTGATTTATTTAATTAAGAATAAGACTACAGAGCTAAAAACACTTTTTTTGTTGTTTAAAAGTTTACTTTTAACAAACACTTTACTTTTGAACAAAACACTTGGAAGTACAGGTTGTTTACTTGACCAGTTGTCTCAGGTTGAGAGAGTTTGATTTAATTTGAGTTTGAGTTAAATGCACTTTATATGGTGTAACTGTTTACTTTTCTTACAAAGATAATACTTGAAGTGCAGGATAAACATCTTGCTGTCTGTCGATGTGCAATAAATATAGAAAGTTATGTACAAACACCTGTCTGTTCTACTCATTCCAACTGACTTGTGAAAACTGCACAAAAAAGAAGTGAGTAACTATAACTAATTACTTTTTAAGTAACGTTCCCAACACTGATGAACAGTCTTTAAATGGACAAGGGACCATTTGCTTATATTTGTGTGTTTGAATTTAGAATTTCAAATATATTGCTAGCTACTAAACTATTAAATACACAAAATGTGGAATGGAATGGAAGTTGACTGGTTCTTTTTCTGAGAGAAAACAACATGTGAAGCTAAGCTTTGCAGGAAAATCTCTGGCATCCACGCTGTTGGCCCATTGAAGATATCTCACGGAGGTTAGAGGGGACTTTCTTCACCGTACGACCAGACTCCAATCAGGGCAAAACCTTTAGCAATGCTTGAGAATGACAGCTGAACAAGCACATCAGTGAGCTGTGACACACGTCCTACAACTCACCTCCTGCAAACTTGTTTGTATTAAGAACTAAACAATAGTTGTTTCTCATTTCACAAATCAAATCTAATATTTAAAAAAATCTACTGTTTTTCAAGAAGCCTGCCATGTTGGAATATTTTTCACTGTGGAAAGTTGTGGAAGAATAGGCAATTTGATTGGTTGACGCACGGCTTCCGCCTACGAAAACGTCAGCCATGCGTCAACAAACCTGACGACACAAATTGCAATCAATTATTTCCTACTAAAATATGGATGAAATAAAAATGTAGAGTTCAACATACTTTCAACATTTACTGTATGTCATTTAAAATTTCTGCTGTTGTTAATTACTGTTAACTTAATTTAACTAGTGAGATACCCTGCTGTACAGTGTGCAGTCCCTTCATCTCTAATAACAACATGAGTGGATGGATGTTCAGGTTCTCTATACATTCATAGTTCAACTGTATGAAAAATCATCATTTCGTCACTTCGCCCTGTCAGCTGGGATTGGCACCAGATGTCCCGTGACCCCCATGTGGAGAATAAAGTGGTAGACAATGTATGGATGGACATATGGAGCATGACAGGTGGTGTGTTTTACACAAATTCACCTGACTGAGCTTTAGGAGATCAGGCAGAAAAAGGTTTGGCAACCACAGATTTACAGTATATGTTCAATGGAGGCCACATTTAAGCACTACTATATATTATTTTCATTACAGGTGTGGAGGACAGGATACCCTTAATGTCTAATTTTAATGCCCTTCCACGTGTTATGGCTATTTTTCTGTAGAGAATCACACACATAAGGGAGGAGTTACAAGTAACAACCTGTTCTGTATGCTCCTCCCTTCAGCTTTCTCCTCCTGTCCTCATTCCTTTTCTTAATCTCGTTCTTACTCTCTAACTCTACTAAGTTGCTCCTCCATTTTTTTTTATTATCAAGTCCAATGAAAGAGCGTGAAATGAAAACATAATTGAGTTTTAATCTGTCTGTGGAGCTCCAGCCACCCGCTGACAGAATCCCTACCAGATCGCTGGTCACTGCCTCATTAAGAGACAGAGAGAAGGAAGTGGTGAAAGTGCTGCCAGGAAAAGAACTTTCTATCTCTAAGAAACACACATAAGCCCTATGTGTATGTGTGTGAGAATCAGTCAATTATAAAGTGTATTTATTTACACGTCTCTGTTTCTCTGCATTGGTTTTTTTCCTTGCTCTGAAGGAAACACAGCAGCAGGACTGTGTATGTGTGTGTGTGTGTGTGCATGCGCTTAGAGCCTATAAACAAGTGGGAAAGCCCAATACCCATAAGTAGCTCCTTATCACCACCTTGAGAACATGTGCACATGGACAAACAGTATGCGAGAGAATGTGTTGCATGTTTTTCCCTCTCTGGCTCATGGCTCTGCCAACTTTGAGCTTCTTAAAGAGCCCTCTGGGATGAACAGAGGAACCAGAGTGATGACTTAACTGCCTCTACTCTGCACCACAGCCACACATCTGTAACTGGCGGGAAAGGAAATAGAGGAAGGGGCTCATTCTCTGACTGCTTCAGTGTTGCTATGAGGATGCTAAAAGATGCAATGGTGAACTGATACTGTTCTGGGTTCTGATCTGTGCCATGAAAATATGAATAGGTCATCTCATATACGATAAAAACCTTTAGTACAAGCCAGTATGTCCATGTGGGCTCCATAATAGTTATAATCAGGCCGACAATATAGGTCCCAAGTGGGTTTGTCTGAAGTTTCCATGATGGCCCCCTCTTGTGTTGGCTTGTATGTGAAGCCCATTATTGGACAAATGATGGTCCAATATTGTTGGCATGGTATGGCAACCAGGAAAACTGCAGACAAATCCCCTTGGGACCCATATTCTGAATATGGGTCTCTCGTGGGTTCAACATGTGTCACAACAACAAAATTGAGTCTATAAAGATTGAGTGTGTAGCTTCTAACCTGTCCTCCAATAGGTTGTTTGAGTTAACCTCTAAATACGATTTCCTAATGTACCGCCCCCAGTGGTAGGAGAGATATGACACCAGTGTTTGTTGTGCATGTTAGTGAGGTTAGGGTTAAACAAGACTTGGCTCTGCAGTGAGTTACAGACGATCAAATGAACAGAACTATGAGTCGTAATCCACTGCAGTTATTGCGGTTATTTGAGTTGGAGGACAACGCTAGTGTTGCTACACCTTAATGAGGAGGGCACACGTTTCTCAGCAGTTACAGTCTGGAAAAAGAACAGACATGAACTGACCTGCAGTGAGTGAGACCGACGCTGCTGTGAGGAAGATCATCATCCGCTGCAGAGTAGGCAGAGGCTGACTGCAGGAGTCAGGACGATGAGGATTAGGACTTTTCATGGTTGCTTCTTGGTGCTTTCAGCCAAGGTAACATCAGACTATCTCCTCTCGTCAGGTGAGCCCGCAGAGCGTCTTTAACGAGCAACTCTAGGAAAGACTCTCGGTCCATATTCCAACCGTTTGCTGCTATCTCACCCTATTAGTTTAGTTGTTATATTTCTGCCTTCCCTCCATCAAGCAATGTTGCTAAAAACATGAAAACACAACAGTGCGATACTGAGAGACAAAGAGTGAGTCATGTGGAGCTGATAGACTCCATCAGTATTTTCCAAACTCATTGGCAATAGTTTGATCTGTAACATTCATTTAGACTCACACGTTACACACTTCAGACAAATAACACACAAGGGGACACAAGAGGAGTGGAACACAGCAGAACAGACTAGCTGAACACAGGTGAATCAAGACAGGAACCAGGAGGTAAGACAAGGTACACAAGGGGAGAAAACTACAAATTAAGTAAGTATTAAGTAATTAATAAGTAATACCTGATGATCCCTCCCATGTGTGGTAGTTTTACTGAGATTTCTTATCCCGTGCAAATAGGCCATTATTATTACAGATGTCCTGTGGTAAAATTGCATCACTCCACCCACCCATGTAAAACTAATCCCATCTGATTTGTGTTTTTGACACAGGAATGTGTTAATAAGCAGATTACAAAACATGTCAACGTGAAGCTAAATTAGCATCATGGAGGATAATGGACAGACTGTGCTCACATAGAATGTGTCCTGGTTTGCAACAGGGTCATTTTTGTGCAACTCATGTCTAATGCATGTGGAAACCTGCATATTTCCACCAGAGGAGAGGAGAGATGCTTAGACTACTTCTTTTTACATCAACCATGACTCAGATTATTCAGATTGTAAATAGAAGTGGAGGCATTGTAGAACTCTTCATGACCTAAACTATTTTTTCAAAAACAATGTCACAATTTCAGGAAAATCAGTGACATAAGGATATGGATTAAAAACTTGGCGCTGATTGGTTATCACGTTTAAGATTTGTTTGATTTTGAAACGAGAATGCATTTGATGGGACGATGTGTCTACTACTTCTGTTCAGGGCTCCTCACATGTTCAAAGTCGGTCAGATTTTTTACGGCCCGCAGCTTTGGTTTTATAATGTATTATCTATGGCCACTGTGAAACCAGAGTCCCGGGTTCAGCCGTGACAGACAGATACAGTACATGCATTCACCTCCAATTGTGTTTTCTGACTCCAATGTGAAAGAAAGGCAGCATTTTTTTCATTTGTTTACTCCTGTGTGGTTTAGATTTGGTTACATTGTCATTTAAACAGTGCAATTGTAGATAAATGTTACTGTAAGAAATGGTCTGAACGGACAATTGGCCTCCAGGAATATTCACATTATCAGATGTGACCCTCCATAAAAACAGGACTCTATTTCCTGTATTTCCTGCATTTCCTGTATCATATTTTGTTAACAGTGTCATGACTTTGTATTGCAGGACAGATTTTAATCATGTTAAGTGTGACCACAGTAAGAGAAACCATTCAAATATATTGTGTCATAAATACACACATTAAATGAAGAGGATGAAGATTTTGTTTACAGAAGACCACTTGACTACTGTGACACAGCATCCCTGATAAAGACTGGAAAGTGCAGTATTTTGCAGTAACTATGGGTTTAACAGAAGAGCAGCACCATAATTACAGTTAATACAAAAACATTTGAATAAAAATACCTCAATGGATACAGAACATTTGAACGTCTATAAATATTGCAATAATGTTTTCAGGGTTAAAGGAAGGTGGAAAACTTTAGCAGAATGATAAAGAGAAATGTGAACTAGTGCAATGGAAATGGTCTGAGTGAATAGGATGTTAAGAAATCATATAACTATATTGTCAGACGCTCACTTCATCAGAAATGGCAGGTATAGTGGGTGAGTGGAGGGATATAGGGAGTGATGAGGAAACTACAGTCCTGCACTTAGTGACAGAAGCAAAACATTAGTACAATAATACATTTAGGCAGCATCAAAAGGCCACCATTGCTGCTCTTTATTTACGTCTTCAAGTTCTTTGGCACCGGTTACTCCTTATCTTAGCGGTTTCAAGATTAATATGGATTTTCTTTCTATAAAATTTTTAAAATACTGTTAAATTCAGACACATTTTAATGGAAGCCTGACTAAAGGTGGGCAAAATGCCCTTAGGTCAACTGGCACGTATAAAATTGAGTATGTCTGTCCATGCTCAAATGATAAGGAGAAAAAAAAATCTAAATTTTTTCGAGTATTTCTGCTTACTGCAGCTTTAAGCGTTAATGCTATTCATTTTTCACAATTAGCAGCTCTGAAATTAGGAGGTTTTTTGGCAGCAAGATGGTGGTCTGGGGCCTCATTACGTTGATTCCACTGTGGACCCACGTAATGAGCTGTGCCCCTCCAGTTCAGGGCCCCAGAGCAGTTTCCTGTTTTGCCCACATTGTTGCAATGCCCGTGATTGTCTGCTTATTGAGTACAAGACGACCATTACGTTTTCCAACACCTTTTCCTCTCCAGGTAGTTGCTAACCTGGTCTGTTTACTGTTGGACACTGAGGTTGTAGAGAACAGCTGCTGCTGGGATGGAAAGGTCCAGAAGAAAGGAGAACATATTCATTGTCAGCAACTTTTTTCCACAAAGGGTTTAACCCTTTTATGGAGTTCATAAGTCTGTAACTCAGACAATGTTCATGGTTTTGCCTGACCCACTGCATCATTGGGTTTTTAAATCAATACCGCAAATACAACAATTTATGTAAAAATACTAACAAAAAGCCCAGTCATATGTAATATAAATACAAGTATGTTGCTTTTAATGTTTGCCATTATTTCCTATAAGAACTTTTTGTTTTTGTAAACATGTCCAAAATTAATCATAATCAAGTAATGTGAAACAAACAACAACTATGAAACAAGCTTTTTCATCACTATTGATGTTAACCCTAACCCTTAAGCTACACACAGACATAGTACAATGACACATGAGCACCACTGAACACACAGTTACAGGTGATCTAGGACTTAATGTCTTTCACACATTCCTGGAGTTTAATAGCCTTATTGATAACTGCACATTATCTGCATAACAATAGCAGTGTATGCTGTGTTTTTAATATAATGTTGCCTAAAGGAAGCATGTATAAGGTAAAAAGTACAGGCCCAAGCATTGAGCCCTGTGGAACTCCCTCCCTAATTAACTTTTGTGTGCAATGAGGAATTATCATTAACATGGACTAAGTGAAATCTAAATTACAGACCTTTCCAGTAACTATGAGTTAAACAGAAGAGCAGCACCATAATAGTTTTTGATTGTTGATTTTTAAATCAACACAGTAATGTAAAAAATGTATAATTTATTTTTACAGTTTATGTAAAAATACTTAAAAGATGTTTACTTTAGCTGCATGTAATATAAACATTATTTGTTTTTAACACTTGCCATTTCCTTGTTAGACCACATTTATGGATATAAACCCTTTTTTGTTTTTGTAAGATAATGCAATAAAAAGGAGAATCAATCACAATCAAGGCATAGTAACAAAAAACTCATATAAAAGTAGATTTTTCATCCCTATTGATATTTGTTTTATTGCACTGAAACTAAACACACTCAGACTCATAGAATCATGCCAGTCTTTACAACACATGAGGTGCAGAATCTTACTGTGTCTGTGTGTTGCAAATATATTTATTGCACTTGATGCAGGTAAACTGTGTCTTCCTGTCCATCTTAGGCCTGTCGACAGTGCAGCAATTGTTTTTCTTGTTAAAATCCACAACTTAGAATGATGTAAATACTTAGATCAGTGATTTTAAACTGTCAAACTCTCTCCTGCTTGCTTACACACTCAAACACTCTCACACAGCATTCTTCCTCAGGATACCCATAATGCATCATGTACATGATGACCCTAACCTTTACCTTCACAAGTGCCGAACCCTAACCCTAACCCGAACCTACACTAAACCCAGTGCAAACCCTAAAACCAGGTCTTAACCCTGATAAAGCAACTTAAATTTGTGGAGCACAGACAAAAACATTTCTGGACTCACAAAGATATAAAAAGCACACACAGTAGTGTACAGTATTAAACATATTGCATGTTATTTGTATGTTATTCATATGAAATGGCCCAAGACCAATGAGTCCAAGGGTGAAAACATTAATAAATAGCATAATTTTTCTTTGAGTGAATAAGTGAAAATGACACCACTCAAGGGTTAATCTTGTATTTGCCTGATGTTCAGGGTTTGGTCTGACTGCAGGTGGCTGGAAAGCACAGTCAGGATTTGACATACTTTGTTGTTCACACAGGGAGTGGTGTGTCTGCTGCTGTGTATTACATAAAGTTTGCCTTTGAAATGTGTGATAAATAACATATTTATGCAAATAAAATAAAAGCCTTTTCAGAAAAATAAAATGGATGAAATCCGGTTGTAATACAGGTACAGACAGTGTTGTTTTCTGAGACATGAAAACTGGAGTGAAGGATCATTTTCATTCATCTATTTCAGACCTGGTCCTTATGACAATTGTGGGTAAGTTCAGATTTTAGGCTGATTTGACCTGATTATCTGGCCACATTGTCCTGTAATGTGAGGGTTAATAGATTAAAATTTCACATCATTGGACACCTCGGAGTCTTCATGATTTCAAATCGTATTAAACATGTATGATATTTAAGACTGGGCAGAACCCTGCAATAACTGATGAGAGTGAGTTGCTGGGGAATGGATGTTGCGTACTTTTGTTTCGAACCATAACATGTCGAATGCAAGTTGATTCCATCGTCTCTTCCATGACTTCATCCACAGTTTTTTGTGTTTCTCAGCACAAAACATCGCTCGGACAACAGCTATTAACTGACAACTCTCACAGTCCACATCCAGGTCTGATCATATTCTGAAGTCTCCTTAAATCACACAAGTTCCTTTGAGACCCCAAACCCCAAATCTCCTCCCTGAAATTGTTTGATTAAACACCAAGTGTGTGGTCCTGCACCTAGACTGGATTGTCAAGTCTGTGCTTTCTCAGGATACAAACAGTGGAAATCGGTAACACAGTTTGTTGTGTCTGTGTTCTCCTACAAAGTCAGATTTGAAAATCCTCGATTCAATTCCTAAACAAATAATTGCATTATGGCAACTTTAGCTTCTCTTCAGTTGGGAAAATAATTCAACAGTCCAAACATACTCCCTGACAATATTCAGAAATTGTTTTTACTTGAAATAGGGGATATAACTTAAAGGGAGAGTTCAATTTAAAACAACTTTGTGTCCAAACAACATTAAATTCCTTCTGCATCTTAAGCTGTGAAATAGATTGATTACGGAGCTAAAGTAAATGTCCAAACATGTCCCAGTTACAGAAAGTGTACAAAAATATGTTTTTCACCAGGTGCAGGGAAGAAGAAGGTTTATAATGGGTCTCACAGATAATTTACTTTACATATTTTTTTTACAGAAAAAAATCACATATTGTTTATGTATATGTAAATAGGTGAATTTATTTCTTTTTTGGGGGTGGGGGTTTGCACATTTGTATATAAGAAGTCATTTGTAACCAAAATGCAAATCAGAAGTCAGCTTGTGAGCATTAGTTATTTAATAGTAGAAAAGGATGAGGCTTCTTCCTACTCCTTTTCGGACATTTTGTTTTCTTCACTTTCTTTGTTGTGTTTGTTATTTTTTTTAATGTATTATGATCACATGTTCAAAAATAAGCATTCATTCATTCATTAATTCATTATCTAAAAGTTACATATGAATATGGCATTAATGAAGTCCAGTTTTGAAGCCTTGAGATCTGCAATTTGGTCAAACCCATGTTGGATAATACCAGTTGTCAATCACACTGGAGTCCACTCATATGTGCCGTGTTGTCTGGTCTATTTTCTTTTAAATGGGAACATAAATAAAAAAAAAAATAATCACCTGAAACCAGTTATTGAGACACAAATGTTTTCTTTTCAAGCAAATCACTCATAAAAGTATTTTCCCCAGTTCAGAGGACTACGCCCATTTTTGCAAAGTGTTGGTTTAGCACTGGCATAGATCCAAAACGTTACCCAACACTAGTCAAGAGACAGTAGATGAGCTAGCTTCCTTCCGTCCTTCCTTCCTTCCTTCATGCAAATCTAGAAATGACCTGGTATAAGAAGCAAACTAGAGGTTCAGTAAGTATATTACGGCATTTTAGAAATTAATTCAGCCAATTTGTATTGGCATTTTTGTTGTTTATGTTTCCATTGTGTCAGCACACAATTGCATCTTGTACCTCTATGTCGTAAATCACGGCGTCTGTAATTTTTATTTCCCATGACTGTTGCCGAGGGAGAACCGTGGTGAGAGAGAGTGAAGCTGGTCAAACAACAAACAACGTGCACAAGCGACTGCACATTCGTAAAAACCCGAAAGACTTTATCTCAAAAAACAGATTTACCACCAGCCCTCCTACCAATAAAAAAGTGGCTGAAACATTACTGTCATTGGTTTCACAAAAGCACAACCAACAACGGGCATTGCAGTGACCATGGCAACGTATACCTGCTTTCTGTGCCATGCTTTGCTGAATGGGTTTGCCCCTGCCACTGATGAGTTAGGCTGCCATTCAGCAGCACGACATGGTGTAATGAGCAGGCTGTATGGAACAAGGAGAGGATTGAACCAAATCCAAAGATAAGAACATGGCAGGAGGAAATGCTGACTGTGTTGAACAAAACAAAACAACGATTTAAAGGAGAAAAAACACTGGAGGGCTTCTGTTGAGAAAGCATGTGACAAGAACAGAGAGAAAATAGAGGCAAATTATCCCTAATGGCTAAGTTCAGCTTTACTTTGATTCATTGAAAGAAAAAGAAAAAGCAAATGTGGGTGCCAGTGGGAGTATAAGCATCTTCCATTACCTGAATGACAGAACAGCAGAGTCGCTTAAAAAAGAAAGTCTCTTTAACTATACAACAAATGTAAAGTTGGGAGTTATTGCAGAGGTTCACAGACATTTTACACACATAAATTCACACATGTCACACTGTTGTTCTGGCTTGCTTGCTGTTGCTTTAGTAAAGCATAGATAAAACCATGTCCAGGCCACATGACAGTGTAGCGGCTAGCACTGTTGCCTTACAGCAAAAAGATATGGGTTTGTGACCCAGTCTGACCAAGGGCCTTTCTGTATGGAGTTTGCATGTTCTTTCTGTGTGTGTGTGTGTGTGTGTGTGTGTGTGTTTTCAACACAACAACGTGCCTATGAATATGCAAAAACTATTCAACACAGCAGGAGAGGGTTTAAGGTAAAATAATTAACATTAAATGCAAAATACCTGGGGAACATGATGAGTAGCACAAGGGAACCAAGCAGAGGATAAACCAACAGAGACAGTGGGGGGGCACAGAGTCTGACCACAGCGGGTAAGCAGGGGAAATTAAACACAGGTGGACACATCAGGACAAGGCACACATTCACGGGAACGAAGGGGAACCACACAGAGACAAGGAGAGAAAATACACAAGGAAATGAACAACATAGTAAAACAGGAGCTTCTCTGGAAAACTCCAACAGAAGAACGTGTCAAAGCCACTTCCAATTAGTCTTCAAAATATGCCAACATGTTAGGATTATGTATGAAGATGTGAAACAAGTTCACAGTTCAATAATAAAATAACTAAAGAACTACAGTGATTTGACTGACATGTTTTGCAAGTTAATTGACACAAATTAAATTGCTCTTGAACTCATTACTTACCAACCAACTGGTCAACTACCTAAAAGGTCCTAAAAGTGATCAACACTGTCACATCTGACACATTTGAATGATTAAAAAGTAGCTCAGTCTGGTTTCAACATTCTCAGTTTTGAGATGTGATCCACTGGAGAAACTGAACATACACCCACACACTTTAGTGAGGACCAAAGCAGGTGAACATCACTGTTAGTCAGTGTTAGATCACAATATACATGTGAACATTACTTGTTGAGATTGGAGAGAAGCCATTTTCAGTCATTGTTCCGCCATTTTCTTACATATATAATGTGTGGAGAGGAGAAACTTAAATGTTGATGTCTGATCAACACAAATATAATCTGCTCTGAACTAACAGAGTATTTCACTCCTTTATTTATTACAATATCATCACTTTACTATATAGCACAGACTTTTAAACACACACACACACACTCTGACATGACCATTCCTCTTAGCAGGTCAAACCAACACACAAATGAAAAAGCATCCCTACTCTAATCTGTTTAATCTATACTGTGGTCCAATCTCTTCCTTCATCTTCTTCCTCCACCTCTTCTCAGGCAATCTCTCCATCGTCCCCCCTTTATAAATAATATGCCACCCTCCCCTCCATTTTACAACTTGTTATCCTTCCTCCAATTCTGATCCAATCTTTCCCAATCTCCCTGACTCTCTCTCTCTCTCTCTCTCGGTTCCTCACCCCTCTCTTACCCTCATCAGGCCTCACAGGCTGAGTGGAGGTAGTTCAGGGCTGTAACCTGCTCCCCCCCCTCCCCCCCTCCTTCCATTCAATCCATCTTTTCTGAAAAAACATAAATACCAGTTTCCTATTACATCAGTCTGATGAAGCCCGCAGCTGAGGCAAGATTACATTACTGCTGAGAACAATACTGTGGTGTGTGTGTGTGTGTGTGTGTGTGTGTGAGTGTGTCTATCAATCCATCAGATTTTAGATGCTTATGGTCCATTGAAGGAGATGTATATACATGCATGTGTGTGTGAGTAAATGTGATATGAATGTGATGCATAAGTATAAAGTGTAAAGTGAAATCAGAGGGAATGAAGCGGAAACACCCTCCGTCAAGAAAGCCTGGAATTTTGTATGTGTGTAAATCTGTTTTCTCCTTCAGATTATGAGGAATTGTCTTATTTATGGGGATAAAAAACAAGTCTCCATAACATAACTCATTAAACTTTAAGGTGAAGGGTAAGGGTTTGGTAAGTAGTAGTTATGGTAAAGCCTAGAGTCTTCAGGAAATCAATGCAAGTCTATGAAATGTCCTCCGAAGTTATGAGCTGGGTTACTGTGTGTGTGTGTGTGTGTTTGTACACACACGCGGCTGTAAATCAGATTGATTGCAGCCATAATTAAATTGTATGTGCTCTGAGAGATCATGTCTCCCGCACTCGCTCGACCTTTAAGCTCTCTCTCTACCCTCAAGCTCCCCCCCCCCACACCCCCACATAAGCAGAAGCTGGCTATGTTGCAGGAGCACACATACAAACACGGGGCCACTCAGACCACAATGTAGCATATAGCTGAGCTAGACACATTGATACAGCTACATTACATACTTATAATTCAAGAAATCCTTAAAGGCGACATAGACCGGAAGCTCCAATTAACGCTGCGTTTGTGTGTGTATCTGCGTCATGACCTTGTTTATGAAACCCTAAAGTTTCAGAACAAACACTTCAGCCACTGCTGAGAAAATAGTGTTGTATTGTTTTCCTGGGCTCTGCGAAGCGGATCGGCACTTCCTTAATTTGTTGTCGTCATCAGAAATCCTCACCACTCCTCTCACCACCGTAGCGCCTCCTGGTGCGGGCACTAGTCCGGGCACATCCGGTTGCGTACATTCAACCGCAGAAGAAGAAGAACTACTCTCGTTGTAGCTGCTGAGATGCAGAGCATCCACCGTGCCAGAGGGGGAGCTGTGTATCTGAGAGCTGGCCTATCTATTACGTCACTTCCAGGTACCTGGCCAATCACAGGACAGTGGGAAAGCTCTCGTTGGCTGGCCAATCACAACACAGTCCACGTTCTGGGGGGTGTGGTTTTGGTCTGAAACAGCGCGGCTGACGAGAGCGTCAGTGAGGAGATATTTTGATCGGCTCGTTTGCAGCGATTAGGAGGTTTTTAACCATGAAAACAAGTTAATATATGTAAGTAGACCTCCATAACTAACATATATGTGACCATGAAAACAAGTTAATATATGTAAGTAGACCTCAATAACTAACATATATGTGACCATGAAAACAAGTTAATATATGTAAGTAGACCTCCATAACTAACATATATGTGACCATGAAAACAAGTTAATATATGTAAGTAGACCTCAATAACTAACATATATGTGACCATGAAAACAAGTTAATATATGTAAGTAGACCTCCATAACTAACATATATGTGACCATGAAAACAAGTTAATATATGTAAGTAGACCTCCATAACTAACATATATGTGACCATGAAAACAAGTTAATATATGTAAGTAGACCTCCATAACTAACATATATGTGACCATGAAAACAAGTTAATATATGTAAGTAGACCTCCATAACTAACATATATGTGACCGTGAAAACAAGTTAATATATGTAAGTAGACCTCCATAACTAACATATATGTGACCATGAAAACAAGTTAATATATGTAAGTAGACCTCCATAACTAACATATATGTGACCGTGAAAACAAGTTAATATATGTAAGTAGACCTCCATAACTAACATATACGTGACCGTGAAAACAAGTTAATATATGTAAGTAGACCTCCATAACTAACATATACGTGACCATGAAAACAAGTTAATATATGTAAGTAGACCTCCATAACTAACATATACGTGACCATGAAAACAAGTTAATATATGTAAGTAGACCTCCATAACTAACATATACGTGACCGTGAAAACAAGTTAATATATGTAAGTAGACCTCCATAACTAACATATACGTGACCGTGAAAACAAGTTAATATATGTAAGTAGACCTCCATAACTAACATATACGTGACCGTGAAAACAAGTTAATATATGTAAGTAGACCTCCATAACTAACATATACGTGACCGTGAAAACAAGTTAATATATGTAAGTAGACCTCCATAACTAACATATACGTGACCGTGAAAACAAGTTAATATATGTAAGTAGACCTCCATAACTAACATATACGTGACCGTGAAAACAAGTTCATATATGTAAGTAGACCTCCATAACTAACATATACGTGACCGTGAAAACAAGTTCATATATGTAAGTAGACCTCCATAACTAACATATACGTGACCGTGAAAACAAGTTCATATATGTAAGTAGACCTCCATAACTAACATATATGTGACCGTGAAAACAAGTTAATATATGTAAGTAGACCTCCATAACTAACATATACGTGACCGTGAAAACAAGTTCATATATGTAAGTAGACCTCCATAACTAACATATATGTGACCGTGAAAACAAGTTAATATATGTAAGTAGACCTCCATAACTAACATATACGTGACCGTGAAAACAAGTTCATATATGTAAGTAGACCTCCATAACTAACATATATGTGACCATGAAAACAAGTTAATATATGTAAGTAGACCTCCATAACTAACATATATGTGTGATACAAGCATTAAAAAAATATGACACTAATATGAAAATATAACTAACTAAATTAGGTCAACACCTTACTGGACTGTGTTTGGTCATCGTCCAAATATTGAAGACATGGCTGGATGCACTTTCATCATAGTCTGAGCGTCATATTTAAAAATGATATCATGTCAAATGAGTTCACACAATGCAGATTAAGTCTATCAACGCCACACGACTCTCTCTGTGTTTCTCAGGACAGCAGTGTTTAGAGCGTGTGATGTCCGGTGACATGAGAGAGCTGAAACTGAAAACTGTAAACACAAAAGCTACCCATGAAAACTTTCAAGAGTCATTTCTACTGCTCAAAAAACCCGTCAGTCAGCTATTTGACAGGATAAATGCTTCTTGTCCCTGCTGCCATTGTGCTGCTGCTGCATACACACACATGCTCTCTCAGTCAGGTCTGATAGTTTAGAGTGACGGAGCCCATTTAAAAGGATAAAGGACGCAGCGTGCCAATTATGTTACTGTTCCCAAAGACCAAACAGAAAAATGTACACACTGCAGCTTTAAGTTCACCGGAAGGGTGCAACCCAACAATGTATCAAGATGCTGTAGTATAAGGGCCCCATATTTTCATATATAACTCTTCCTTATCTTGCAACCTATAACAAAATCGTTCGTAGGAAGCAACCTTGGCTATCTCATCAAACCATTCCTTCACCAATATAACTTCTTTCGTTTTCCAGTGCCGCAACACTATCCTGCATCCAGTAATAAGTGTTGTTCTACACCATACTATCTGATGGACAGTTAGTCCACTTCCCTTCAAAGCAGCGGTTGTTGTACCAGAGTAGAGGACATCACAGTGTTAATGAAGGAGATAATCTTACACCAGAGTAAATTTATCCTGGGGCATGAATATGAACATATGAACAAAAGTACCGCAAGAAGCGTCACATCTCCAACACAAGTCTGAATTTCTAAGTCCTAACCGTGCCATTTTACATGGAGTCCAATAAGTTCTATTGATAATTGTATAGCTAATCAAACGGGTCTGCATTTCCCTCGATACTTTAAACCATGATCCAATAATCTGCGCCCACGTTTCACCAGATAACTCCTCCCCATTATCCCTCTCCCAGCAACTCTTAAGGCCTTTATAACTGGGTGACTGAGACCCCCTCAGGAGGTTATAAAAGCATGATGTCTTCCTTTTGAAGGGCCCCTCCTCTTCCAGTCTGGTTTGTATTTCAGTTCTAAATGTAAACTGTAATTGTTTAAGGCGTGACAAGATACAACTCCGTAACTGAAGATATTTCCAGAAATCCTTGTTTGAGATTTTATATTTTCCCCTTAATTGTTCAAAAGAAAGAAACTGGTCTCTATCAAATAAATCCCCAATATAAACAATTCCTAACTTAACCCAACCAGCCCATGAAAACTTTTTTTTACCTATCCTGAGGCTTTTACTGCCACAAAGGAGACTGTCTTCCAATAAAACGTACATATAGGTCGTATGCAGGAATTACGACCTATGTTTACGTTTTCAAAACATGCGCCCCTAGCGGTTGTATACATAACAGCAACCACTTACGCCTTAGACGCCGTATCTAGTGGCTTCGCCGATGTCGCCACCGGCAGTCGGCTCAGTGGCGAGAGTGCTGCGTCGGAGTGCGGTCGACAATGGTTCGGTCCCTAACTATACCACCTTTTTAATATTTTTTTTATTTTTACTACCTTACCCTGTCTTTTTTGCCCTAACCCTACCCTCAGTAACATCTGTGCATATTTGAGTTGGAAAATACTACCTTTACGTGGCATTCAGGGGTTTGAAAAAAACGACCCACAGTCACGTTTTCAGAAAACGACCTATATGTACATTTTCAGGGGTTGAAAAAACGACCTATATGTACGTTTCAGTTGGAGGACAGGTTGCCACAAAGACGTTGTGTCTGTAAAATTAGAATTTAAGCCCATGATTTTATGCAAGGTTTGCCATGTCTCTTGTGAGAAGGTGAGGATTGGGTTATCATAGGGGATCACACAGCTAGTTTGAGTAATAAAGGCCTGGGTCGGGTAGGGGTATGTGAGTTCCTTCTCTATAGATACCCACACAGGCGCTTGGTCAGCTGTCATGTATAATTTCAACAATTGTTTGAGACATGAAGGAAAATGATACCATGCTATGTGGGGGAGGCCAAGTCCTCCATCCTCAATAGCGGCATACAGTTTTGTCTGATTTATATATAGTTTTTTACCCGCCCATAAAAAGCTATACACAGCCTCATTATATTTCAATAATACATTGTGTGACATGCTTAACGGTAGCATATTACTTATGTAATTCATTTTGGGAACTATTATCATCTTTAAAATATAAATTTTACCTAGAAGTGACAGTCCCAATTTTGTCCAATTTTGTAATATAAGCTCTATTTTATAAATTAGAGGGAGAAGATTGATTGTCATGATATTATCCAGCCATGGAGTGATCTTTATACCCAGATGGGTCAGGCCAGATGGTTGCCATGAAAACTGCCATCCCTGCCTGATGCTAGGTGGACAGACTCTCGATCGGGGCATCGCTTCAGACTTTGACCGGTTTATTTTATAACCAGAAACACCTGAAAATGAGTCGATCAGACTGAGGATGTGAGGTATAGTTGCTGATGGGCGCCTGCACAGTAACAAAATATTGTTTGCGTACAGAAGCAGTTTGTGCTCCTTGCGGCCAGCCTTAATACCCATTATATTATTATTTTGCCTAATAGCAATTGCTCACGGTTCGAGAACCAGAGCAAATATTAAGGGGGACAGGGGGCAACCCTGCCTTGTCCCTCTATGAAGCTGGAAAGGGGGAGACCTCCTGCCATTTGTTACTACATGACAAGACGGATCAGAGAGGACTCAGACGCAGAGGCCTTTTAATTGTCTTTATTGGCACTCAATAATAAAACATGACAGATCCTCTTTACTGAGGGAAAACAAAAGCGTGGCTATGAAAAACTATAACAAATGGAGAGCGCAACGCTCTTCAAAAGAAACGTTGCGGAACTATGAACGCGGAACAAAAAATCACTCCGAAGAGGAAACAAACTCAGACTATGGTTATCATGTAAAACTTAAACTCTTCAAACGGAGGAAAACAAAGCTCTAAACACTTCAAAATGAAAACTAAGCACAATCCTATTGATTGGCGATCTTTAACTAACTAAGAACGAGGTCAAAAACAAAACGCAATCTAAATGATTGGATCTAATCAATCTAACTAATAAAAGGTAAGTCACAATCCTAGTGATTGGAGTTCCTAAAAGGCTGTGAAAATTAACAAACAGAAATCTCTCCCAAGGAGGAAAACAAAAGGGGCTATAAATCTTAACTAAGGTATCAGCTAACAGGCTATGATAAGAAAACTTACAAAAGAAAGCGTGGCTCACAAAGAGGATCAAAAACTTGTGGAATCTGTGGCTGTGACGAGGAGCTCTGGTGATCAGGCATGGGCGAAAACACACTGGCACTGAAACAGGGAAACAGAGAGTTTTTAAAGTCCACATGGCTTAATTGTCAGCAGGTGTGTGTAATCAGGGCAGAGGAGGGGGCGGGGCAAGCTGCCGGAGTGACACTACAGATGCCTTGGGATCGCAATATAATAATCTAACCCAGTTAATAAAAGAAGAACCAATACCAAATGTTTCTAATGACTGAAAAAGGAACGCCCAATCCACCCTGTCAAATGCTTTTTCAGCATCCAGCGAAAAAGCTCCTGTTATGTCCGTTTCATTTCCAGCTTGCCACATGAGGTGAAGCAACCTGCGTAAATGATCAGATGACGTCCTATTCTTAATAAAACTGACCTGGTCTGGGTGAATGAGTTTTGGTAAAAAAAACCTCCAATCTAGATCTTGGTCGAGCAACTTAGCATCAACATCAATCAGTGATACGGGGCGGTAGTTGCCGCATTGCTGTGGGTCTCTGTCTTTTTTATGTATTAAAGTTATAAAGTTACACCATAATTCTGCACCCCAGATATAATTGATTGAGCATACTGCTGCTTTGCTCTCTGTGCAAGGAATCTCCCTGTTCTCTCCCCTTGTTCATAATATTTTTGTTTAGTTCTGAATAATGTATATTCGACTTTCCTCTGTAATATAGAGTTGTATTCCACTTTTAATTTGTTTAGTTCAAGAAGAATGGCGTGGTCAGATTGAGTGGAGGGCACATTTTCCATTTTCTTAATGTCCACCTCCAGTTCCTGGAGACGTTGAACCGATCTCTTCTTCAAATATGAACAATGCTGAATGAGTCTACCTCTAATCACAGCCTTAAAACCATCCCACTCCACGGCTGGATTTGACACTGAGCCTTCATTATTCAACCAATAATCCACTATCTCGCTTTTAATAAATTCTACTGAATGCTCATCTCTGAGCAGGGATGAGTTAAATTGCCACCTAGTGGACCGATACTTTGGGTAAATAGAAAAAAAACAAAAAACTTTATCCCCCCTCTGGAGGGGAGAAATAATACACTATGAGTCCGGTGGTTTATAATAAGCATCCAGGAGGATAACTAATGAACACACCTATATTGGTCTTCATGAATGTCATCCCGACTCACAGTCCTACATTCTGGTACTCAGCCCTGCGTTGTAAGGAAGGCAGCGGCTGAATCTGGAGAGGTGAGGGTGTGGGACCTGTTGTTTACAGAAACTTTCAGAGTCGCGGGATACAGCATGGAGTATGACATCCTCCGCTCTTGGAGCTGTTTCTTCACTATGTCGAACTTCCTACGTTGCTGAAGCACATCCTGAGAAAGATCCTGTTGACTTGCCACTCGACTCTCCTCTTCTCGCGGGCCGCCTGAAGAACTGCTTCTCTTGTGCTGAATCTCAGAAAGTGAGCCAGGACATGACGGCTGAGATGGTCGTCCTGCATCGGGCCGACGCGATTGACCAATTCAAATCCGCATCCACATCTAGCTCCAATTTTTCAGCCAACATATGAAGCAAGAAGCCGCTAAGATCCTGCTTTTCTGCTTTCTCAGGTATGCCTGCCACACGCACATTATTCCACCTACTTGCATCTTCTAAGTACGTAACTTTGTCCTGGAGCTTTTTTAGGTTTGATAAGGCGGAGTCTATGCTAGCCCCTTGGCTGTTGCTAGCGTCCTTGAGGTCCAAAATCCTGGTTTCAGCCTCCATCACCCCAAGATGTTCCACAGTGGTTTGTAGTTTCTCCAGGCCTGCTTTCATGCTACTCACATCGGCTGCAATCCCGTGTAGCAGGGTCTTGATGCTAGCAAGCTCGGACTCCGTGTTGTCAGGTCTTGCGCCTCCATCTTGTTCTCCACCGTAGTCTTTTTTGATTGATGATTGATGATCGAGGATAGTTTTGCGATAAGTCTTGTGACATATTTAATTGTCGTCCTCACCAAAACTATCTGGCAAGGTTTAGTTGAGGTTTTGGCGCTCCTCACCGGAAGTCCCAACCTTTGCATATTCTTTACAAAACATGCATTTCCATCTATGTCCGTTAGTCATGCCTCTAGAAAGTGGGAGGTTAATCTGGAGTTGAACACAAGGGGGTGGCACCAGTAATTGCTTCACATTGTGTGATAACACATTATCACTCACACACAGGTAAACATTTGGGGATGATGTGCTGGACAGTGACTGGTCCAGCTAAGGATCACAAACACAGTATAAACCATGTTGTCAGACAAATAAAGCAGGAGAATACAGTTCAGTGTAAAGTGTAAAACCCACATAATACAAACCCTCAGCAGTCTGAGTTAGCACCAACAGCATCAACTGAATGTTTTCCAAAGGCTGTTTGGTAAAAAGTCATTGTGTGTGTGTGTGTGTGTGTGTAACTAACTCCACTCCAACTCAGTGAGGAAACTCTCAAAAGAAGATAAATTAGTTGGGGATCCATCAACACAATTCTGTTTGATTTTTTTGGTTTGTTTTTGTCAAAACTGACAAAAAAACAAAAAACACTGCTATACATTGAAACACAGAGAGATTTGAGTGGAGTGGATTGCATTGTGTGAACTCATTTGGCAATAGTTTAAATATAAGAGACATTAGTTTGGATTAAAAAGTTCCCAACTACACCTTTTAGTGTTTTTTTTCTTAACTTGAAATTAGTGTTTTTTATTATATTACACTGGCGAAGATACTTCTCCATAGTTTTCAACGTTGATGGCCTAATGTTGACCACCATCACTTAGAATCACAGATGATCAATGCCGTTCTGGCAGATTGTCAACTTTGGGCTCAGTATTTTTGATCATCTAGAGCCGGGGTAGTCAATCATGTTTAAGGAAGTCTGGATAGGGGACATTTCCTCACGTATACGTCCGCAGCATCATCATCATGTTTAATCATCATCATCATTGTGTTACGTCAGGGACTCAAATCAAATGTAGAAAGCTGTCATTCAGTGCCATTATTATTATGCCATTATTAAACAATATTTATTTTCAGTGCAACTATGGAGGACTATATAAAATAATAAATCATAATACAAATAATAAAGTAATATTGATAAAATAATAATAATAATAATAAATAAGAAAAATGATGACAACAATAATGATAATAATAATAATAATAATAATAATAAGAAGAAATAAGAAAAAATATATAACAAAAGTAAAAGCAAATTAATTGGACATTCAACTGAGAACTATATTAATAAGTACTTTCATAGTTAAAACAAAGAGTCTGCTGCATATAAAAATCAACTATGTCAGGCTTCTTAATGTTTGCACAACTGAACAGGCTTTTGGGGCGTCCCAAAATCCAAGCAACTCTGAGGGAACACTTGTTAGCGAGCTGTTGGCCAGTAAATGATTGTGTTAAAATCCTCTTTGACTGATCATAGTTGGCTTATATTTTTTGGAGCCTAACTGCTGAATTTAGTGGGTAACTTTTATCAAACATATTTTTATGCTTGGGTTCGTGTTGGCCTTTCACATTCCCACTTTTCACCACTGCCACCGTCTCAGAGCAGATGAGACAGCGGTTTTGAGCTTCCTAAGGGAAGGATGAACATGAACGCATCGGTCCATTCCGGATTAAATCACGGTTTTCTGACTCACACTTTCGCCGCTTTCCTCTCTCTCTCTTGTCTTTTCAATTCTTTGTATTTCTCTCTCCCTGTCACTGCTGCTGTCACAAGAGTGCCATGTGTTTTCAGCGCCTCTATTCAATGAAGGCCCTCCCTTGTCTGCCTGTGATTGGCTGAATTTATTGTCACCATCCAACTCGAGCCCCCCAGATACTGGCCAATCAGAGACAGGCAGGACGTCCCTTTCACTGAGAGCCTGTAGAAACAGTAGAAGCTGTCAAAACATTGTCAGAAAAGAGTCGCCAGTCAAAATGTAATCTCCGCCAAAACTGATTGAAACTCAATGACATGCCAGTTCTGGCTCTGGGTCCAGATAGGACAGAGTCTGGGTCTGGACCCGGACCGTGGTCCACCTATTAGTGACCTATGATCTAGAGCCATATTTACAGTAAATGATGTGCTGTGATGAAGCCTCATAAGCTGATCCACCACTGCCAAGCAAACACAATTTTTGTGGAATCAATGCTTATACTTTTTCCACTGAGGATTTATTTTGCACATCTTCACATTTCATGTAAATATCAGTGGACATAAACACAGTTACTGTTATTTCTACTTAACTTGTGAGAAAAAAAGACATGAAATAAAGAGAAATAAATGATTTACTCTGCAGACTTATTTCAGGGGATGCATACACTCACATTGTTATTATTAAGTTAAAAAAAACAACTTTTAATTACAGCGGGTGCATTGACAGAACACCTTTTCATCTTCTCATCAAACCCGATCCTCACAGAGTTACAGAGCACTGGGAGATAAGAAATCCAAGCAGATGGGCCTTCACCCACAGCTCCGTTGTAATTTCTCACTTAAAGAGGGAGGGATTGGCTGCATGATCACAGTTGGCGCCAGAAGTTGGCATTTGTGAGAGTGACACTGTGATGTGAATTTTATTATTCCCAGTAATGAGCTGACAGTTATTGCATTGTTGTGCCTTAATTATGTTGGATTGGAATTGCCTTTTCGATAATGAGGCCACCTTCAGGATTCGTATTCAATTTTCTTGCTTCTCTAATTCTTCTTCACCTGCTACAACACCTCCCAGGGACAGCACCACAGAACACTGCATTTACAATAAAGAGCACATGGAATCTTAAGTGCTTGCTTGCTCTCTTGCTCCAAGGTCCATCGGTGAAACATGTGAACAGTGAACATACATATAAATGCTGAAAAGTAACGACTGCAAAGTGAAGAATTTGCTCAGTGTTTGTGGTAGACGGAAGGATGGAGTGTATGTCTTTCTCTCAGAGCACTCAAAGACGCTGGGTCAGAACTTATTCTTTGGATTGCCAAATAAATATATCTAAAAGGCCTTAAAGATAAGATAAACTTTATTATCCCAAAGGAAATTTGTCTTAGACACATACAGAGTCTTCTGTTTAAAAAAACAAAAAAAGATGTTACAAATGTTCTCATGCATACCACTATAACACATTACCCACAGTACAATCACATTAAAAAAAGGTCAAAATAACGTATTCATAAAATTACATTTTGTTTAATTATCTCTTGATAATCTCATATCTCTTGAAAATGTCTAGTTTACCTACCTTTAGAATAATACAGATATGGGAATAAAATGGTCACAAATGTTATGTTATGCGCAAATTTTTTGATGTTACAACATCTATAGCATATATAGCATACATATATGTATATATACATATATACATGCTATATGGGAGAAACTGGTGATACATGCAATGTGATTGCAATGCGATTCTTTTTAAAAAAGAAAAAAATAAATGATTACCAGACAGGTCAAAAATCATTCATTGTGCATTTTATTGATGCAGAGATCTGCATATTTTAATCTTTTACTTTTTAACCAGTTGCTGATTTATATCAGTATTTTTTTACACACCTAATTAAGGCCAACTTATAGTTCAATAACTTGGAAACTCTCTGAACATTTCAGGTAAACTTGATCCTCTATCACAACTCTGTACGATCTAGTAATTAATATATACAGCCTCACCAACATACAGTATTATTATTTTTTTTACAGTTTTAATGTTCTGACACAATATTTAGTCTAACAAACAATATGTGGCATGATAGTGAGTTGCAGTTGAGAGAGAACATCTGTGACCGGCAGTTTGTGTAAATTCAATAAACCCAAATGTAGAAATAACAATCCCTCTCTTTGCATATGAATGTGAATAAATTATAAATCATACTTTTTTTGTGCATTCAGTGTAATCACTTCTCTTTGGCTCACTTTTCAATTCCCTTGCCAAGAAACACTCAATTATCATGGTAAGCAACATTTTCAGCTGCTAAATTTTAATTTTTCTTTTCAAACATGGCTTTGATTTTTCCCAACCTGGCAAGAAAATGTGTTCCATGGAGCCTGTTTCACAGGTTTTACACATCAAATGTCTGTTTACAGGTGCTACATCGTACTAATTGAGAGTGTGAGGGAAAAACAGATGCATAAAGACTTGTTATTTCAGACAGAACTGGGTGAAGTCTGTTAAAGAGCTTTTGGGTGGGATGTCACATGAGAATACAAGTTTGAAAATTAAAATAAATTAGAATTACCACAGAGTAGTTGTGCATCTCCCCTGACCAAACCGTTTGAGTGTTTTCTGACTCTTAGAACATGTGCATGTTAAATTAGAATGTGAGCCCAAGTTCAAAAATGATTTGTATCTTTCTGTTCATGAGCTATCACATTTAGAGAGCTATCGTATTTACTGAGGTCACTGACCCTTAAATTTATTTCATTTTTTGAGGATGTTCAAAAGCTGTCAATTTAGCACATCCTGCACTCACTTTTTAGAGCAGGGGTCATTAAAACCACAATATAATTCATCAGAGCATCACATTTCAATAGAAAACATGGATCAGCTCAAATTGGGAGGGGCCACTCGTATCCCCCTTTAATATGCAAAATATTGGATCGACCCAGTCTGACGTTCCACTCTGTGCCACCTTCGGCTGCGAGGGCAGGCTGCTGTGGTCGACCTGGGGTAAAAAAACATTCCCGCCTGGAACAGACTGGCCCAAACCTCC
The DNA here is from genome assembly GCF_958295425.1 of Solea solea. Classification (NCBI taxonomy): domain Eukaryota; kingdom Metazoa; phylum Chordata; class Actinopteri; order Pleuronectiformes; family Soleidae; genus Solea; species Solea solea. The sequence continues at coordinate 3,341,072 of NC_081140.1, read as the reverse complement.
CGAGGGCCAGTCCGCCCCTGGACAGCTGGTATCATCCAACAGGAGCCTGGCTGCAGGTGACATCTGTGAAGTTGTGGCACTGCATGGTCAGAAGACCATTCTTGAGGCTTCAAAATGAGAGTTCAGATTGACTTTATAACCACTTGCTTTAAACTGTGACACCAACAGCAAAGAGACAAGGGGTAGATATTTTAGAGTTTGTGCTACTGTCATTAAAAAAGTACAGCATTTGATTGGCACCAGTGTGGTCGCTTTCTTTTCTTCTCATTTATATTGGTTTAATGTGATGAAATGGAAAAAGGCGATCAAAGTGATCGGGAGCTGCAATCTTTACTCCTGCTGCTTCGTCAGTCACCATGACTTCAAACTGAACACTGTAGTTGAGTTGTGGGGCACCCAAACTGTCAGAGCTGATGATCAAAATCTCCCTCGCAGACTTTAATTAATTCCAAAATAGCTATGATTAATGACTCCGCTCTGTTGTGGATTTTTAATAGTTTGATGATCCCCTTGTCAACGATTAAGGTCAGGTCTTGTTTAAATTCTCATGATGACTACTTAAGCTGGTTTGGACTCTTAGGGCATCAATATTTGTACCTATGTTCCTAAAGTCAACATAAGGGGGAAAAAAAAGGATAAAGCATGTATTAAAAAAAGAGGAGTTTTAAAGGTTTGGCTGCTGAAATGAAAGCTGGTCATTTGGAAGTGAGACAGAGAATTAGCCCTGCAGTGCTCTGCTGCTGCATGCAAACACATCCAGACATGGTTGCTCAGCACAGAGACAGAGGCAAACACCACAGGCCACATGCACGCATGTGCACACACAGGCACCAGCGCCTCTGGTAAGAAAATCCTAACAACATTAGGCTCTGGCAACTGTCAATACAGGTTTTGCCTGAAGGATGCAGGTGATTTTGAATGGTTACTTGTCACACACTCCAACAATCACTCATGTTGACGTGCCACTGTTCTTTCAGAATAGAACATTCTATATCAAAGTTCATTAAGTAAGGTTATTATGTCATAAAATGACAACAATGTCATCAGAAATGAAGGAAACATGTTAAAAGGAAATGCTGGCTTTATTGACAACAATGGTATGGTTACTTAATTCACAATTAAGGCCCACGGACTCTGTTTGATTGTCTTTAGTTCTGTCCTGTTGCACCACCTAATTACACAGCTCACAGCACTTGAACACCCAGATGCCAGCAGTCTTCCTCAAACACAACGAGCTGCCACTCTGGGTTGGAAACCTAACCTGCTAAATCTAAAAGGCCTCTTTTTCAAACTACACCTCTGAAATGTTTCAGTTAAGGAGAAAACATTTCATATGAGATGTATTTGAAAAATGTTGACGGCTGAAAGCAGAGAGGAATTTGAAAGTGATATCCGTGTGGACAGAAAATAAACTGTAGCTCGTGGTCTTTCAACTCAAAGGTTGTGGGTTTGATTCCCACAATGTGTGAATGGAGCCTCAAGTCTGGGAGAGATGGGGCAAAGCTGTACAATATTTTTTTTAAATTTGGATTGCAGCGCCTTTTTTGAACACTAAGGCCACTGTTTTACATATCATTCAAATATGTGCAGTTCTTATCTTCTTCATTTGATCCCCTCATTTAACTGTTTGCACATGTTGAGTCTCATCTACTCTGACCTGCCTCTTGAAGCAGATCATTGTGTCCATGGTCTGCCCTCTGTTTCACTCACCCCTCATTAATCCCTTACTCTTCCTTTAATTTTGAATTTAATTACAGTGGTTAATGAAATGGGCCATGCGGTTGTGTGGTGTGGTCATTAGCATCATGGCAAGAAGGACACTGGTTAAATTCCTGGTTTGAGAGAGCATTTCTGTGTGGAGCCTGCATGTGTTCAATTGGTATCTGACTTCGTCTATGGGTAACAGATTAGGGTTGTGTTTCCTGATGCAGCAGCAGACAGTGTTTAGTAACAATGACAACAAAGGTGGCTAGGTTGCCACTACACTAACCCTTTGGTGGATGTTCCTTTTGTTCACAGTTTTGATAACCTCACCACCTTATCCATTATACCGCTAATTGTGGAACCTTCCAGAACTTGTGTAACCTTTTCAGTCCTGCAGACTGTCCCAACTTTATTTAACTGTTGCAGGCATTGGATTGAGGTTCAACTGAGTAAAAAAAAAAAGAAGAAGAAAGTTTCACTTATTATTGGGGTTTTAGAAAGAGTGTCGACTTTTCAAGTTTGTAATATGTATGATTTTAGGGTGCATTATTAACATTTGTACACTGTTGGGCATGTTACTTTAAAAACAGTCATTTGTTATAGTTACTTCTCCTAAAAAGAGTTAGTAAATGAGTTACAGCATTATAGTTACCAGGAAAAGTAACTATTGAGTAACATTCCTCCCATCATCAAAGGGAAAAAAAGAAACATTTGCTGTTCCTGTGGTTGGATGAAAACAGCTACAATGAGCTTAATTATATTAATGTGCTGCCTTTTATTATCAGTGACGTAACTGTAAGCAGTATTTAGTTAGAAAAAACAGAATAACCTGCCACTGCATTTGTATTAGTGTATGATACAATCCATACTGATTATGCATGACACTACAGTACATGAAGTCTTCCTGTGTCGCTCATGCTTGTTACTTGTGCTGACTTCATGAGGAGCAAATTAGCATAACAGCCTATTAATCCCAGCATGTGAATGAAGCTTCATTCTATATCATATTTCCTGTTTTTCTCCATCCATGTCTTCAATTTCCTCATGTTGCCCAACCTCAAATATCAAGCTGTGGCCTCTCCTCGGCTCATCTTTTGTCCACCCCCTCAACCTCCTCATCTCTCTGATGAGAATGGACAGTCATGTCCCCCTCGCTGTGGACTGGGAGAGGGTGACAGATAATGTGTGTGTGTGTGTGTGTGTGTGTTAATAGGTAGGGGATAGCTGTGGGCAGCCATACTGGGACTGCCCTCTGCTGCAGCCCAGTCACTAAACATTCAGCTGCCTTCCCATCAGCCCCACTGTTATTACCACGGACCAGTGCATCCACTGACTCAACAGCTGTCCACAGTATATAGATGTATGTGTGAGTGTGTGCCTGTGAGTGTGTATGTGAGGCACCACTAGTGGTGTGTGAGTGTAATAACTTGTTTGTGCGCGTGCATCGCTGCCAAATCAATGTTTGTGTTTTCAATTGAAGGTAAAATGAATGATGTGTGTGTGTGTGTGTGTGTGTGTACGGGTCTATGATGAAACATTTGTTTGTGAGCTAAAGTGAAATGTATAAGTATAGGTCAGGGGTCGGCAAGTAAATGTGGCCTAGGGCGAAATTAGTTTTTTAGCAATTAAATACCCGACCAAAACATCATATGTTCATTAGGCAAAAGCATTTTTTTTTCTTCAACTCTGAACTATTCAATTTTGTACAATAAACACATATTAGATGTGTTGGTTTAAACAAAAAGTAACTTGAATGTGCTCTTTGACTATTTTTCCACTTCTTTGACTGTTGTTTTTGTGAGGATAAGGGAAAACCTTTTTCTTTTTTCTTTTTTAATTTACCTGGTCAGATATTAAAGCAGAACTTTGCAAGTCTGGTTGCTTTTTCGCCTTTTTCTGTATGGAGCTCTCCCTTTAGTGTCGGAGTACATGTTTTTACGACACCACCGTAAACATCCATCTTCTATCGCTTTATCCTCACTAATGTAAAAACTCAGCACCCCCCTTTCCGCTCTTATGTACAACAGAAACACACACATGTTTCTGGTAGGCCGACATCTATCAGTTGCCTTTAACATGCGTGTACATAAACACTGTTCAGCGCATGCACGTGAGCAGCAGTGTTTACGTGAGCTGGTAAATGCCGGCTTTTGGCCATTGTCACGTGAATTTGGCCGGCAAAATAAATTGTCAAAGGCCAAAATATCCGGTGGAAAAAATGCCAAATAATTAAGTCAATGATTAAGATTGATTTCCGTCCACGTGGCATTTTTTAACACCGGCCTCGCATTTCTGTGTAGACAGAGAATATGATATTTTAGGAAAAAGATGACGTCATATTCCCAGCTCTCTCATGCACTGTCATTCATTGTCTTGTGTTTGGAGATTGTTTGACAGTTTTACCAACTACTGTCAATGAAAAGTAACTAAAGTCGCTCGATATCACAAGGACACGTCCTGCACTGGACATCCACAATATGGTATTATCTGGTAAATGATCACACTTAAAAGCCTGTGATATTATGGTGTAATGTAGTATGAAATGTAGAGTTTAACATCTGTGTGTTCCAGAGGAAAAGTGTTGTTTTTTTTCCTGTCTAAATGAGCTAGTGCAACTTTTTTCCAGTTGTTTTAATAAACAAAAATAAGAAGTTCAGAGGTTACATGGCTACATGGTTTTTCCAGACAATACAAACACAACTGCTTTTCAGAAAATCTAGTAACTTTTGGATTTTTCGATAGAAGGAGAGATAAGACTACTATTAGCTAGTAATCCAAAATATGAGTTGGTAACTCATTATGTGTAGGTTCTGTTTTTCAACAGGAATAAAGGAACGTGTTGATGGACAGCTAAGCAGAAAACACTAGATGGAACAGCAGAGGACTGAGATGAGCCAGTAGAGTTTACAGCAGGAGATGAGAGTCAGGTGAGCAATGCAGGGTCTGAAAGAATGGCATTAGTCATATATCAAAGGTATAGGCAAATAATGAATGAAAGAATGAATAAATAGTGACAGTTGTGCCTCAGGAGCTTCAGGAGTGAACATCATCCTCAGTCCATCCTCATATCTGGAGCTGATTAAAGGTGATTTTTACACATTTTAGCAGAAGAGCTAAATCGTGGCTGTTGCAGCGAAAATCATTGACAGTACTTCTTAACAAAGACGGAAGCTTCTGGTCATGTCGACGCCAATCTCACTTGCTGCTATGTTACAGAAGAAGAAGCCACAACATGTAGCAGCAAACTTTCTCCAGTGCTTATGTACAACAAACGGATGGATTCATTAGCGGCTGAAAGAGCGAGATGGATGGTGCTAAATACAGGGAAACCTTTACCACTCTGTGTGATTTGAGGTTGGAATGGAGGTTCACCTTCCAGCAGCACAATGACCCCAAACACACTGCTAAAGTAACACTTGAGTGGTTTAAAGGAAAACATGTAAATGTGTTGGTCAGACTTAAAGATTGCAGTTTAAAGCGCAAACCAACCAACTTGAAGGAGCTGGAGCAGTTTTGCAAGGAAGAATGGGCAAAAATCCCAGTGGTAAGATGTGGCAAGCTCATAGAGACTTATCCAAAGTGACTTGGAGCTGTGATTGCCGCAAAAGGTGGCTCAAACAATCCGTGTTAATTCCACGTTGTGAGGCAACAAAACACAAAAAATGCCAAGGGGGTGAATACTTTTGCAAGGCACTGTAACACAAAATACCCCTTGGGAATCTTGCTCCTGGTTTTCCATGGCTGGGCACATTTAGTTTAAAAATGACGCTGTAAATTTCAGTTTTGTAATACATTTTTGGACCAAATTAAAACATATATACTAATGAAAGCTAAATAAATGGCTGAGTAGTTTTACACCAATGTACAAATAATGTTGTCATGTTTGGTTTGGGAATTATTCAAAGCTAAGTTCACACAACCTTCAGAGTCAAAGAAACAGCTCACTCTCCTGGACCAAATTACACAGAGAAAATCTCCTTTTTTTGCCAACGTGGACATGGGAGCTGCTGGTCTACCGCTGCTATGTTTGCTCAGTTTTTTGGTAAATGTTCATTTCAAACACTGAAGTCACAAAATCACACTTGAACCAACTGATGGATGCAGCAGTGGATCAATAACTCTTGTGTGCCATGATGTAAAACTGCTGATTTTCTCTATGGACTTTGGTGCAAAGAGTCAATGATTTCCAAAGCCACACAGATTTGAGTATACAGTCAGAAAAGGCTGTCTAACAGCGAGATAAAGCAGCAAACATACTTTTAAAGACCCCATGACATGGCTGTCAGCGGGCTAGTAGCTTATGCATATTTACTTATCATGACTCATCCTGTACACCCATTGTCAAATGCATCAACTCTATCATTCGGATGAGCCTGATTTTCTCTCGCTCCTCAGCAGCTCCTTGTCACTGTGCATCAGTTCAATATGGCCTCAATCAAAAAATGTCCAACTCCTCATCCTCTTCCTCAGAAACATCACTCTCAGCTTCCTTCCTCTTCAGTTAGCACCACAGATATATGGCTGTGGTAGTAAAGCCCTCTGGCAGGGAATAATGCTGTGCACCTCTGTATAAGTATGTACTAGACACATCAATAACACATACATCAGGCAATATGTCACACAACTTGTGTCTTTGCTGGCTGTTTTCATAAAAGAGACTGTCAGAGACAGGCTAATAGGAGCAGTTTTACCAGATTCCCAAGATCCAGAGAGACAGAGGTGAATCTCTGCTATGAAACACACTCACGGTGAGCAGAAGACGGAGCTATGGGAACCCACAAGCAACAGATTTCATGGTTAACTCTTGGACTCAACAGATTTACCAATACAGTCTGCACAGCAATGTTAACACAGCTATTATTTACATTACACTGCCTTGCTAATGTGACACTTTCTCTCACAGTGACAACAATGCTATCTGTAGCAGGTAGAGTTGAAGATGTCTGGAATAATGTTCTCTGCTGTTGGTCTGACAGGTTCATTTCTGCTGCATCTTACGCTGCCAACATGGGGGTTCAGAGAAACATGTGAGTCATGTGACGTCCAGAGCTCTGTAGGCTACAGTAGGCCACAGTCACTGTGTCTCAATCCAGGGTCTGGTTCCTCCAAGTGTGCAGCTGACAGAGGAGACGACTCCAGCTGCACACTCAGGAGGAGATGGAAGTCACGCTGTGTGAAATGAGATGGTCAACATTTACATTTAGCAGACGCTTTTATCCAAAGCGACTAACAAAAGAGGAATAAGCTACATAGAAGTAATCTTGGATAGAAGGTCTAACCCACACAACTTACAGGTTCAACTTATTCTTCTCCGAATAAATTCTGGCAAGCTGTACACTGAGAGGTTAAATGCCTGATTCACAATTCTTCTGCCCATTGAAGCCTGACTTAAGGCCTAATAATCTAAAACATACTAAAACCCACATATATTTAAACATATCTTATATACAATAATATGCTTCAGCCCGAACAATTTGGTATTGGACAAATATATTTTTTCATATAATATTAATTTTTGGTGATTTTTCAGTCAGTTCTTGTTTTGTTTTGCACCCCTTTTATTGGTTTTGTGATGATTTAACAGTTTTGATGGACACTCCAGTTATTATTTTTTAAAAATCTCATTTAATACCGGAGCAAATGTAGAAGCAGCTGGTGTGTGACATGGACAAGTACAATATTTTCTCTTAAATGTTACTAACCTGGAATATGATTTCCTAAATTCTGATTAGAACAACATATACAATTTGTACAAAAATACTTCTGGGATAGCCTCACCCTGACTGGGGGACAGAAAAACCTCACTCCCTTGCGATCAGTGTAAATATCCCATGGAGGTCCAGGGCAGTTTATTCTCATACAAAGCTTGACATCTTTTTGAGACGAGCTCCTGGATGTCCTCCATTGTCCATTGATGTCTGTTGTGTCGCATTTGATGTCCTCATTTGTTGCTGTCATTCACTGACATACGATGTGACGCTACGCAGCCATCAGGCACAGCCCACACCGAACCTACGGTACCAAGTAAACACAAGCTTGACCCATGACTTTACCTTTCCAAACTGCGTCATCAAAAACAACAACTATCCCTTTAAATACAGTACTTGAGGAAATGTTATTTTCCACCCCAGCTGATGTCAAACTAAAACCAGTAATATGCATCAGCTTTGTCCCCTTTGGTTGTGAGAAAATGTGAATAAATATCACTTTCATGAGGTTGTGATGTGTTCAGTGGACACCCACATGCGGCACTTGATTTTGTTTGTTAGAATGCTGGCTTTAGTCTCTGATATCTTTATACATCATGTACCAAATCAACATTGCAGTCACTGGTGAAATTAGAGCAATTTTTTTCAAAAAAAAAAAAAGAACATGGAGGCACAGAGTCAGCTTCATAAGCAAATGTCTGCTGTGAATATGTTGGCTACGTGCCCCAATAACAGAGCAATACAATTGGGTTTCAGGGTTCATGACTTTATTGTCCATGAGGGAAAAGTGACCTGCAGTGGAGAACACAAAAATACACAATGCAAGGCAATAATAAAATGAGGAGATAAAAGACATAAAACATATGATGCAGTGGATTGGATTACTAGGGCATATGCTGCATAAATACACAGACACATATAAATATCTTTACAGTCTGTCCGTTATATTGAACAGAATATTGTCAGATTTAGCTTCCACTTCATCAAGACATTTATATGGAGCATTGGGTTTGGTCAGGATCCCAAATCAGCCAAATCTACTCATCTTCTGGAAACTAATGTTGGTGTCACTGTGCTATACGCTCTCCAAAGTGTGGAGGAGGAGGGAAAAAAGAAAACTTCTTGATGTCTCCTCTGGCAGAGGATACACAGATGTGTCCTTCTCCAGCTTCTTTTTTATACACTGTTGGCAGGATTATCTCACTGTGGCCACGGCCAGGGTATTGCTTCATTGTCAGGACCTGACAAAACTAACTTCACATGTAATGGATCATCAGTGGGAACGTGCTTTACCTGCAGTCTCTTACAGCAGCAATGTTGTACTGGAAAAACAAGAAAAAGGTGTGGGAGGAAACTTTCCCTCTCTACTCTATCTCTTTCATTAAGATATGCGTTGGCTTGCCATGGGCTATGTCTTTGTGAAGTTATTTAGCTTTTATGGTCACAGTATAGCATATCATTCAATGTTATAATTCAGTTTAATCTATTAATTTCAACAAAGCATAAAACATATATCATGGATTAGATCAGGGTTACTTTTCAACTTTTTTTGCAACATATTTCAACTGTTTTTTTTCATGAGTTGATGCCCTAATAATCATACATGTCACACACAAGTTGTGAAAATGAAATTTCCTCCGCCAGTGGCTTGGAAAGGCTTCCCGAACATATGTAATCGCTGCGGCTTTTCCCGCCTGCCGGCTGCCCCCCTCACCAGGGGTTGTCTGTAGACCAGGGGCAACGGTTGATCGGAGCGGACTGTCCTCAGTGCGCTCCAACCGCGTCACATGGCCATAGCAGGGAGCGGCCCACGTAAAACAGGCGCCAGGGGTCAGCAGTGATGTCCCAACCCACCCGACCCGTCTTGAAACATGGACCAAATCATTTTTAGGTTTTAATTGACAGATTACACAGAAATGTCATGCATTTTGAACGTCTGACAGACCACCCACGTTCATTCTCGTCTCGTCAATGGAAACTCACACACGTCTCGTCATGTTTCAGTCATCAGAGATCCACGTTCATCTCGTCACCGTCTCGTTATCGTCATGAAATAATTTGGTCATCGTTGACGAAAAACAACACTGGTCTTTAGAGAGACAGTGGCTGAAGCTCAATTGATTCCCTATCCAGAAAAAAATTATTTGTCTTCAAATTATTTCTATTTTCAGCCGTCTATGTTTCATAGGCAAATCAACTGCACATCCTTGTTTTTCTTATCCTCTGATTAAGATATTTTTCAGAGGGATGGTGAAACTTTTCAGGTTTGGTAGCATTATGGTGCCTTTCCATTGTACACTTATAGCACTTCTTGACTTGGTTTGGCTTGCCATTACTTCACAGTACCTCCTCTACATGGGCGATGTTTTCATAGCACGGATGCAAGAAACTGATAAGAAGTAGTCGGCAGTCCGTCAATGTCACATTTTAATATCACCTCACCTCACGTGGAACCTTCCCAGAGCAGGTACCAAACAATCATTAGGTATGAGGTACTATCCCTAATGGAAAAGCAAAGAAATGAGTCGAGTAGAGCCGAGTAGTGCTAGAACTGTATAATGGAAAAGCACCATAAGCATTTCTGACCCATGGCTGCAGCTTGAGCACCAAAACAACTCAAGAGAGTTTGTGTGCAGTAAATGAAAAGTAAATGAAAAGTTTAAATGTGAAACCTTGGCTGCACCATTGTTATCAGTGTTAAGCCAAAATTTCAATTTAACACGTTTCCTTTATCTCTGATGATATTATGGTCAATTTATGGCCATTTTATTACTTAATTAAATGCTTTTCTTTCATAATCTACAAGTGTTGCCCCTGGATGTTGGAATGAGTTTTATCACACCATTGAGGGCATTAAACTCATTCACTCTCAAGTCTTTTCTGTGAGAATACCACCGTGTCATAGATGTGTTATTTTAGCTAGCTGCTGTAGCTTTTTAGACGCAACTGTCTAATTGTCTAAACTAGTTGACAAATAATGTAATTATCAATAGCAATAAAATCCACTTGTTGGAATGTGATATTTTAGTTGTATTGCTGCAATGATGGGCCATTGAAAATGCAGTGCATGTACTATAGTAGTTCTCTCTTTTTTAAGTTGTGCTGTAGCCTTCACCTACAATACCTCTTTTGGTACTTCAAAAAACATCAATCTGTCAGGACCAGCAAATATGTTTTAGCCTTCAGTGAAGACATGTGATTCACATGTACTGAAGAAGAGATAACAGGTGGAGGAAACACTGGACAACAATGAAAGGAATTTACAAGACGGAGCAAGGTCAGTGGGTAAACCATAACAAACAAGTCATGCAGGGCAGTCCAAGGTGTTCCTGACACGTCTCCACGACGGTGTCATTCACAGCTCTCACTCACTAAACCAAGATGGAATGACAGAGTCATTCAACGAATAGGTAGCAAAGTTGCATCCACAAAATAAACCCGGGGAAGTTTATTTCAGGCCCAGATACTGTAAACGACCAAACTAAAGTACTAAAACTGGAACATGGAAAAGGTAAATGGGCTATGTTGCTGAGCAAATGAAACACAACGGTGTGGTTCTGTCTTTCAGACAGTTCCTCCAATTAACACAGCGCTCACCCACTGCTCCATGACTGTGAGAGAAGCTGAGCTTCCCTGGAATATATGAGAATAAAGTCTTGTTTGACGATCTATATAAACGACATATGTTCTGACATATAGTCATATAGTTGATCACATTCTAGTGCACTTTTGGTCATGAACGGTAGATATTTGATTATTTATCTTATGACATTTTAGAAGAAGATTGTTGTGTGTGTGTGTGTGCACATTTTAGAAATCCTTATACCAGGTCCTAATTTCATAGGGAGTTTAGCCTGAGACATTATAGCTGTCTTATGCAATAGCATACAAATGTGGCTGCACATTTGCTAAGTGCTTTACGGTAGATGCAGAGGTAAGCAGAAGTCATGCAGCTAGCACTGTGTAAGAGTTACATGCCTTTTCTGGCTCTCACTGAACTCATGGCCATTTGCAAAGCAAAAGCAAAACAAAAGGGTCAGTTACTTTGAATATAACTACGGATTTCTATGGTGTTGGAAATTACACAATTTGATGCAGCCTTGTTACAAAATAAACACTAACACACACTTACATTCTTACATGAGGTGAGTGCTTCAACATTAAAATGGCAGATTTTGTGTTCCATATTCAAAATGTTGGCAAGAAAACTGTAAACAAATGTCAACAGAAGTAATCATAAGTGTTACTGAACACAATCTGCGGACGGAGCGACTGTAACCATGCAGTAACCTGATTCGTTCGGCCTGTCATTGCCACCTCCCTATCTTTACAAACAGCCACACATATTTCCAGCACAGTCACGCGTCCTGCAGTCAGAATATTTCTTCCCCTACTGTTCCGCACACTATGAGATCATTTTATCATTTATTGCTGATTATTTCATACACCCCAAGCTATGGGCTACTTTCAGAACCAAATTTCAATAATTCAACTGAAAAGGGCAGTGCTTAGTAGCAAAACAAAGGCATGTACAGTATGTAAATGTTGTGAGGTTAAAGCTGTTGTACGTCACTTTTAAATATAGACAAATGTCTGCTACATTTAAACCATTGTCACATGTTTTCACACAAGCCCATCAGGTCCACACACAGGACTCTCTTATGACTTAGCGTTACCTATGTCACCTGCAATATTTCTGCACTGCACACAGTGATGCATTTCACATCACGACTGATGAAGACAAGACACAACAGCCATATGGTTTAGCAAAGCGAGACAGCTGCATACAGTTGCTCATGCTTGAAAACATGGAGATGCACCAATGATAGTTTCAGAAGTGGACTCTACTGCAACACTATATATATATATATATACACACAAGGACGTTCAGTAGGACTGTTCAGTCATATGTCACAATCCTACAGTCACAGAAAACAAAGCAAATCAAGTGTTCCCCAAACATCTGCCTGACTACATGTATATATATATATATATGTATATATATATATACCCATATATACACATACATATAGATACGTATGTATGTGTATAACAAACATAGGGGAACTGGTGTGAGTGGTAAACATCAGAATGACACGAAAAAGTCTAATAACCTTTGAACTAAGTTGGCATCCCAGTGACAAAAAGAGTTACTGATAGATACACTTCTCGGATGACTCATTTTTGCTTTTCCATTAGAGATAGCACCCAGGTTTTTTGGTATACCTGCTCTGGCAAGGTTCCAAGTGAGCTGTGCCAATAAAATAAAATGTGCCGGCCACTGATTGGTCAAAGAGTGTCTTCACTGGAAGAGTCATGAGCACGACGTGCGACACTGGAATGAAAGGAACAAACTGTAGATCAGTTAAAAGGACTTAAACATTCTGAAAACGTCTCTCAATGTTTAACAGAGGAGTCTGGTGTATTTGGCGAGCTGAATCACCACCCTGTTCGGTGTGGTTTTTCTATCTAACTAATTTGAAGGGCATCACTATGTCATGTAACCAAAACCAACAACTAAAATCATCCCCAATGACTCATTTCTGATATTAATGTGACTCTGCCTGCAGACGTAATACAGCAGAACTGTCCTTCCACACTTCTGCCTTGCAAAAACAAACACAAAGGAAGCTGAAATATTTATATCACAAAGGCCTGGGTGTCATGGAAAGAAGTTGAGCTTCACCTTAGGAACAACTCAAACTCAACAGTGCAGCAGACATGCACAGGGCAGGAGACCCCTCCTCCGGCTGAAACTCGTATTCAGCTCTGAGTGAACTTAGAGAGAGAGAGACACAATTAAAGTCAATATATATTAACACCACAATTAGGGTATGACTCAAAAAATATCCCAGGCAATTATTTATTAATTCTCATACTTCTTATCCCATGAGGGGCCAGACAGTTGTTGAATATTACAAATCAACCAAGAGGGTAACTCAAACTGTGGTTTCTGGGTAGAATATTATAGGAGCAATCATTATACTGACATTGATATTACAGACATGACAGTGCTGTAAAGTAAGAGCAGAAAGTTGACATTTGTTTGCTCGCTGTCCATGTGTTATTGTAGTTAGGTTAGCATTAACATAGATGGTCCCTGACTATACTTAATGATGGTCAAAATGTCCTGACATCCAATGTGATGCAAACACCTTAAATATCACATCAATTATTCTCTATGCAGAGATAATTAACAGTCCTACACCCAGTCATGTTGTGTGCTGGTTATTTCTGTTTTATAGGAGCAGCATTATGTTATGATATTATTGGCTGGTAATGCACCAATATTAATATTAATTCAACAGAGTGTTTGTACAGGTCTTCAAAGTCTTACAAAGTATGGCATTTTGAAACATGGATTCAATTTTGTGTGAAAAAGTCTTGACAAAGCTCATAGTGAAACTGTGAGAAAGATGTGCGTGCACAGATTGTACATTCTATGAACATTCATCCTTGATTACTGAGTAATCGTTTGGTGAGCTGGATGGTGATCGGACAAATGTGACAAAAACACAACTTCCACACAGTCTTCTCGTGGAGTCAATGGAGCAGTGGGCGGGGCATGGACAATGGGCTTCTGCATGATGATTGGAGGAGCTGTCTGAAAGGGATGGATTCTGTGTGGATGTTCTACAGGGACGTCTGTAGACAAATAGAAAGCATGCAAGTGTAAAACTACATAAAAAGTCAGGATTTTTTATTTGGGGAAAAGGGAAAGCATCCTCTTAAAAGATTAAGAGTTAAGATTTAAAAAGAGTGGAATGGTTCAGTACAGTACATATTTCTTGTGTTTCCATTAGGAATAGTACCAAAATAACCAGCCCTAACTGTTCTATTCTTTGGCACCCTGTCCTCGGTACAGTACAGTACAGTCAGGGTGGCGCTAGACCGGCTTCACCCATGACAGTCAGCTCATTGGGCAACAGAAAAACATCACTCCCTTGCAATCTGTGTTTCTTCAATGTCTTCAGTCTATTCTCATACAAAGCTTGACATCCACAGACCGAGCAGAAAAAAAGACAACAGCTCGATGTCCTCCATTGTTGTTTGTTGCAGTTCACTGGTGTCACACTATGCGGCCATCGGGCACAGCCAACACCCCGTCTAGTACCAAGAAAAGGTACAGTTCTCAGTAGACCGTGGAATTTATCATTCCAAACCACACCGTGATGGAAACACAGCACAATCTCCAGTATTTGTTGTTCTAATATTTATTGTATTACTACTTGCCTTTAGACAACTTAAAAGTTGCATTTTCGAGAGGTGAAGAGAAAAGCAGCCAGTGAGAATGTGTGAATGTGAGAGAGTGAGAATGAATGAGAGCCCTCTGGCCAATACTGAGCTTTCTCTTTGACATGTATTGATTGTGGGGCTGAACAACAGCCCTGGCAGAGAGCTACAGACCTGGCATGGTGTGTGTGTGTGTGTGTGTGTGTGTGTGTGTGTGTGAGAGAGTGAGAGAGTGAGGAGAGACGTTACCAAGTCTTCATTTTAATGGATAAAATGAGAGGTTTTTCTTTTTGGGACACTGATTAATCGTGTGTTTAAACAAAGTGAAAGCTGACACCACTTAACACACGGCTACATGTCAGTGTCACAAACCAAAAGGTGTTCGCTGACGGTGTTAGGAAGCCCAACAGCGTTATCAGCAGTGAAAGTGCTTATTGACACACAGCAGCTGTGTCGGCAGAAGCTGGCAGTAGCTCTGATGCTAATTAAAAAGTAATGACCTGTTTACGTTGTCTGTGTACCGGCCATGAAATCTGCATTACATTATTTTCAAAGTAGAGAATTGAGACCCAGACACGTGTAGCTCCTGCACAGATAATAATCGGTAAACTGGATTCAATAGTCACGTTAAGTGGGACTGAATCATTTATTGTTTTCACATCAAAATCACAGTTTGAAACAAATCAATTAGGCAAAGCACAGAGGCTGCAATTTATTTGTTCTATTTTTGATTTGTTTTTGTTTTGTCGTCCTGTGTTAATGTGTGTTGGAAACACTTTATATCTTTAAATTCACATCTGTGTGTCAGAATATACTGAAGCGTAGCGAATAGGGCATTAATGACTTCTCATTTTTTTCAGATCAACTTATCCGTCAATAAAGTCGAAGTCGAGCCGACAAGTCGTTTGATGACGTCAGTGGAGAACACAGCTGTACAACAATGAGCACATTTGATTAAAGTTCTCTGTAACATTAACAGTCAATATGTATAGTAATGAAAAAGAAAACATGTCTTCTCAAAGATATTTAAACATAGGCTAATATACGACGGCGTATTAGGGCCACATTGAGAAAAAAATTCACAGACTTTGAGAATAAAGTTGTAAATTTATGAGAATAAAGTCGTAAATTTATGAGAATAAAGTTGTAAATTTACAAGATTAAAGTCGTAAATTTAGGAGATTTAGTCGTAATATTCTAACCTGTTGTTATAGAAGAGGAGAGTTGTTAAAATGAGGGCTGTGGAGCATTTCGTGGAATTGTATTATAGGTTTCACAAACAAGGAGATACTTTTGGCACATCAGCATCCCATTGTACTTTAATCTTATAAATTTACGACTTTATTCTCGTAAATTTACGACTTTATTCTCGTAAATTTACGACTTTATTCTCGTAAATTTATGACTTTTAAGATTTTTTTCAAAAACTAATTTTATAGGTGATCCAAACATGCTGATGTAGTTGTTAAGTCGTTAGGAAAAGGTTATTTTTATGTCACTTATGAAGCTACATGCTGCAGGTATATTCAGCAGTGTCTGTCCATCTAACCATGTTTATTTTACGCCACTGATTAATTCATGTACAGGTTTCTGATTGAAGTGATACTACAAGTGTGGTTGTGTGAGGAAGTAACACATCGTCAGCACTGACTGAGCTGTGCACACACAAAAACAAGTCTGAGCCATTAAAGCTTGCTGTCCAAAGCACATAAGGAATAACAGATTGTAGCCACTTAACAAAAGGCTCACCTAATAAAATCAACACCTGCCTAAGTGTATAATACATATATAAATGCTTATTTATCTCAACAATAGACAGCCTCTTCTAAACTCTGGAAACTGAAGTTTGTAAACAACACTGATGTCCAGAGAGAAAACCAGTGTTTTTAGATCACAGGGACAGTGGAGCTGCTCATCTACTGCTGCCTTGTTTGGTAAGTTTGTCTCACTTGGGTAAATCCAAATAAAGAGTTTCAAACACCAAAGCTACTCATAACACCTTTGAACTTCATGGTGGAGGCCGCAATGGATCAAGAACTCCTGTTTGCTGAGATTTAAAATAGCTGATTTTCCCCATGGACCTTGGTGTGAGGAGTGAGTGGTTTACAAAGCAACACAAGTCAAAAAGGCTGTGTAATAGTGAGATAAAGAGACAATAGAACACAAACTATGTTTTTTTCAAGGTCAAGAGCACACTTTAACATTTTAGTATGTTATACACTCGAGCTCATTATATTTTTATTGCATGGCTCATTTTGCTGGCTTGTGTTGCCCTCGCTGCCTTCTCTGTATCTGTTAGAATGAGCTCCTGCAAATAACACATTTGTTCAAATAAGCTGTCACAGGTGGAGACACAAGTCAAAGTGCATCATTAATAATGCTCACTTCAGGTTACTCTAGCACTGTTTATAGATCATTTAAAACAGATGTCAGACTTCTTTTAACAGCTGTTTACAGCTAAGGTATTATTTCAGTATGTGAAACATGTTTTCTGCACTACACTTATTTTGTATCAGTGTCTGACTTACTGCTAAATGATTACATTTCTAAACTGTGCTCACAAATATATTGCAAAGGAAAAGTAAATCTCTATAATATCATTATGAAGAGACTGTTATATTGCAGATTTGGCAAGTTGACATTGTCACACACACACACACACACACAATAATACAGGCACAGTGATTCTGTGACAAAACAAATTATATATATATATATATAATTTGTTATATATATATATATATATTATATATATTTATATATATATATATATATATTTATATATATATATATATATATATATTTATATATATATATATATATATATCCTCTAATATTAGAACATTAAAGAACGATGCTGCTCTGATATGATATATATATATATATATCTCATCTCAGAGCAGCAGCGTTCTTTAATTCAAGTGTAATTAAACCTGTAAACTACTTTTTTTCTGGTGAAAACCAGCACACAGCAAGGGAGGCTGAGATTCCTCTAAAATGTCGTCAAATATGTACTGTGTTGTATTTATATTTCAATACTAAACTTGCACTAGAACGCAATTAGAACATTCTACATGTAACATCTTACGCGATTTTCATATTCCCGTAGAAGCCTCCGCATTTAAATAACATGAAGTTTTTACCCTGCGGTGCCTCAGTCCTGTGTGAATTTTGTGAGGGAAGTCTGTAGACACATAGCTGGTCGATGTGTGTTATTTGCTTAGCAATATAGACCATTTTTATTCACTGTAAATGAAAACAGATATTATAGCATTTCAGTTTTATATAATTATCGTGTTTCTTTGTTTTAGTAATTCGTTTATTATTAGTTTAGTAATTTATGTATAAATAACTGGGCCTGAAATGAGCTACCCCTGTTTCAAACAGCAGCAACCACCACTGATAGGAGTATCTGGTAATGTTATTTGTATATCTTTTCTAAAACGTGTGATAATATCAGTGTATCTACTGCCTCTCTGGTCAAACACCAGCTACTGCATTCAAATGTTGCCATTGGCTTTCTTGTCTCCTTGCAGGAGCTGTTTCTTCATCACAATGGAGAGGCTCACCTAACCTTATGCAGCTGCATCTCTGTGTCAGAATGGACTCTGCACTTCTAGCCACTTTCCCTCTTTCAGTCCACTTCAACATTGAAAGTAATTTACGCGCACATGCTATCAACTATGACACTTTGCTACGGTTAGGAAAAAGCCTGGTCTTGCAAAGGAAAAAAAAAGTATTGCGATATAACTTTTCTGAATGTTTGACTGTGGAATATAAGCAAACTTCTCGCAGCCATTCCCAAACATAAGAGCATCAGGGCTCACTCTGAAATCTGAAAATCCTCTGAGGTCCACACCCAAACCTTAAATCACAACTCTGATTAACTAGGATCATTAATTCCTGAATAGAATCGAACACACAGCTTTCATCCTCACACATACAAAATAAATAATATAAAAAAATAACAAATAAAAAAATATAGGGCATAAGATATTAAAAGTCCAAGCGCTATTTATCATTGAGAATGTATCATTGTTTACATGGGAACATGTGGATACTACAGTTAATTGCAGATTAATAAACAGTTCTCTTTACATACTTTCAACACATGTATGTTGTCATTACAGCTGGTCTCCATGTCATTTGAAAGGTTTAGCTTCCCAACAAAGTGCTCACTCATTGTGCATAATTAACCATCAATATAAATATCAATTTCCAAATTCAAAGAAATAAATTAACATTGAGTGCAAATAGTGAAATATCAGGACTGTATGCTGACCGGCTGACACTGGATACTAACACATAAAATGTCACAGTATTAAACCCAACAACAACATGAAAAAGACCAGAAAACAACCTTGATCTGAAAAATAAAAGCTGTGTAATATAGTGATATCTGTTATACTAGATCAAATAAAAGAAAAATAACACACAATATAAACACCATGGCTTTTTTTAATACCTTGTAACTTTGTACTTCTTGAAATCTATCGTACATAATTTACAGCAACATTTCAGAACTTTATATATATACATATATATACATATATATATATATATAATATATATTTAATGACCTTTCAGAGCTGACCTGAAGTACCGTCATGGCCCCCTAGAGGGCCCACACTTTGGGAATCACAGCTTTAGTGCAACAACAAAAAAATCACTTTGAAGTGAAGAATAACAACTTCTCATCCATATTAAGACGATTTCTTTTTCTTTCATTTAGTAATAATTGCAGATAAAAATCCTTCATTTATAATGAATCTTTTAGCCACGTCAGCTGTCGTAGACCCCGTGAGACGCCATGTGTGCATAATGCGGTTCCTCTCAGATCAGCTGGTGACACCATCAGATGTTTCTTTCTCTATAATAATGTCCTTTTTTCTCTCGCACAGAAGACCAGGCTCACAGTAGCAGGACAAATGACATATTTTGAAATTCTAATCAGTTTTGGGTCACGTTTTGTCACATTGGCTAATACATTAAATCTGGTGTGTAGTCTGCAGATTCCCTGTGATCAGGGAAAACAAACTGCTGTGCAATTAGAAAGCCTGTCCGGTTATAGACATGCTTTGTTCAGTCGTCCTCAGTTCACGGTCAGATGTGCAGCAGTTCATGAAGCTGGAGCAGCTTCATTTCATTCATTTCTTCACTTACATGCGTTAGGTACTGAAAACAGGGAAAATTGGTGCAGATTGATTGAACATGAATCTGTAACCTGTCGTACAGATTACAAAGTTCAGCAGACACTACCCCAGTGATTCCATTTCTTAATAAACATATTTGCTGTTGCAATTTAGTTGTACACAAACATCATTTCTCGGAGACAGGGTTGTTGTTCTTGGGAGAATTAGATCATAAGGCAACCTAATAAGCTGCATTTGTTCACAGTTAAGAGGGTCGGTACATTAGAGCGACACTGAGCCTTTGCCTGTTGATTATCCACAACAGTATGCAAGTCATTAGCATGATGCTGGAGGTTGATGAAGAATTGAGGCTGAATTTATGACTTTAAAATAAATGTCGGTCAATTAACAAGTTCTTGCAAGTATTGTAATTACCGTGTGTGTTAATTAACATTAGTAAGATATGGTCGGTCTCACACACACACACACACACACAGTGATACAGCAGCCACACCCTTTGCTCTGTGTTTACACCGAGCACTGTTTTCCATTAGGCTTGATTGGAAGTGTTGATTGATTCTGTCCATGTGTTCTCAGATCAGAGCAGCCAAAGCAGCCACTCTGCTTTATTGGGACACGGCGGCAAAGCGGGGACTGAAAAGTGCTGATCCAGCAGATAACAGAGTGGGACAGACTGTAGATAAGTTGAACACTTTATTGCATATATCGTCAAACCTTTCTGTCTGTTCTCATCCTCATGCACAGGAGGTTCACAATCTGCACTTGCCAGCTCTCTGATTCTTCACTGTAGTGCATCGCTGCCCATTCCCCTTTATCTTTAAGACAATGTTTTTATTTGTGTTTTTAAATTGTGCATTAGAAAAAAAACCCACAACAGCCAGAGAATATCCAGTTACTTACTAACTTGCTCCATGTGTCATTTAGAGCTTCTTTCACTCACTCATTGTCTACTGTTGTATCCTCCACATGAGGGCCACATTTACACCTACGGTCAAGTTAGGTGTAACACACACACACACACACACACACACACACGCAGGGAGAACATGCAAACTCCACACAGAAAGGCTCTCAGTCAAACTAGGATTCAAATTGGTGACCTTCTTGCTGTGAGGCAAAAGTGCTACCCGCTGAGTGGCAGCTAAGAGTCCGTTTTTCTGACACAAGGAAAACAGTCAGTTAATAAAAGGCTCACCCAGTAAAGTCTAAGTCTATATTGTACAAATATGTATTACCCAGGCCTTTGACATTTTCGGACAGGAAAATAAAGTTTAAGTGACTTTGTAAACCACTCACTCCCCACACCAAAGTCATTTTTTACATCATAGCACACAGAAGTTTTCGCTTCACTGCTGCCTCCACTAGTCATTTCAAATGTGTTTTTTTTGTGACCTCCGTGTGAAAATCTTTGTTCTGATTTACCTCAGTGACACAAACTGCAGCAGACCAGCAGCTCCTGTGTCCCCATGAGCTAAAAATGCAGATGTCCTCTTTGGTGCAGGAGAGTGAGCAGTTTACAAACAGATCCCAGTGAGAAAAGGCTGTGAAATGGCAAGATAAAACAACACACATATACTGTATCTTAACAGTTAAGAAGGCACACATTGGTAGACATAGGTGAGCAGAATCAGTACCTTTAACAATCCTGATGAGAGCAGTGAGACTTTCATCCATACTCTCTGAGGTTGTGTGTCTTGATGCGTTTGTCTAACCACATGTTTGTCTGCATCTGTGCATTTCCGCCCATGAATGTCAAAGTGACAAACTGAATTATAGTTACTGCACAACACTGGAGATAAAATAAGTGTTATTATTTTTTTCACCCCTCTCTTAAGCCAGCTTGTTTTCTCTGCCTCATAGCAGGAAATCAGCATATCAGCAGGGGCTGATGGGCCTGATGATCAGTACAAATGGCTCATTGATTAGTTGGCCACAGGCGGAGAGTTTTGGCTGGCGAACTACTTGGCCCATTGTCTTTTTGGAACCCAGACCCCAGATTGGACTTTGCCAGTCTGCTCTCCTGCAGCAGGCAGTCTGCGGTTTTAACCATGTGTGGTGTTTTTGCAGATGCTGCAGCACGTACTGAGGTGCAAGCAGCATCAGAATGACACACGCTGATATAGGTGCCAACATGTTAGTACATCTGCCCCTGAGAATTTACATCCAGCATCTGCCATGTGCAACTGACATGTTAACAAAACTATTTATAAAAGCTGTTGAGACTAACATGCAAAAGAGGCAGTAAGCTATGGCCTGCACCTGCTGTTTAGAAATGTTTAATGGTTGCTTTTGTTGATGAAATTGTAAATAACCTTTCACAAAATGTGTCTGACTGCACATCAAGACAAAGTGCAAAACAAATGTAACAGTTTTTGAATCTGTTTCAGGGCAACTGTTAGGAAATAACATGTTTGACACAATGTTATGTCTGTTTGCTGAGGGAGAGGAACAAGGTGCAACACCTCTCTTCACACCTTAAAGGCAAATGACCTGTGGTGACATATGTGAAGGCCCCCCTGCACATACTAGCACCTGTCATCACAGTTATTTCTCAGATCAATAGCCGCTCTTCACTGAGCCCAACTGCACAGCAGGGCAACCACGTGTTGTGCCTTGTTCCTCTCCTTCAGGGAACCAAAGTTGTACTCATATCATTTCATTCCCCTTTCAGTCAATTCCCTTCATACAACATATCGAGTACAGATGAGACATGTGTCCATACCCCGCAGAGCAGCCAACGAACCAGCCACAACCCTCCAGCACACTAGTGCATCATAGGCCCAGCTGGAAGGACAGAATGTTCCTCCAAACGGGCTCATTCTGCCGATGTTTAGACACTTTCAACAGAATATGGCTGGAGCCTCTTGAGCGGCGACAAACAAGGGGTCGCAGCGGTCGCTCTCTTGGGTGTCATGGTTGTGATATAGGACTCAAGTGCAGGACAACTCAGGGTTAAGTGCAGGTAAACATCTGTTTAATGTTGTAAAACAAAACCAAAGCAAAGGGCACAGAGATCAGTACCACAGAGGAACAGGACACGAGAAGTAAACCAGAATCATAACCACAAAGCAGGCAAAAGCAGCACAGACAACTAGACACAGGTGCAATTAACTAGGGCGGGGCAGGTCATCAAAAGGCGGGAAAGCAGACGACCAGGGAGTGATAAAGTGACATGACAAGAGTATCAAAACAGGAAGTGTAAATAAAAAGACAATTAGCTAAACAAAGTCCAAATAAAGCAAATGTAACCCACATTAAAAACTTTTAAAAAGTTTAAGTTTAGGCTACTTTTTAATTTACTTTAGCTAGCTCCCTCCCTTCTTTGATCAAAAGAAGAAGAAGAAGAAAAAGAATGAATGAACGGAGCAGAAGCTCGGCTTGGAAAGGCTCGGGGCGAAGGTGGCAGGCGGCCTCGGCCGTCTGTTTTCAGCGACCCCCCGCCTGGACCTCATGTTACTGTTACATGTAGGACACAGAGTGAGAGTAAAGTCGCTGCTTTGGCGCCTAAAGGCCGTCGTAAAGAACGTAGCAGCAACGTTACGCCGCCATATTGGGCCAGATTGAACAACATAGTAGTGATTTGATTTCTTTTCTTCATGGTTTTTGTTATTCTTGTGAACCTGTGTAAAGTTGGACTCAGAGTGGAGATCCTTCCATGGTGTGAGTGTATGACGACACGCATGCGATGGAAGACAAGATGGCGAGCTAAACCCATGGACCACGTTTCTAGAAACCCTGCCTCATCGTTCCAGTGAGAGGATCTGCTGTACACAGATGAACTGTTGGTAAACTCACTGCCAGAGTGTTGAACTTTTTTACTTTATTTATTTATTTTTTCTCGGACAGAAATGTTTCGTAATTACAACTTGATTTTTTTACTAAACTGATTGGAAACAAACTGGATTTTGAACTGAGCTCAACCCGAGTTTTTGAAACCATCATTTGAATTGAACTTGAATTGAGTTTGAATTCATTTGAACAGAAATTTAATTGAATTGTTAATGTTTTTTTTGTTGTGCTGTTCATAATTGTTAAGGTTGTGATACTTGGTGTGATATGAGTTCATGTCACTTTGAATTTGATTTGTGGATTTTGAAGGTTGATCTCTGACCTGTGAAAGGAGAGAATTAGAGTTAACTCAAGAAAAATAGGAAACCAAAATAGGAACAACCTGTTAACTTATATTAGAACAGTTATCTGATTTAAAATAGAACAAAATCTCAAAAATGACTTACCTTTTGATACCTGCACGATAATAATCTATTTGAATGCCTCTGTTCAGTGTCTGCCGGCTGTTGCATATAACATATCTGGTCTATGGTCTACTTGTATGCTGTCACTCCCACTCCAATCCAACCTAGAACTAGTCCAGTAGCTGAATTATTGTCTTGGTCGATACAAGTGCGACACAAAGGTCAGTGTTAGGATTGTAACATCATTGCACCTGGGAGTGTTTGTCTGCTTCTTTCTCAGATAGACATCAAGTGGTCGCCTAAACACTGACTCGTTCAAATAGACGACCCTGTCCGTCTCTGAGACGTCAGAGAGCGTCAGGTGTCTCTGTGCTACCACTGTAGATGCCAAGGAAGAGCTTGTGTTCTTAGCAGAGTGAAGAGAGTAACAAGTGAGGAATGACTGTGCTGTTTATGTGTTAAGTTACCACAAGTCATTTGCCTATAAGGCATGAATAGATCTGCTATCCCATACTTTATGTGTTATACCCAGTGAACTGACTGAAAGGGAACATGGTCTCAACATACATAGAGACTTGTGGTAACAGTAACTCCAACTGTTGTTTATGTTATCACCAATATGCCCAAGATAATTAACTTCTGTAAATGCATGTGGTGATCAGTTGAAAAACACAGTCTTCTTGAGTCTTCCCACTGCAGATACGCCACTGAAGATGGCTAGAAGTCAGCAAACAAGTCACATAATATGGCTGAGGTAGTGCAGCCAAAATTCACAGTTCCACTATGGACGCTGACCTGAGTATTTTGGGGACAGAACTTTGACAAGAGGAACAACTAATAGGGCATGGGATGCATCTATATTATGTTCTCTAAATGTAGTCTGCTATAGAGCCTTCGCAGACATATCAACCACAACTTTAAATACAAGACCTTTTACTGACATTGGCCCTGGAGCAGAAAACAAAGTAATCTCTGTTCTTCTGACAAAGGACAAACAATATACTGTCACTGTGTGTGACATGCATCCATGCTACAGTCATACTAGTATATTTTGTTATTTGGAAATTACATTTTTAAACAACAAAAGGTCAAGTGTTTCAGCTCTCCATCAGAATCCATACTCGGACATCCAAAAGCCTGGATACACTGTGACCATTTAGGCACATTCTGCTTTTGCGTGTTGTCGTACACAGGAAGTAGAATTTCTTTTCTGAAGCTGTTAAATCAGAAAAGTAAGAGCAGGGAGAACAATGAGTGTCAGATAAGTAATATCAGGAATTAAATGTGTTTAACTATGTCTTTGTTTTCAAATGTTTCTGCCGATTCAGATGAATGGGCTGCCCCAGGTAAAATGGAAACAGCAGCGTTTCCATGCTCAAAAATGCTGGGGTAGTATGGACATTATCTGGAGCAGAGATAATGTGTAATGAGAACAAGTAGCATAGTTGTAGCCATTGTCGGGTAAAATGACTATGGGAGGAGTTCTAATTAAATGTGCAGATGTTGTGTGTATTTCACATGTTTACTACCTGTTCAGTGTAACATTCTCCACCATCTTCAGCCAGGGAAAACGACATCCGGGCAGATGTTCAGCTCTGCTTACCTCTGTTTAAATGTAACCATACAACACATCTGTTCGTCCTCCACAGCAGCAGTGTACCACATTGTGAGACTACACATCAAACTCTTGCAATTACAGAAAAAGTGATTAATTGTGCAGGGACACTGTAGACCACTGACAAGACAGGAAATAAAGAACATCTCTCTCTCTCTCGTATGTCAGTTCCTTTGCTCTCCCTTTGTCTCTCTGCTTTGATTAGAAGTGAGAGAAATCTCATTTTCCTTGAGACACAGGACCCTTTTAGAGGTTTTTTGAGGGTGTGGTAAAGCAAACAAGGTTCTACAACAACAGGAAGCACAGGGGAATGGATTCACTAAACTTTAAGAACTTAAGATTTCAAAGCAGATTCCCAGGGACATCAGGGTGGAGCCTGACCAACCCAATTGAAGTAAAGGATATTGCTCTCCAACTACAAGAAATCACGTGTCCTTTGTGCTATTAGAAATGTTTCAAGTGCAGTACATTTCTGGCAGCTGCTTATTTCAGCTCTCCCAGGGCCAATCAGCAGCAGTTATGTTCTTATCACCTCCAATTCAATTTCCTCAGTGGTCTTTTTTTTTTTAACAAATCCACACAAATCCCAGCAGTGAGATTCCCAAAGGTACGGCCCAAACTTGATCAAGTGTGTCCTTGAGAAAATATGCTGCAGTAGGAAAACTCACCAAATACACAATCAAATTCTAAATGCCTGTGTGTGTGTGTGTGTTGTCCACATACAAAAGACAACACACACATGATATCTCTCATGTCTGCAGAGAATATGCACGTGAATACACCATGATGAGAGGAACAAAGGAAACATCCTGCTCTTCATCACCCAAAATCCACTGGTGTGTGTGTTGTGTAAAGTGTAAAGTGAACTTCTTTATTTGTTAGTGGAAATACAAATGTTTGTGCTGCTTGCTAAAAAGCATAGTTGTGACGGATGTATCAATGCCTCGGTGCCTCTGGCTCTTTTCAGACCTCGTATTCATATCTGCCTGCAGTCATTAAATCACAGCCTTAAGCATTGTGTGTGAAAACATCCAAGATGCAGTGAGGACATTTTGAAATTCCATATCCAAGACCATAGACCAGAGCCCTGCATAGGTCCATTTTGTAAAACCCACTTTGTCCAATGCAATAACACACCCGCCTGTACCCGTTAATAAAAGCTGACCCATAACTGTGATAAAAAACACACACTCATACTGACATGCTTCGTTTTTACCTGAACATGTTCAAGACAAATTCAGTTAACTATGGCCGACAATAACAAATGCAAAAAAACACAATCGGTGTGCACTTACAGACTGTTACAGCGTCTCTAAGAGATCTAAAGACATAATGAAAACCAAAAAGTACACAATTACTGTATCACTCCAGCATTCCACATTCAGTCTTTTTTCTGAAAGTTGTATCGTGTGAACCTGAATATGAGTGCATGTGCAAGTGGGGAGTCAGTGAGACATGCAGATACACTGCTCGCTAATCATGGATACGTTTGTGAAAAGAATAGTAGACGTGATTTTTGCTTTTCTCTTTTTCCTGCCCCCTCAGAATGCAACTAAATAATTAACAAGGGCAATTAAAGCGTACACAAACAGGCTCATTTATTCAATCAGTCAGTCCTACTACCTCTGCTCTCTCTCTCTCTCTCTGTGTGTATGCCAGCTCTCTCACACACACACAGACACACACACACAGTATCATCAAACATCTTTAAACTCAGACTAACAACACATCAAACATCTTTTTCATCTGCCCAAGGAGAAAATGTTTGGGACCCACTGAGTTCATGGTATCCTCTACTACAGCATCATATATGTTATAGTAAATAATACCATTGATATTATTATAAACAACATAAATAAACCATAATAATGCCATCATTTACAGTATGGTGACTGCAGGCTACATTGTGATGGATGTGACAGATGAGGTCAGGCAGGAGTCCATGATGGACTATGTTGTTTTGCAGATTATATTGTAATCTGTAGTGAGAGTAAGGGTCAGGTGGATTAGAGCCTGGATAGGTAGAGGTGTGCAATAGAGAGAAGTATAGAATAAAGGTTAGGAGTAAATGTGTGTGTGTTTGACTGTGAGACAGGTGGAACTGTGAAGATACAGGGAGAGAAAGTGGATGAGTTTAAATACCTGGGGTCAACCATTCAAAGCAATGGACAGTAGACAAGAGAGGTGAAGAAGAGAGTGCTGGCAGGGTGGAGTGGGTGGAGATGAGTGTCAGGGTGAAGGACAGCAGCAAAAGTGAAATTGAAGGTCTGCAAGTTGCACTGTCTAAAAGACAGGAGGCGGAGCAGGAAGTGACAGAGCTGAAGATGCTGAGATTCTCATTGGGATGGACAGGATTAGAAATGAGCACTAGTGATTGAGCTCAGGTTGAACAGTTTGGACATAAAGTAAGTTTGAGATGGTTTGGTCACATGCAGAGGAGGGATAGTGATTATATTGGACAAAGGATGTCGAAGATGGAGCTGAAAAGAGGACGACCGCAGAGAAGGTTCATGGATGTTGTGAAGTTGGACATGAGGACAGTTGGTGTTACAGACGAGCACTCAAGGGGGACACGATGGAGGCAGATGATGGTGACCCCTAAGAAGAGCAGAAGAGACTACATGCTTGATAATCTGCTTGTGGTGCTCCCAGTAATAACCCACTCATCCAAAAATGGTTCTGATTTAAACAACAACATCCTGGTGTTGTCCAAACCACAAAACCTGAGGCTTCATTACATCAGTACACAAAGCAGTGGTAACATCATCTGTAACACATTTCAACACAAATGTGTCCAAGGGCCACTACAGTTTCACTACGAAGCACAGCTGTTATTTTACTTTCTATTGAAACTATTTTCAAATGTGTCTCATTTCAGTGCAGAGCCGTGAGCCACGCAGTGATTCACTCAAGCTCTCTTTCCCCTTTTGTCTCTACACGCACGCAGTAACACAGTGGACTTGTCCATCACGGTCATACTCGCTACTAACAACAGTGCATTTGTTCTTATGGAAACAGAAATCATGCACATTTGCATATAGATTGGGAAACACATGAGGAGATGCAATCTAATGCCAGGTGTGAACAAATGTACTTAAATGTGTCCACTTGTTATTGGATCACCTCACATGTGCTGCATAACAATTCCAGGTATGAACACCTTCCCTTTGTGTGGCTCCTTTTGGCATTAAATGTCAATATGATCTCCACATTTAACCTTAAAAAAAACTAAAGATAAGATAAAAACAATATTGAAGTAATTTAAAAAAGATTAAACATATTTTGTATACGACTACAGGAATCTGTATTGCACTACATTTAAACAACCTAGAGTGAGTAATAAGGGTCTGCTCTTTTTTAGATGCATAATTCTGTCTTAAATGAATGCAGTACACCCACACTGATGCGATGAAATATGTTAATTAAAGGACCTACAAACAGAACAAGCAGAGCCATAAACATTGGTTAAATATGTCAATGATTTACTGTTGTAGTCTAAACTAAACCCTTTAACCACTTTTTTGGGGGCAAAAACACCGTATATGTGTATCTAGTTATTTGCAAATATTAGAGTTTAGTGTAAAATATTGAAATTATGTATAAAAATATTGATAAAAATCGACTCAAACACCAGGACTCCATTCAAATGTTGTCACTGCCTTTTTGTCACCCTCTTGTTTTATCAGCACTAGGCTTGTTGTCGCAGACTCCTCCCCCTTTTTATAAACACTGGGGCTGTCTCTTCATCGCCTCTCTCTCCACCACTTGTGTTGTGTGGTGTGGGCGACTGAGGATCATCTCACTGACAACCTCACAGGTTTGCAGAAATCTATACTTCCTTTGACTCCCCTATGCGCACATATGTATGTTTACATGGAGTAAACAGTGGGGTAAGATACTCAGTTTAGTAATGGGGTTAGGTATGCATATTAAAGAAGCTTTTAACTGGACATTATCAAAGTTTCCGAGAATAATTTACAAATGGAGCTTTAACTTTCAAAATTGATGCCAGAGGGATGAATTTTAAAGGATAAAGGAAATACAGCTTTGGTCTAAATAAATGCCTCCGTCCCCACTCTATTTCCATATTATAGGGCAGCAAATACTACTACTTACAAATACTTGAGTAACTTTTTGGATAAATTGTAGTTTTATTGCAACATACTTTTACTTTTACTTGAGTACATATTTGAAGAAAGAACAGTACTTTTACGCCGTTCCAAGTGACGGTCATTACTTTATTTTTTAATATCTTTTTTTTTTTATTACATGCACAAGCTATTTGTCTCCCTGTTGGCTATAGCTGACAAAATCTTGCCAATCAAATGCAGCCATGGTACTGCCGTGGCACCAGCTGTGAGTCGCAGATTTTGGCTCCAAGTGGACTTAAAACACACCAGTGGCTCGTTGTTTACTGCTTTCAGGAGACCGGGTTCTGGTCTCCTGTGTCCGGGTTTCTGTTGTACACTCCGGACGCTGGGTTTCAGCGCTCAGTTGTTTCAGCTCTCAGGTGTCAGATAAGCAGCCAACCAATATTTGACTGTGCCGATTTATCCAAATTGGATAATCCTAATTTCTTGTACTTTTAGTTAAAGGGTGATGTATTTAATTTCCCAAAGAATGAATGTATTATTGTTTTAGTTCAAGGGTTATTTATTTTATTATAAAGACCGTATTTATTTATTTTATTTAAAATGTATTATTTAACATTATCTTAATTTGCACATTGCTGTTTATATTATGTTTTGTCAATTTTGTACTTGTACTCTTGAGTACTTGAGTATAGTCTTTTCACTGCATCATTTTTTACTCTTACTCGAGTAATTATTTTCATGAGTACTTTTGCTTCTACTTGAGTAATTATTATCTTAAAGTAACAGTACTTGAGTCATCGTTTTGGCTGGGGACAAGCCACTGAATTATCCTGTTAATAAAAGTGAATAAAAAGGGAAGTAAATACACCTGATTAATTATGGATCATACAAATACATTTGTAAAAGTTTTCAATTCTGATGCATTGTGTGGCATTGATATGTTATATTGAAATGATAGCACTCTGAATTGTTCCAACTGTGATTACCACACTTTTTGCATAATACTCTGAATTGTCACACAAAAAAAGTTTAGTTTATTGTTTATTTAACACGGACAATGAACAATCTTAACAATTGTTCTGCAGCAAACAAACAACAGTTTCAACAGAATAACATAATACTTAATTAAGACAAAATGACAACACATAAGATGAGCGATCACATTACAACTATAATCTGTCTTATTAGAAACCCTGGCTATAAATAAACATTATTGTCTGATGTGACCTATTAAAAATAGTGAATATAAATAATCATTTTAAGTACAATAGAACCTATTCAAAACAGTGGAAATAAAGAGCAGTCTAAAGACCCAAATTAGCGTATTAGTCTGGCCTGAAACATGTGGTGCAATTTACATTTTTTCATGGTAACACGTTTGTGTGGTTTAAAATATTAAAATACCATAAACCCTAACACATCAGAATAGAAAGCAAACTAACAATGTCAAAAATGTAAAAGAAAAAAAATTGTAATAATTTATTGGCATAAATCTCTTGACCTTATATCTACACGCTGACGCTGATCTGTGTTGTTAATGGTAATAAAAAATAAAGAATGCAGAAAGCTGTGTCATAGAGCCACACTTTATTGACTCATACCTGCTGTGGGTGTTTTGATTGTTTTCATGGTCTGAAATTATGACAATAGCCACAAAACAATGTCAAGCAATCACATCTCATCAGTCCCTGCTGATGGAGTCATTCGGCTCATGCAGCGCTGTTCAGATTAGAGAGGGTTGTGCAGTGTGTGTGTGTGTTTGTTGTGTTGTCTTGCATGGGGTGGGGCTCTTCCAGGCCAGTCGACCTGGCTGTGTTTCTATGGCCCTAACTTTATTTCGGAGCCCATTTTCAGTCCATTATGCCAGGCCTCTCCGGAGACCAGAGCAAATTAGAACTATCTCTCCTTCACTGACTTCATCATTAAAATTAAAATGGCACTTCTTGCACCCCACCTGTTTCTCTCTCTCTCACACACACACACACATTTCTTTATATCTTAGTGAGGACACATCATTGACATAATGCATTCCCTAACCCATACCCTATAATTTGAACCCTAAACCTAAAATCAGGTCTTAAACCTGAAAAACCCTTTAAAGTTGTGGGGCCCAGACAAAATGTCCACAAACACACACAGGTTTGCACAGCTGTACTTTTATCACAGACTCACTAATATGTACATGTGACACGCACAGTAAATGGGAGGCAGTGCCAGTAAAATACTAACAATGATAAAAGAAAATCAATTTGTCCACTTGACTGTTCTATAAATCAGTTTTCTGTGTGATTTCAACATTTCTATGGTCACACATTTCCTGTTCAAATCCACGGGAGAGCGGTGAGGTGGGGCAGGGATGAGCTGTGTCTCTGACACACTGACTCACACACTGACTGAAGCAGGCAGTTGGCGCATGCCGATTGCTGCCTCTCTGTATATCACCAATATACATGTTTGATTCTACATGTACTATTGATTATACATGTATGTGTGTGACCTATTTACTCTTTCTGATCAGCCGTAAATGTGCAGTGAAAATGCACAGGGTGAGGCACAAAGTACCCTGATAGGGGGCAGTGTGGCAAATTTAAATTTAAAAAAATGAAATTTGACCTTATATTAATAAATATTCTGTTGCTTTTCTTGCTATCTTTGAGTTGAACAGTGTGGAATTGATTAAAGTATAATTAAAAGCTTTTGAAACAACTCAATGTTTTAATTAAGGTCAAAATTAAAATATAATCGTCAATTTTTGGTTCATATCCGACGAGTGCCTCCCTAGT
This sequence comes from Solea solea, assembly GCF_958295425.1. NCBI lineage: Eukaryota > Metazoa > Chordata > Actinopteri > Pleuronectiformes > Soleidae > Solea > Solea solea. The sequence goes on along the minus strand of NC_081140.1, from coordinate 3,308,589 downwards.
CATGAACCCCACCGCTTGTCACTGACTGCAACATATCACATATAGACAGCGCCTCCACCAGGCAATACAATGAAGTTCAGCCCTGCACGCAGTACAACTCACAGTAAACCATGATACGGTTTGCATTTATGTTCTGGTGTGTGTATGTCAGATGGCAATAACTGCATCAAGGATGTAGCTATGATTAGGAATGTGTTGATTTACAAAGTTTGTATCACGATTATCATGACCAAAATTATTGCGATTAACGATATTATTGTGCAAACTGAAAAAAATGTGTTATATTTGATGTAATATCATTTGTGTGTTTAAAGAGGTGCAGCTTCTGTCTGCACTTATGGTCGTCTGAGACACTGCAGATAGGTTACATATTTTTTGTGAAAAATTATTTGAAAGACGAATGAATGAATAATACGTCATGCTGGTGAGGTTAGACGGGATTTTGAAATTGCTCACGTGGAATATTTATGTTATTATTCAGTCACAATTAAAACGATAATAGAATTTCACTATCAGTAACTGCATGCTTTTAATATGAATAAGCGATAATATCTTATATTGCCGCATCCCTGTGTGGTACTTGTGAGACTCTGTAACCTGCTAATGCCTTGAATGAAGAACACCACTGCTGTGCATTGGTCTTCATATAAACTGGAAAAATGAAAACAAACTTTGTGATTTTATTGATTTCTTTTTTTGGCCATTTGCAGACACAGATTTTGATATTGAATTCGTCTGACTTGAAAGTTATTTAGTGACTTCATCGGGTTTTTGATAGTAATTTATAGCCAAGAGGGAAGGAAACAGGCCTGTAAATTGGGGTTGTTGGTTCAAATCCCATGAGGGGTCGAGGGCTGGGTGCCCCTGTGCAAGTCACCCAATCCTCCATTGCTGTCCAGGCACAGATAAGTGCTGCCCACTGCTCCAGTGCCTGGCTTCTGTGTGTTCATTACTGGTGTGTAACAAGGATGGGTTAAATGCAGAGGTCAAATTCACTATCACTAATTGGTGTATGTGTAAAAATAACTAATTATATTCAAATGATTTATTCTAATTAAAGATAACATTCTGATATGACAGAATTTTAAGAGGAAACAAAAATGATAATTGCATTTGCTGTATTGATTTCTTGTTCCAGGGTAACATGTAACATTCCTTTGAAATAAAATTAGACTCTTCTCTATTGACTCTACCAACCATCTACCATCTACCATCTACCAACATGGCAAATTTTATGAAATCTAAATCAAGCTAATTTGAGACAGTACTGCTGGTGTAAACACAAGTTGCACAAATGAATATCAATACGTCACAACTTTTGACCATAATTGCAGATTTGCATTCTTAATTTGTATGTTGTGACTTGCATATTAAACAGCAAGGAGAAAATATCACTTTCTAATGTTTGCTACATGAAAGATGCATGGAATTATATTACAGTAATATAAGAGACAGTAACACAACAAACATGGCATGTTCATGAAAGGCTGTAAAACGTAGTACTCCTTAACCTTGCTTTTAACTCTGAACTTTGAACTTATCAGTTCACAATAGGGAAGCAGGACAAACAATTCAGTCTGCTACAATATTAATGAACAATGCCTTCCTGTATCAAAGATTAAATATTTATTTGTCTAATTCTTTGTTAATATATGACTTTGCAAATGTAAAATAAAAATTAAATAGAGGTCTGGAGGTCACGTGACTTGGTCCCCATGAACCACCATGTTTGCAGCCTGAGATGCGGCACAATTGAACAGGACCAGTGCTGGACACTGTGGAGTTTCCTGACATCGTTAACTTCCCTGTGTCTTCCCCCACAGAGTCAGTCAATATGTTTACGTGCACAGTTTAATCAAGCTGTGACATTAGAACAAAACAACAAAGACGTAAAGCTTCGCAGCCCATGGCCAAGTGGAAAGGGAACTTGGCTTGGCACCAGAGGATTGCCAGTTCAAGTCTCCAACAGGTCAAAGGGCTGGGGTACCCCTTAAGCAAGGCACACAACCCCCATTGCTCCCCGGGCACTGCTCAGTGGCTGCCCGCTGCTCCTAATTCTAGGAAGGTTGAATGCAATATTAAATGCATTAATAAAGTACAAAAAACTAAACAAAAAGAACAGGGAGGAAATTTGGGTGCATGCGCAGAAAGCCAACTCAGACTCCAGTCTGACGAAGTAATCGGAGAATGAATTATTATCTATCTACTAATCACTATCCCAGATGATTTTAGTCAGACTAACATGTTTACATCACATTAAAAAATGTCTTTTAACATGCATGTAAACTGACTGAAGAGCATGGACGGAAGCAAATGAACACAATCTGGCTTTGAGACAAACATTCAACTCTGGAGTCTACTGGCTAGTGTCACGTTAGCATAACAAAGGCCAGTGTAATGTCAGTTAGATTGAGTCCATCATTAGAGTTAACCATTAAATCCATATGTTGTGAGTTCTCATCGCTCAGCCCTATATCTGGCTCTGTGCGGCTCTCCTGTTCGCCTGTCTCTGACCACAATCTTCACATTTATGCTGAAAACAGCCGGCACAGAGACAAGTTCTCTGAAGTATTGCCTGATTTGTGCGTCTATAGAGGTGAACAGTGTCTTGCCAGAGGGCGTTACCTTGGTTGTGTGACATCACACTCCATACTGGAGCTGTAAAAACACGCTCTAAAAAACTGACATCATCGAAATGCAAATCACTGCATCATGTACCAAAATTAACCGAACTGTACCACTTGGTGGAAATTGGGCAAAATGCATTTACTTGAACTGATGACCCTTCAAAAGATACATCACTCTGATTTGGACTCACTCAGTCCAACAGAGAGTTGATGGTGTGCGTTCTGTCTCACCCAGTCGATTCCGGTACTAGTCACCCAGTGTATTAACTGCCCTTCACTTGTGCTTGGACCACTGTGTTGGTGCAGTGGGATGCTGCCTCAGATACCATGACTAACGTTAAAACTATCAGTGGCCAGTCATTACGTTGATAGAGCTTCACAGTTGGCCATGGCCCTTACTGTGGCCCAAACAAGATCAATAAAGAAAGCAGAGGAGAACAGAGGAGACCCACAGAGCGAGAAAAGAGGAGGATGGGAACAGATGTAGTAATATTGCAACCTCGAGTCTTTGCCAGCGGTAATCACAGCCGTAAAGCTCAATAATTACACCGGTTTCTTTGTAAACAGGACTGACTGAGGAGAGAAAACAGCACTGGTCTGTACGAGAGTGTGTGAGGCTGGCTGATTAGTCCATACGTGTTTCGCCATACATTTAAATGCTGTCGCTCCACAAAATGGGGGAGTGAATCAATTTAAAAGAACAAATTGTGTGTGCTCTTTCAAAGACGACTGAATGATTGTAATTGAAATGAGCTTGAATAAGTGCAGTCAGCCATGTCCACATTGGGGGTATAAATATCTGAATACCTTCCAACTCAATGTGACTGCGATTGCCAGGGACTACGCTGCTACAAATGTTTTTTTAATGCATCCTGAGACATCAGGAGTTTCTTTTTGTCTTTGAAACGTCTTATTTAACTTTTCATAATTAAATTATTCCATGTGTGTATGGTCGCCACTCTGCTGCCGCTCTGCGCAAACACTCTTTCACTTTCAATATCTTTCACGTGCAAAAAAATGAATCAAAAGAGGTTTAATGTTTATAAAGTATGTGGATGTGCATGAACACAGGGGAACAATAGCTAGTGCTGACCAGTTTTTCCATGTCTCGAAAACGGTGTTTGGTGTTGAGATACAACCACTGGTTCAATGACAAGAATGGATAGATGGATTGCTTGGTGCAGTAGAGCTTTGATGGATGGGGAGAATAAAATGATGGATGGATGGTTGGATGACATGATTGTTCAGGAGCTAAAGTTGGATACAGTATGTCTGAAGTAAAAAGAGTGTATATTTTTTTTAAATACAATTTTGGTACATGTCTCAAAGAGCATTATTTAATTTAGATGTATCTGTTGGCTGGCTGGCTGCAGCCTCTTGAAGTGAGATTGTCAATGGCCAGAGAAAGCGATTTATTTTTATGGAGATGTTTTTTCTATTTATTATTTATTACCTGGATTCTTTAGTTTTGCTATACATTGTACTTTTAAGTTAGATTGACCTCATATTGTTTTATGCTGTTCTGTGCCAGTTGTGGCCTGTTGAGGGGCAATAAAGGGGCAATAAATATATAATAGAAGTTCCAAATCATCTATTGTGTTATTTGTACCGATCCACTATATAAACATAATATCTACATACATGGCATTTGATTGGAGGCTAGTCTCACTTTGTCCCACAGCAACATTAAAATAGTTTAGATGTGTACATTGTTTCTGTTAATAATGGATTGTATTGAGTGTCCATTTCCTTATAATATTCCCATTCATCATAAATAATTGAAGATGCACATGTATTTTAAGTTCCGTTAAAGAGAGGTGGAGGTGAGGGTCACATTTAAAAATGTACTTGAAAGTAACGCAATAGTTACTTTCTGAAGTAACTAGTTACTTTTATAATTAGTTACTGAGTAACTACTTAAATTACTTTTTGGAAGAAGTAACTAGTAACTATAACTAATTAATTTTTAAAAGTAACTTGCCCAACACTGCTTATTTATGGACACTGATCTACATCTCTGTAAGTGAAGAGCAATTTTCACTACTGTTTGGGAAAAGTGCTCAAATGACTCCAATGCAAAATACAGAAAAGTTGTGTATTCCTGGTGGCTCACAGACAAGTCAAATAGAGAAAGACGTGTGGAAATGAGATGAATGCAAGAAGAAAGGGAAGCAGGGGTGTGAAAGAGAGAAAAAGTGAATACACATAGGCAGCTGTTAACTCGTCTGGAATGGGAATCTAGTCGGCGCGAGTGGCCATGACGTTTGAGGAGTGTCTTTCTGCTCCTGTACACTCGATACACACAATAAGAAGATGCATGCTTGACTGAACACAGATTAGACTGTGGCAGAAAGGCAGTCTGATGTGAGAGTGACTTTGTTCTGCTCACTGATATGCCTATAGGTGTTTCGGATTTGGCACATATTATTGTCATCATGACGGAAATTGGTGTCAGCGTAGATCTGCACAAACCTTTTTCAAGGGAATTTCAAAGATGAACTGTGTAAACACGAGATTTCAGGCAGGTCCTCCAGAAAAAAAAACATTGCATCTTTATTTTTTTGTGCAAACCTTGAATAATCGTAAATTTGTACATTCTATGCAATGTAGTTTGGAATAAATACACATCAACATTTGTAAAGTGATATATGGGAAAACATGATCCCATAGAGAGGAAGATGCCAGTGTTTTTTTCATTCATAGTATGGTCACGTGTTAACCTGGAGAAACTATCACTCAACAGAGGAGATGGACCAAGACACCAACTATCAGCCACCTGCCTCACACTTCCTAAAGAAGCCACACACGGGACAACAAAAGTGAAGTCCAATACTCACACAGTAGCAGACTCTGTCTTGCAAGACCTTCTTTCACACTTCGACTCAGGTGAAACCAACTACCTGAAACTGGGTCAGAGGGGTTTCAGCCTCAGAGGCTAAATACCTGCTTTCTCCACCAGTTAGTCAGAAGTGAAGAAGATGTGAGGTGAAACGTTTTCAACTTAAGCAAGTCAATTTGCCTACAGCTAACCACAGAAGATGAAGGAGAAGATGATTGAGAACCTTCAGAGATAAATATGGTCACAAAATGTGGAGGTATATGACCTGAGCGTAAAACTTTAATATAATGATGAGAGTGCAGATGGTATGAAAAAAAAGTCCTCTGTTGCATACCAGAAAGAAACGTCTTCATCTTTCTTTGTGTAGTAAGACTCAGGCTCCCATTGGCAGTAATGTTAACACTGCCACCAAGACTATTTTATTTTGGCGGTCTGGTCATTGAGTCTGCACCAGTTTGCAACATGATTTTCAGAGAGGTTATCTGAAATGATTTAATTTGTTGTTATACGGCATGTAAGTGACTCACTGGAGGAAAAGAAAATCCACTGCTGGCACTCAAGGTGTAATCAGGTAAATGTTTACTAAACTTGCTCTTACTTAGAAATGTTGGGGTAACAAAGTAAGCAGGAGGATTAAACAAATGTGTGTGGCCTTTACAGTACTGTACATGGGGTATTGTGATGCCTGTGAACTTCTGGTTGCAAAAATCTCAACATTGCACTGGCCAGATTCAGTTCTGGAGGCAAACTATGGGTGACAGCAGGACCGGTTGCCACTTTCATGCATACACTCTGCCCATGCTCTCACAACAAGAGAGAGGCATACACCACTGAAGTAAAGACAAAAGCCAGAAGTTGGAAAGCGAGTTACAGGAAAACGGCAGAGAAAAGTGCATTCAAAATTCTCACTTCCACTGACAATGATGTTCCATTGTTTTAGGGGCCAAACAAAAGCAGGTGAGATGCATTGGTTAGGGATCGGAAAACATATAATGTTATCATAATAACAAGCACTCACAATGAGTTTTGTGGTACATTTCATTGTTCACAGGGAAAAACATAAATGGGGAAAATAAAATGTGAATGACTGTCTCACTGTCTCACTCCTCTGAATGTAATGAATTGTGTTGTGCTACAAGGGACACCCTGCATTTATTCAGTTATTCACGGCTGTGGATTTATTATGATTTACTCATCCTTTATAATCTGTTTTTCAAAATCTTCCTTTGGCTTCTCTCCTGAGGGGTTGCCACAGCAGATCATCTGCCTCATCTTGTCTTATCCCTTGTGTCCTCTTCTGATACACCAACTGTCCTCATGTCCTCCTTCACAACCGTGAACCTTCAGTGGTCTATCTTCAAAATCCTTTGTCCAATATAATCCCTATCTCTACGTGACCAAACCATCTCAACCTTGACTCTCTTACTTTATTTCCAAACTGTTCAAACTGAGCTGTCCCTCAAATATGCTCATTTCTAATCATATCTATTCTGGCCACTCCTTCTCTTTTATCTCCTATATCTTCAGCTCTGCCACCTCCAGTTTTTCACATAAATAATAACAAAAATATACATCCCATCTGTGATGCAAAATGTAATGTCCTTTCAAGCTGATTTAAATGATTGTAAAAATATTAGGATTAACAATTATTTTGGTCAGTCCTGTAATACACCTCATGGTGCAACCTGGACACATCATCAGTGATGCTCCCGGGGTCATATAGTGTTTCGGGTCTTCATCAGACACCCCCACCCGGGCGACCCAGCCGGGGGATGATCAGTCCCTCGACTTGTGTCCATGTAGCGCACTACGCCATGCCTCCCCCCTCTTCAACCAGAGCCAACGTAAAGCCTTCTCAGATGCTTCCAGGATGTTTTTGATGGCTCTTCGCCTGTGCAGTCCACAAATCCCAAGGAGCCCCAGGACCTGGTGTAAGGACTTGCCTGCAAAACCCCTGCAGCCCACCTCAATAGGCTCGCAGCGGGCCTTCCACCCATTCCTCCGGCACTCAGCCACAAGATTGGCGTACTTCGCCCTCTTCCTCTCCTGCGCTTCTTCCATTCTGTCTTCCTAGGGGACAGTTAGCTCAAGGAGCACCACCTGCTTGCTAGCTCCGGACATCAAGACCATGTCTGGCCGGAGTGTTGTGGCTGCGATGATGTCTGGGAATCGCAACTGTCTCCCTAGGTCAACCAGGAGTTGCCAGTCCCTTGCTGTTGTGAGCAGGCCCCCCTGGGTCTTATTGGAGGGTTGAGGTTTCTCCCCTGCACAGAAAAAGGTGATCATGCTCTTGGTTGGGTGTTGCCGCTTACTGGTGTTGATGCCAGTGCAGGTGGTGGATGCTATTGCCCGCAGGACCTGGTTGTGGCGCCAACGATACCTGCCATCTCCCAAGGCCTTCAAGCAACTGATGAGGATGTGTTCTCTCAGGTTAGCAGGACTTGGGAGGACATCATAAACTGATTTGACCAAGAACTTAAACTGGTGTGGCTCCGCTTTCCAGAGTTAGGTCCAGGTGATCTTACGGCCAGCTATGTGCTCCCACTTGGTCCAGGCTCCCTACTTGCTCATGCTCACCGATCTGCTGAAGCGAGCCCCCTACATCCCGGCGTGAATCTCCTCCTGGATAAGCTTTCGCCTTACCTTTCCTCTGGCTCTGCTGTAACATGGTTTTGGGTTTCTACCCAGCCCAGCCCGACCAATAGCCACGGTTCCGATCAGGGTGCTGTGCCACAGCCTCGCCTCTGCCCGCTCTACTGCATCCTGGGCACGCCACTTCCTTCCTGTTCTGACCTTCACACCTGCTGAAGCTACTTTTCCGTCAGCAGAATCTCTGTAGAGCAGGACTTCTCTAGTCCGGGAAACCTTGAACTCCTCTGCTAGACTGCTGAAAGGAAGCTGCAACTTGGTGTTGTGCCCAAACAAAGCAATGCTCCTTAGGCTCCGTGGCAGGCCCAGCCACCTGCGCAGGGAGGAGCTGATCTTGCTCTCAAAAGCCTCCACTGTGGTCATTGGGAAGTCATACATCAGCAGCGGCCAGAGGAGACTAGGCAGGATGCCATGCTGATAGATCCAGGCCTTGAACTTCCAAGGAAGTCCTGACTTGTCCACAGTTGAGAGCCACGTGTTGAGGTTATCGCTGGTAGCTTGACGTGCAGCGGTATCCTTCAGATCGCTGATGAAGAGCTTGCCCAGGCTCTTCACTGGCCTTTCTGACACAGTTGCAATTTTGGTGTGTCCCAGACTGAAGCAGAAGTGGTCAGTTACCTTTCCTTTCCTCAAGACTAAGGACCTGGACTTAGCGGGCTTGAAACTCATTCTTGCCCAACTAATGAGTCGATCAAGGCCTTGAAGGAGCTATCTGCATCCAGGCACTGATATTGTGGTTACCGTGAGATCATTCGTGAGCCGGATCTGGACAAAGGGCCTCTGCACTCTACTTTCGCAGACTTCACAAGCATATTCATGGCCAGTGCAAACAGGGACACAGAGATTGTACAGCCTGTAATGATGCCTTTCTCTAGACTATGCCAATCTGATGTTGAAGTGCCAGAGGACACCCTCAAAACTAAAGTTGTTGTAGTAGTCGAGGATGAGATTGCGGACCTTCTGCTCAGGTATCTGCTCAGGGACAATTCCACCAGCTTGTGTGCAATCGATCCGCAAGCATTGGCGAGGTCCAGCCACAGTACTGCCAAATCGCCTCTGCTCTCTCACGCCTCACGGATCAGCTGTGTTACCACACCAGTGTGTTCGATACACCTTGGAACTCCAGGTACTCCTCCCTTCTGGACCGAGTTGTCAATATAGGTGTATTCAGGAGAAATCCCATGAGGCGATTGGAAACAATCTTGAAGAAGGTCTTGCACTCAACACTAAGGAGGGAGATCGTCCGGAACTGCTCAATGTTCCTTGCGTTCTCCTCTTTGGGAATCCATACTCCCTCTGCGTACTTCCACTGCTGAGGTACCTTCCCTCATTTCCAGATCACTCTGATGATCTTCCAAAGACGCTTCAACAGGCGGGGAAACTGTTTGAAGACCTTGTAAGGAACTCCACTTGGGCCTGCTGTTGATGCTGGGCCTGGCAGATTTGATGACCTCTTTAACTTCCTTCAGGGTGGTTCACTGATGTTAAACAGGGTGCAGGGTTCTGGTGGGCATATGAGGGCTGCACAGTGGCTGATGTGGCGGTTGTGCTTCTTTGTGAATCCAAATGGATTTGCAATGAAAGCGCTGCACTTGCGAGCCTTCTCCCTGCCTTTCTTCCTGTGCCAGTCAGCACGTCGGCCAAGGCTGCCTTCTCATCATCGCTCGCCTTCCTGTACTGGTGCTTGAGTACCCTCAGCTCTTGTCTGAGTTGGGAAATCTTGATCTCTCGCCGATTTGGAATTGGTGCTGCAGTTGTAGTCTTGGTGGCGAGTTGTTCCTTGATGCCAAACCTGTCTGATGCAATGCTTATTATGAACATGCTCATTGTTTTGAGCCTCTGGTCCACATCACCCTTGGCTGTTGCTTCCAGGGCTGTATCAACATCTTCATCAAACTGTTGCCACTCTGACTCCTTGTTGGCAGCAGGCCACAATATCTGACGATGCTCTGACGGTCTTCTTTGGGGTTGCGCCTGTGGTGCTTGGAGGTTCTGGGCACTGAGGGGAGCGTCCAGGCCTGGATCCTCCTCCGTCTCATCAGGTGCCATACAGGGTACTGGCACTGTGCGTTGCGCCACGGGTTTACTTAGGCAGCCCATCTTGGTCTGATGTATCTTTAGACCTGTCAGGTTTTTGCAGACCTTGTCACATTTGAGACTGCACTTGTAGTCAATTGTCCATGCGCAGGGGTCGTTTCGAGAAAATCCGTCCGTTCGGGGCGCTCATTCTCCCCCCCCTCTCGGGCGCCCCTGGGGGTATATCTCTTTAGATAATTGTAAATAATTAATAATAATTGTAAAATAAAAATGTCTTTGCCGTGCCTCGTATTGGCTACAGCTGTCACAGGATTTGATACTGCTTTAATCACCACCACTGCAGTTAACGTACAGCTGCATGGTCACTTCTCATTTTCCCTAATTGCAACTGTGCACTGTGAGTGACGGACGACCAATGTGACAGAACCCAACCTGAAAAATATAACATATTTCAAAATGATCATCAGTCATCCCCTCCTGTGATCAGCTGTTCTGGCCATGCACCATAGCTGCAGCACAGAGACATCTGACAGAATGCATTGTGGTCCTTAAAACCCATGTGCTCCTAAAGTGAGAAATATCATAGAACAGTCAAAGATGAGGAGCCCCATGGCAAGGTACTGGCTAGCACTGTTGCCTCATTGCAAGAAGGTCATTGGTTTGTATCCCAGTGCAACCGAGGGCCTGAGGAGTTTGTTTGTTCTCTGTGTGTGTGTAATCTAATGCCATTTCTAAATACCCAAGTATGCGAGGATGTACTGTCTTAGGAAGTACAACTGGAGTACATACTCCACAAGTACGGGAGTACGCAAGTACGATCATTGCAATTGTAACAGCAGCGTACTGCTGTTCCAATTGAATGTAAAATTAGTAGTGTAGGTATATGTATATACATATTCATATACAATGCACAAGTGCAACTTTAATATAAATCTAAAATTCATAATTAAGACAAATGAAACATTAATAATATACAAACTTTCAAACTGTCAGGTCAAAACAAGAATGACATCATTCTTTTCTCACAGCCCTCGGAGAGAGAACAGGAAAACTGGGAGGCTGAACAGGTGAAGATGATGAGGTGGGGGCAGAATGGAGCAGGAACAAGGGCCGGTGAGAAGTGCAGACTGTGACATAAAAGACAAGAAAAAGTCTACAGGAACATACAATTACAGTGGGAACCACTGTTAGGGGACTACAATCTCCCACATCTGATCTACATTTTCTTTCAGTTGCAAGTGGTGGGTGTAACATGGCGTGTAACTGCTGTATTGCAATCACATTGAACACTCTTCTATGGGTTTCTTTTTTATTATTAAGTGTAGTCTGCTTGACGTGTTTTTCCACCCGTAAAGACTATGGGTAAAAAATATTCACAGCAATAAAGTGAGAAAACAGTGTTCTCTGATATAACTGCTGGGCTGTTCCAGACGCGTTGTGATTGGAGGCAAAACAACCAATCTAAATGTATATAGTCTCCGATTGGTTGATTTTGTGGCACATTTGTAACGCTGTGCCAAGTTGAGCGAGCGCTCGGGTAAAGTTGAGCGCGCACAGAAGGGAGAGATTTGAGAGTGAGTGTGCAGCGGTCTGCAGCGCAGCGGGCAAGAGTTTGTGAGGGAATATGAGTAAAAGTGAGTGAGAGGGGTCATTATTGCACATTAAAATGAATAATTGCAAACCTGCAAATACATGTATTAAGCACAGAATATATTTTTGTTTGCTCAAATGAAATTATGTTTTGCTCATGTTTAATTTCTGTGCTTGCAAACTATATTTTTCTATGCTCAAAATCTCACATTGTTCTGTCACGAATGTGGCCCAAATATTATGCCATGTTGGAGTGCTATAATAAAAGAGATAAAAAACTGAATAAATAACAAGAATGCTGTACACAATAAAAAGGTATACAATTCCATAAAATACAGTTGTTTTTGTTATTTTACTACACTTTGTTCTGATATGATAAATAGCGTGAGAACGAGAACTAAGATAGATTATCTCTGCATGACAGGTAAATATAAAAGGCTTGTGACGGAGTGTAGGTGTAGTGTCTATTTTCTTTTTGTCTTTTGCCATCAATCGGGTTGTGGCTGTAAAGATTAGAATCTTTAGTGTTCAAACTTTCCAGCACCAATGTCCATAGAAAATGTGCTTTTTTACTTTGCAGATTCAAAGGAGCTGCTGGTCTACTGCTACTAAATTTGGTGAGATTGTGTCTGTTTGGTAAATCCAACCAAAGGGTTTAAAACACAGAAGACAAAAACATAACACATTTTAATGTACTGATGAAGGCAGCAGTGGATCAACAACTCCTCTCTGTCATGATGAAAAAACACAAACTTTTACAAACTTTCTAAAAAGTTTCCAGTCAGAAAAAAAGTCTACCAAGCAGAGAGAAAAAGCCGCAAACATGCTTTTAAGAAACTGTACACTAAAGCAAGCAATGATTTTATTGAAACCTTTTTCTTGTGACAGCCATTTTGTTCTTACCTTTTTAACAGAACCTGTGTGGTCACCATAGGCAACTACTCATCCTCTACAACCCAAATAGCCAATGGTGTACCGCAGGGTTCTATTTTAGGTCCAATCTTATTTTCTATTTATTTGCTCCCACTCGGCACAATGTCTCTTTCCACTGCTGACGACACACAGCATGCCTGTAAAGTACGGCTGTTGAAGAAGTGCTTTATAAATCAACTTGACTTAAAAGTGATGGTAAAAGAAAACTGAGAGCAACAGACTAGCAGAAAATAATGGAACATATTCTGACAATATTTCACACAAATTAACATGCAGAGAATGTGTACTGGAAATCACAAATGAAAACACTTTTTTTGCAAAAAAAATTTCTATATCCTATCATGAATCAAAAATAGTGTAGATCAAAGTCTTTTAGATATTATAAAGCTATATACTATCCTACACTATAGTCATGAATGGAGCTGCAACTAATGATTATTTTCATAATCGATTAATCTGTCGATTATTTTCTCGAGTAATCGAGTTATCGTTTGGTTCATAAAATGTCAGAAAAAATTTTTAATCAGTGTTTGTCAAACCTGAAAAAAGTGAGGTTCTCCAATGTCTTGTTTTGTTCACAAACCAATATGATTCACTTCATGATATCTTTGTTATATGGCGCAAAGAAACACATTTAAGAAGCTAAAACAGAAATCTTGTTTAAATAAAAAAATGTATAAATTATTTAAAAAAATTTTACACCACTCCACCTCCTGATCTCACCTTTCCACCAACCAGAAATTTGTCTCCTTCTCTTTTGCCCCTCTATCTCAAAATCAGGTTTATTTCCCTTATAACCTCTGCCTGCGGAAAAATGGGACGAGGAGAGGTGGGGGACAGAAAGGGGGGAGAGACCAGGAGCAGATACACAACAACTGTATCAAGTTACAAGTTTATACAGGACAGTTAGAGTCAGTGATGACATGTTTATAGAACTATGATGTCATTTATATAAGCAGCAGCAGAGACTGTTGATGAAAAAATGTACCGATATCAACTTCAATTATAGCATAATAATAATGGTGATGATATGATATGATATAAGCTATGATGTAAGCTCTTACTTACTTCTAGCTCTTATTTGTAGCCAAATGTTTAAATGCACTTATTGTAAGTCGCTTTGACATGTAATGTAATGTAATATGATATGTATGATAATAATAATAATGATAACAATAATAATGATGGCCTCGCACCTGGATCTGGATCCTGCAACCTGCAAGATGAGGACAGAGAGACAGAGAGAGAGAGAGATAAGAAAAGAAGTAAGGACACAATCTAGAGGATTGGAGAGGAGCCTGGTAACTGAAGGCTCCGCCTCCCATTCTGCTCTTACAGACTCTGGGAACCACAAGTAAACCTGTTTTTTGGGACCTAAGTGATCTGTTATCGTGATAAGGTAAAAATAGGTCTTTCCGGTATGAAGGGGCCTGACCATTAAGTGCTTTGTACGTGAGGAGGAGTGTCACAAGGCAGTTGGGACTGGTTTTATTGATTATTATTGAATATTTTAAGAGTTTTGCATGGTTTTATTCATCAGTGTGTTTTAAGTTTGATTGCATGTTTTTAGAAATATCCCACGGCCTGTGAACGCACCCTAGAGTGAGAATGCATTGCACCTGGAGGTTCTGCCCTTCTTAGCAGGAACCAATCGACGGCGGAGGAACGGGGGGTTTGAACCGTAAAGAGTGTAGAAGAAGAGTCGTGAGGGAAGGTGTACGAATGAACAGTGAGAGAGACAGAGCACGCGGAGACCGGGAAACATGGCAGAGAGAGGAAGGCGAGGTGAAAGACACCTAAGTCGAGACGGCGACGGAAAATCCAGAGTGTTACAACGCGTCACAACCGCAGCGGCAGAGCTTAATTGTGAGTATCCCTTTGGGCCTTAGTAACACTCTGGTGTGTGCATCCCTATGTTAGGGTATTGGGTTTCAATTGTCCCGGTCTGACGAACTTTTAAGACTTTTCTTTTAAGAACAGAGACTTCTCTTTTTATGGACATGAACACGGTTACCTGTTTAACCCTCATTTACAGTTTTATCATTGTATTGTTGACTCCTGTAAAAAAAATGACTTGCATTAAATGATTGTGTGCACCGGCATCTAACCACTCAGAACCTGCACCCATTTCAATAATTATTTCCCTTCAGTATTGGTTACACTCCCCACCCGTTACAGGTGGATTTTAAATTGAATTCTAAACTGTGCGGGGAGCCAGTGTAGAGCAGCTAACACTGGAGTTATATGGTCTCTCTTTCTAGTTCCTGTCAGAACTCGTGCTGCAGCATTTTTAATTAACTGAAGGGTTCTAACAGACTTGTTGGAACATCCTGATAATAAAGAGTTACAGTTATCTAATCTAGATGTAACAAAAGCAGACTTCCTCTTCTAACCCAGAAGGTGGTACAGGTACTGGTCCAGGTTCTGGTCCAGGTTCTTGTCATCTCACGCTTGGACTACTGCAACTCCCTCCTGGCCGGTCTTCCTGCGTGTGCCATTCAACCTCTGCAGCTCATCCAGAATGTCTTCAACTTACTAAAGCCGACTAAAAACTCATCTCTCTCGACCCTACCTCGACTAAGGAAACGACGACGAGAACAAATCAAAAATATTTGACGATTAATTTAGTCATTAATTAATCGTCATTGTTTCAGCTCTAGTCATGAGCTCTTATAATAAGTCAGGGATAATCTCTCACCCCTCTCAACAGATATCTCAGTCTCTCTTTTGCTCATCTACCACTTGGCACCGTCGCTCTCTCCATGAGTCGGTTGCTGTCTGTCTTTTCTGCATCTCTGCTTTCATTTTGCCTGCTTTTGTTTTTCTCATTTTCTTTTCTAGTCTTTACATCGCCCTCTCTTTACAGCTGAGTGGCAGCAGTTGAACAGAAGGTGATAGTCTGGCTACGTCTCTCTCTCCTCTCCACTTCTCATACTCGAGCCCATGTGCGTTCCTGTTGTCTTTGCCTCCGACTCTGTCTTTCTAAATGAATCCCCCAATTCGGTTTATCTGCTCCTCCTCTCTTCACCTGTTCAATCTTCAGCTTCAAGCTTTCTCCCCGTATGTCGGCCTTTATGGATCGTTACACCAGGAAAAATAAACTGGACAATTGAAGCAACAGATTATTTTAAGGAAGATGACTGAAACAGCAAAGGCTGTTAATCACTTGTTGGACATTTTTCTCTCTTGGTCAGCTTCTTGTACCAGATGTGATTAAGGCCATATCAACATGTAACATACAACAACGGCACAAAACATCTTTTTATTTGCCGTTTTGAACATTTTTTTCTGTAAACATGGCATTGTTTCAGGAAACGTCGCCATCCGTAACACCAAAGAAGAAGGTGTTATACACATTACAGCTGCAATAACAGAAACAGAGACAGAATGAACCAAGCCAGAGAAAAGAAATGGAAATAAAGAAAGAAAATAAAAGTTATAATAAAGCAAACAGACCAAATAACAGTGTGGACAAGTTGGCGGCTTTGTCGCTATATTTAGCAACTTTACAGACCCGGCAACTTTTTTTTCGACATATCGAGTTGCAACTTTCTGACATAATCCTAACTGCTTTCTGAGAAGGAATTGGCCAGTTCTGCTGCACGAGTAAGCTTCCTCTAGCGTATTGACCTACGGGCCCTAAGTAAACTGCTAATGGATGTAAAAATGGTTAATGTTTTCAGTTTCACCAGTTTCTCCAAGAAAGATACAGAATCTTCTCTGAAATGAAGTTTATCTTAAACCACTGCAGTTAATTGGCGATTTCTACATCACAGTTGAATTTGTTTCCCCCAGGTACTACAGCTTTCTTTGTTTCCCAAATGTAGCATCAAGATTGTGCAAGACAACTAAGAGTCTGATCATGATGATGTATTATCAGAACACAGACACACACACACACACACAGACACAGTGAGTGTACAGGCGCTGGACTGGCAGCTCTTCACCGCGGGCAGAGGACTGAGGAGGCGTAAAGCTGGCATATCAGCAGGGTGAGGTGAAGTGGCTCTAATCTGCTCTCCTGGCATGATGTGGCACAGGGCCGGTGTACTGTGCTATTAGTTATGCTGGCAATAGGCAAAGTTGGCATCCCACTGTGTCTGGCTCAGTGTATCAGCCTCCTGCTGAGCAACAAGAGAGGTGGGAAATGGAGGGGGCATGGAGCCAATTCAGGGGAGAAGGAGGCAGCATGACACCTGAGAGATAAACATGGTTCCAGAAACCAACCAGGTTTGTCAAGAAGACTTCATTCTGTGCTTCATGTAAGAGAATCTAACGTCATTATCCATCCATCACCAGGCCCTGGGAATACGTTTCAAATAACTTTGCAAACAAAGAAGTAGACAGACAGTATGTCTACATGACATAAGTAAACGTGTTTTTTAAACTGCATGTGAATATATTAGTCTGACTGAAATTGTATCAAACTGAATTTGTCAATGTCGGACTAACACACCCAGATTATGTGGGTGGGGGAGTCAACTTTACTGAATACACATGTTAAACGTGACCTAAACTACTCAAGATGCTCAGCACATGTTCTGTCAAGCTTTGATCCAGACATCATAGAAAGAAGCAGATGCACAAAAGAAGAAGCGACAAAAACAATGAGAAATACAGATCTCTGCATTTTTGTAGGGCCACATTTTTAAACTGAAATTTTGCCGGGCAAAAGGTGGGGTAAACCCTGGACAGGTCCCCAGTGTTTTCTGGTGGGAGAACTGGCTCAGAGATTACTTTTGGCCCACGGGCTGTCATTTGAATAGGCTGGGCTTAAGGGATGAAATATGTTCATGTTAATGGATGATAGAAAGAGACACATTGTCCTTAACCTGGCTAACACCAGAAAGCATCGCAACCTCATTTGAGACTGAGTATGGAAAGGGTGTAGTCACCTCCCACTCTGAAGAGGCGTGACCAAAGAACGTAAATGAAAACTTACGCAATTGAAAAACTACAACTAATCAGACCAGTGATCTGGATGAAAGGAGGAAAACGTGTCAACAAATTAGAGTTCTCTACGGGTCTGAACATTAGTCACACAGGCTAGATTGTCCGGTTGTCAACAGGAAAATGTCTAATACCAACAAGCTAAAAGGAGGCATATCGCCACCTAGTGTGCCAGAGGCAGCAATACTTCATTCAGGAAATCAATGACCTGCTCGTGCTTTTATTCTAGCACAAGGACAGTAGTCCAATTAAATGGCGAAGCTCAGTGGTTCTCAAACTTTTTTATGACAAGTACCACCTGAGAAAATATTGAGCTCTTGAAGTAACACCATTATCACCAATGTCGGTCCAAATTCGTCAGCTCCAATCAGATCACATAACATGGTATATACAGTAGAACACTATTTCTGATGTACCACCCGAGGAGGCTCACATACCACTGGTGATACACGTACCACAGTTTGAGAACCATGGGCGTAGTTAACCCACGACAGTAGCTGGATTTGACTTCTTTGATGATCTATCAATACATATACAGTTTACTGCAATAACAATCTGCTGTGTCACTGTGGAGCCTCTAAAGTTAATGCTGCACTTTTCATAGCTGGCAGTAAAGTATGTCTATTTTCTTTTATTTGTGTTGTCAGATCTTTCATGTATTAGTTTTATACAATGATCATGTGACAGTGAATCAGCAAAGCTGCTTGTTTTCTTGTTTCGTCAAGTAAATTGTATGTGTAGATGAAACAACAACAACAACTTCAGCACTCTAATTTAAAAATGAAATGGCTTTGTTGCATAACACGATATATTTACTCACTGTGTGGCTGTTTATATCTTCTTAATATCTTATTTATGTATATTTTATTCTTCTGTTCATTTGCATTTCATTGCTTATATCATACACATTTTAATTTTTTTGGGATCAGTGCATTCTTATTGATCCTGTCATGCTTCTCCAGTGTGACAGTGTGTCATTTAGCATTTATTTAAAAGGAGGCTTGTAGTATATGTTTTTTTTCCAGAAATTTAACATGGTTGTCTGGCTAAAATCAAACTTGTAAATGTGAAAATGCTACATCATGTCTTAAACTTAAACTTATACTTATACTTAAACTTAAACTAACCTTATGTCCCAATTAAACTTCACCTCAATTTAAATGGAAGATTGATTTGACACGATATACATTGATATAAATACAGCAAGTCATCATTGAATGACAATAAAGTGCATATAAAGAAAATGATAAATACTACGGTGGCCTGGGAGTGCCTTTTGGAGTTCATGAAACAACTTAAGTCTATATTTCTGATATCCTGGACAATAAAATCTACCCCACAGTTCACACAAACAACACAATCTACTTTCAAGTGAGATATAGTGGAATCATCCTGATTCAAGCCATTCATTCACATCTTAGCTGAGCACAGACAATCTGTGAGGAATATATATTTGGAGGTTAAATTTCAAACCCAATCCAACTTTATTTATAAAGCACTTTAAAAACAACAGCTGAAACAAAGTGCTGTATATAAAATATACCTGAAAGACTTAAAAAACAACAACAACAACAAAGCAGACAATACATACATACAGGGTTGAAAACCGCAGAGTAAAATAATTAAGGATGAATATTATGACAGAAAGAAGACGCTGTGTGATGGGAGAATATTACATGTTGGGGAGAAAATGAATCTTTCCTCCCTCGTTATGAGTATGCGGTCAGGTAAGATGTGTAAGGTAAGTGGTTTATACCCACAGTAAGTGAGTCCAATCTGAAGGTATGGGTCAACACACAGCCTCCAAATCTCGTTTGGCTCTGGGATCCAAGGCCTGACTCACTGATAGGAAAAAAAAGTGAGTAAAAGCAGAGGTTGGGGCTAAATATGAAACTGAAAATGAGGGTAAAAAATTTGTCAAGGATATGGAGCTCATCGCAACAATGAGAGAGAGAGAGGAAACGAATGGATTACATATGGAGGAAATTGTAGAAAAAAGAATCCGGGACGAGGAAAGTATACACAGGCATGAAGGTAGAAAAGACGGAGGGAGGAAGCAAGGAAGCAAGGAAGCAAGGAAGATAACAGGAACCGAGATCAGCGGGGATATAACTCCGAGCCAGGATGGATTGAAAGAGTAAATAAAGGCTAAGAGGGGATAAAGGGAGAGATAGGGAGGACAGACAGAGATGTTGCTCATTGTTGAACGAAAGAGTGGCGTGTCACAGCAAAAATGAAGGGGGGGGGGCGTGATGTGGAGAAGATTGAGGGGAGTGTAGTGTGAAGAAAGAGATGGGATGTGAAGAAAGTGTTTGAGAAGAGAGAGACTGAGGAGAATCTGTGTGTGTGTGTGAGAGAGAGAGAGAAAGAGAAGTACAAGGGAGGAAAATGTGTGAGAAGCAGAGAGTGAGGGAAGCGAGCATGACTGATTCGGTTGAGGCAGCAGTAAAAGGTTCCTCTAATACAGCGGGTGGTGAGGAGACCGGAGCGCAGAAGCCTGAAGGATACACTCTGTTAGAGGAGAGGAAGGGAGGAGAGTGATGGGGGATCCAAAGTTGAAAAAGTGATGGGAGGGAGGAGACAGTTTTCCCCAGGTACTTCTTTGCATCTCCTCCTACTCCTCCACTGGTTTAAAACAAGCCAAATCTCCTCCTTTTATTTCCCTTTTATCCTTTTTTTTTAAATTTCCCCTTCTTGTCCATAAATCAACTTCCTCCTCCTCCTCTCTTCTTTTATTCCTTATTTTTGGCATTTTTTCCTGCTTCTGTCTGCACATGCATTGAAATGGGAGGAAAAAAGAGACCTTGAAAGCATGATGTCTTTTCAATAAAACTGGATGATCAAAGAGAGAAGGAGAAGGAGGAGGAGGAGGAGGAGGAGAAGAGTGTGTCTGGTCCAGACGTTTTCAACTGTAAGCCATGTTGCATCGATTCATAACCACAAAGGACGGCGTGCCAATACAGCACTTAAGGAAACCATTGTTCCATCCCTGCTACGTCACATCAAACCACCCCCTCCTGTCACTGGCAGCGGCTTTAAGGCCCCGATCAGTCCTGGCATTAACGTCAGTCCTCAGTGAGCCAAAGACATTTGGACAGCCTGAAGTACAACTGTTCACAAATGGCATTAACATACACCCTTCTCCTGTGATGAGGTCTGGCTTCCCCTGCTTTCTTTAAACAATGTGTCAGCATGTGTGACAATGTCAACGTGTTTGTGTGAGTGTGACTGTACAAGTGACAGAGAGCGAGAGCAAGAACACTTTTAACCATCAGAACAAAAGTGTTCAAACTTATAGTGCCTTTATAAGCGCCAAAAACAAAGACCAATCATCACCTCCGGTTTTACACCTTGTTCTAGGAACATCCAAGAGCTACTGGTTTGAGGATCTTGTAACTCTGTTACGAGTTTGCAGATGTATCAAGTCACGGGGTAGTAGGTTGAAGCCAGCCCATTTAAAACCTTAAAAACAAGCAATAAGATTGAACAGGAAGCCAGAGGATGGAGAACAAAACTGGTGTTATATGGTGACTCTTTCTTTGTCCGGTCAGAAGAAGAGCTGCTGCATTTGGCACTAATTGTAGCTGACAAAGAGATGATTGGTCCAACATATAAAGAATCACAGTAGTCCAACAATGATGTAATAAAAAGATGAATATTTCTTTCAAAGTCACTGTCGGGGAGGTTTTTATCTTACTAATAGATGTAGCTGGAAAAAACTTTTTTTACAACTGAACTGAGCTGCTTTTAAATCTGTTTAAATGTGTCTTAAACCACCTCCTCCCTCTGAATGGACATGAAGATGACTTCCTTTACCCCTCTCTCAAACCATATATAAACAAATGTGTGAGTGTGGTGTGGGCGTGTCTGTGTGGCTGTCAGTCTCCAGGCGGCACACTGTGAGTGGCTCATTTGAAGGATGATTGGCTCACTGTGAGCGGCCTGGGTTATATAAACCATCCTTAGCCACTCTGGGTTTCCTCCTCACCTCTTTTTAAATAAATCCTGTGTCTGTTTCATGGTAATATTATGAGTCGTAGTAAGTTATAGGTAAGATACGTAAGTTGCTTATTGTGTATGGTGTTTTCAAATCTAAGTAGATTTTTAAGCTAAATAACCATACTGTAATGCTTGGACAAAATTGTAATTTAAAAAGGTAGCAGTAGTAGGGGAGAGAAGCCATTTTGTTTCACCTTCCTTTTTCTTCTGTCATTTATATTCTGTTTTCCTTTTGGAGGTAAGATTAGGTTTATTAAGACAAGTTTGTCTTTGTTATTTTTAACTGCTACACTTGCTCAAACATGTTACCTTGCTTGAATTGTGTATTTTTCTGCATTAGAGGATCAGAGGCTGTAGTCTGGACATGCAGTTAAGAGCATTAATATACACATTTGATGTGCTCACAATTTGTATTTCATGCACATTAACAGCATGTTCTTTCTTTGTTATACACCTGCATGTTAAAGAGTTTGTATTTAAAGCAGTGGTGTTTGTATTGAGATTAAAAAGGTATTGGAAATGTTAAGGACAATTGTAACTGTTCACTCTTGGATGTTACAGGACAAAATGTACCACTTTGTGTTTTGTGTACTTGCATAACTTTTTATCTGAACTCAGTAATAAGATCATTATCTAAGCAAGTGTTAACTAAATACAATGTCCCAGATAAACATGGTGAAAGTAAGCTAAACGTGATCCAAAGTATTTACAATACATTACTTTACTTATATAATACATTACAGATTACATTTTAAAACATGTAATCTGTAGGGGATACATTTTTAAAGTAACCTTCCCAACACTGTTCAGATCTAGTGATGTGTTTTAAGACAGACAGAGGCAACAGTAATGTTATGTGATGTGTGATGACTGCAAACACACAAGTTTCAGAAGTGAACTCTTCAATGCTTCTTGTCCCCGCCCACCTCTGCACTGCTGCTGTATACACGCAAACACTCCCTCACTCACAGCCTATTTTCAGATGAAGGACAGATCATAATACTATTACATAGTTTCTTTTCACAAAGACCAAAAGTTTCACACTGCAGCTTTAATGTTGTGGCAGTGGCAACAAATCAATAAATGTATGCGTGCCTTTTAGTGTAAAAACAAACTGCAAATCAGAGGACGTGAGCTCAGGAGGCGGTCGCTAAGCCATCCTGGAATGTCTGGAATGTGGCCACATGTCCTCAAACAACCTCCAAAATGTGATTTCTGTGATTGGGACTGAGGACACGTTCAGAAACCTGGAAATGATCAGATGACTCAGGACAGATGTCAATACCAGGTCTGAATGGGGGTCTATCAAACAACATCTACAAAGATCAAAGCTTCAATGTATACCTGCTGCAGAAACAAAACCATAAGATCAGATTGTGCCTCTCAGGGTAGAGGCTCTTTGCACTCCCATCACCTTCTTCCTTCTCTTCTTTTCCTATATCTTTCCTCCTCATTCTGTCCAGACTGGTCTTGGCCGAGTGCCCAGGAACAAGTGCTGGCTAACTTTGCAGGCCAGACAGGAGTTGGAAGACAAACTACCCAATATAGGCTGGGAACAGATAGAGATAGAGAGGAGGGGTGCATATATACAGTGGGAGGGAAAGAGGGTTAAAAAAGGCGGGAGAGAGGGGTGTTTTCAGAGATGGAGGAAGAGTTCCAAAGGGAGTTGAGGTAAAGCGTGCCGGGGCATTGATTTGCAATTCCAATGAAGCCTGCTTACAGTGAATTACACACCAACACACTCAGGCTTAAGTGTGCATAAATAATCATGCCCAGCTTCGTCTCATAATGGATGGTCCTGTTGTAACAAAGTTAGTGAGGCTGTCTGCTGTGGAACAACATAAACATTAAAGCCATTATGAGAAGTGCCAGGGTGGATTAAGATCGCACGGGGGGGCCCAGTGACATGCCGGCGCTTTGCAACCATGGCCATGAGAAGATGGCCGGGTTTCTGTCTCTCCCTTGAGGACAATATCGGTTAGTCTTTAATAATTGATCCTAGGGAAAGTGCATGAGCATATTTACTTTCATTTATGACAGAATGCCTGCATTTAACATTATCAAAGTGTCTAAATCACCCCGCATGCATGTAATAAGTGGACTTATTGCAAAATGAACTCCCATTGTTAAGCCTCGAGATTTGCAATGAGGACATAGCCTGTGTGAACCCAGCCCAGGTTTTTTTCCCCTAGAGGCTACTTAAAGACCGAGGCCCTAGGCTGATAAATGTGGGCGTGTATGTGAATAGTACATACAAATAATAATAGGTCCAGTAGATGCTTCGGGCAACGGCTGCAGTGTAATTTTACTCGGCTGTGATGCGTTCTTGTAATCAAACCAGTCGTTCTTGTAACATTCCAATAACAAACACTTTTTTATGCATATTACTCAGGCCCCGTTCACACGAGGACATTTGCGGGTAAAAACAACAAAATATTTTATCGGAAGTGCCTTTCGTTTAGACGGTGACGGCGTTTTTGGGGCTTAAAAATGCAAAAATCTCTAACCACTGTAGCGTCTACACTGGCAAGAAGCAAAACTCTGCTCAGATCTGCTCACGTCGCGTACGTGTTTACGTCACATACATGCACCAGTACTATGAATGCAGTCCATATATCTGTGTATTTTGGCTGACAGGACTCCCAGTCATGCACGCTTCGTTGTTTTGTAGTCCAGTGTAATCTGGAGTAGTAGTTCAACTTCTTCATCTGACCAGACGAAACTCTTTTTCCCGGCGGTTGCCATGTTTTGCTTTTCGCGGAGAGGAAGGAAGATTCTGCGCATGCGCTCATACATGGCGGTGTTGTGTGATAGTGTATCACAGCGCCACCTACTTCCAGTTTGAAGACAGTGAAACATTACACTTTGACTTCTATTCTGATATTCTGATGAGTTCTCTTCCCAGTTCGTCCTGCCATATCGTTCTTGTCTAGTTTTTATTTGTTGACGTCATATTTCTTATCATATCAACTTTATTTTTATTTACTAAATGTCTCGTTTTCATTTTCAAACATTTTTCCCCATTGTTTTCAACTAAATCAACACTGCTCTTAATATGACATCCGGATCATGGTCTGGTTGTGGGTCCAACTGCGTACAGAGGCCTTTTGAGGTCACAGGTGAGGTGACGACATCCTTTCCACCTGAGATGAGATGCAGGCCATTAACTCCTCAGGAAAATGTTTACTGACTTTATAAATCAGAAGTTTAAGATCATTTCTCAGTCAAAAGTTATTTTTGCAACCAGCGGTATTTCCCCTGAGTGATCAGTGATTACTTCCTTCAAACCAGAAGACAAAGTCCACTTTTGTCTACGACATTGTGAAGGATAAGTAAATATCATATATTCTGTTTTTTTTTCTCTCGTGTCAGTGTTATAGAGGAACAAAGACCAGTTTTCACACTGAACTCAAACAAAGATCCTAGGGCCACGAGCCTCATTTCAGGAGGTTAAGTTACCTGTCCTGAGAACTCATTTATTGTATACCCAGTAGTGAGCACAACACAAAAAGTTTTACAGTACAAGAATATGTATGAAGAGGCTTGTACACACTGGACCGACAGCACCTACAGTCAAAAATGTCCAAAACGCACACTCTCATTCTCTCATCATCGATTATATTAGACTCCGCCCCTTACCCACACTGAAGACGACTCCATTCAAAGACAATATCAGCAATTTCACATCATGGTGCAGTTGAATGAGTTATTTTTTTGGGAGTTATTTTGTGATAGCAGTGTTTGAAATTCTTGGTTCACTTTAACCAAACGAGGCAGCAGCAGCAGCAGCAGCAGCAGCAGCAGCAGACCTGCTGTTTTCACATGTTTTCAGTGAGAGCAAGCATGCGTGTTGTCAGTCTGAACTCAACCTTTGACTAAAAGTGTGTATGCTCGAGTTGCATTGTGGGCAATGTAGGCACCTGGTTTTGACAAGTAAGAAGAATGGGAGGAATAAGAAAGGTAATATTGTACTGAATGATATTTCTGGTTCTTGCTGTATCGAATTTGATCAAGTTTTTCAACTCGATTTTATATCTAAAACTTTTAATGAAAAATTGTGTTTCCCTGCTGCCAGAGGACATTAAACACCACATTACTTTAACAAAGGCTTGCAGGAAAAAATGCAAATGAGCTGCCGATTATGCTCGAGTCTCCCTGTATGTCTGTGAAGTGTTCATACAGCAGAGGAATTTCATATTTTGTAAAAAAAAAAAAAAAAAATCTTGAATGTTTTAATCAAAACACTTTTTTATATAATTTATTCATAAGTTAGCATCCTTAAGTTATCATGGTAATTCAGAGACATTTCACAGAAAACTGGAAACATAAGCCTGGGTCATACTTTTCCCATTAGGTGTCCACAGAGAGCTGCTATGCATTTCCACATGCACATACAAGGCTGCAGTTCCTTCATACTAAAATTAGGGTTTGCATCTGTCTAGTTTTCCATTCAAGGAGATTTTTTTATAAGCATCTATGGTTACATCTTCTTTGTTGTCTTTTCTGATCAAACTCAGAGCACGCCGTCTGCAGGAATGGACAGTGTTATGCTCCAGGGAGCATACACAGTACAGTTGCATGGTCAAAAAGGGTCCCAGTGTTGACCCAGATGTACAACAAATATTGTATTTGGAATATAGTTTCACCCACTGTACGACGTACGGATAATAATTTAGGGCAAATGTATAATAATTTAATTTGGCCATTTCATGGAACACATCACACACACCTTGTTAGTGATTTGAGAGAAATCACATCAATCAATTACATCAGCAGCAGCAGCAACAACAACAACAACAACAATGTGTCTCTTACACCCCCACTGAGCAGCACGCATCACCACTTTGGAGCAGCAGTACATAGTATGGTTGGCATTATTTTACTTTGTGCTCTTCTTTGTGTTTGCATTAGGCATTAATTGCCTTCAATGTATATAGTTTTTGGAGTTTGTGAATATTCATGTTAAATATATGAAGCAATGACAAAATCGCCATGTTAATATCGTAGTGTGCAGTGCACATAGTTTTGCTAGTAAATGTAGTATACTGGCACTTTTGTTTCAAAGTTGTTTCAGTGTGTTTTTTTTTTTATCAAAATACGACAATTTTAAGGTCACTGTACCCTATTTTTGCATTTTCCACCTGGCATCACTAAAGGGTCCACTCACACCACTGTGGGCACAGTGTGGGTAGATGATGACATTTACTTCAAGCAGACCATAGTGGACCTCTGTGGACATAGTGGACATGACCTGATGTCTCTGCTCCATTCAGCTCCTTGGCCTACACATGAAAGACAAATGTCAACCCTCTTTGCACATTACTGCCAACAAGGCAGTGTCAAGCATCTCTAACACTTGTCATTTCACACGCGCTCACCAACAGTAAGCACCTTTTTGAAAGAAAGCATTTGTGAATGCAGTAGAAACTGGCTTGTGTTTGCTGAGTGCTGAATGGCTGCCAGCCAGCCAGCGTCTTAGCTCCCAGTGTTAATGTGAGTGTAATCTCCTCCATTCACAGCAGCGTTGCATGCAAACAGACGTGTTGTAAACGGGTCCCTATGGAGCGCCAGCCAAAGATCAGTGTGGTGAAGGCTCGTTGCACACAAACACAGCCATGAAGCCAGACACCAGAGTGGCTCTCTGCACATGTGCGTCCAGCATCAGTGCAGAGAGAACTGAGAGAAAAAGTGGGAATGATCTATTGGGGAAGCAGGGAAGGATAATGAAATACTTGAGAATGAAGAAGTGAATAATAGTGGCAAAGCGAGTGGAGGAGGTTACATATGACAGGTGAAAATAAGATATTGGATATTGGTGCTGCTGCATTGGTATTTTTACCTCTTCCCTAGCATTTCCTCCACTCCAACTCCACACTAGTGCGAGACAGAGAACAGAGGGGGGGAATGAATGCAGGGCAGATGGAGAGAGCAGTGACGGATGGCTGGCGGATGAATGGATGGCACTAAATGACGCCATCAGTCAACGAATTAACGGTCCATGATGAGCCAGCGTGCGAGCCAGCATGTTTAACACGGGACTTTTTGTTTGCCATCGCTGCCAACAGTCAACACAGCCATGTTTGTTTGTTTGTGTCAAGGAGTGGACAGTGTTGAGACACACTGAGGATTGACAGGCTACAATAACAAGAGGTAAATTGACATTATGCATGGTTTCTTCCTAGTTTCCAAAAAGACAGCTGGACTATTTCTGGTAAGCTGTTAGCCAATTACGCAGAGATCTTCTACAGTAGGTGTCTGCAGAAGTTACCAACAGTGTTTAGCAATGAATTATAGAATTTAGTAGAGGCTGTGTACAGTGCTAAACTTGTGTCCCCTCACAACGCACCTTTTTCATTTTAGGCTATTTTGAATCCCTCATGGTTAAAGACAATGTAAACATTTTCTATCTTATGTATATCAGACATTAACTTGAAAGGTTTCGCCTGAATCACAACTTCTTCTTCTTTCAGCATCTCCTGTTAGTGGTCACCACAGTGGTTCATCTGCCTCCATCTTGTCCTCTCTCACCACCCCTGTCTCTGTTTCAGGTTCCTGTCTGCCCCGCCCCCTTCCTCATCTGCGTTCACCAGATCCCTGACTGTGTCTCCCACACCTGCATGCAATCACTCCCCAGTCAAGCACTGCTTATATTCCCCTCTGTGTCTTGCCTCGCTGCCAGGTCGTTGTAGTTCATAGCTCACGTCCCAGCACTTTTTTCCACAGCCACAGCTATAGTCTTTTCATGTTTTGAACCTTGCCTGCCTTTTTCGACCTTGCCTTTTTGCCTGACGTTTTTGTACCTCTGCCAGATCTGATTGACCACCCGTGTACCGAACCTCTGCCTGGAAATAAACTCTGTTACTGACTGAATCGTGTCCGGAATCCTGCATTTGAGTCCTTTGCTCTGCCTTGCCATAGTCCCTGACATGGCTTATTTGAGCTGAAGTTGTGAGTGACACACACAGGGTCAGTTGTCCTACCCAACGATAGTGTCAGACTATCCTTCAGTTGCACTTTGACCACGGAAGCGTCCTCATATGTGTAGAATATAAGGGGGACTTGAGAGGGGACGGTGACCTGAGCCCATCTGTAGATAAACAAACAAAAAAGGCTTTGGCTCAGTGGAAGAGTAAGTTGTCTTCCAACTAGAAGGTCAACTTCACTCAAGGAAGTCCAGTTGCCTAACAACTGGACGTCCAGTCCAGTTGCTCTACCTGAGCAACTCCTTAAGATAACAGAAAGCAGCTTTTAACACATAATAGCAACGTTTTTGAATCATGCTTAAACAGTAACCACTGATAATATTCATAATAGGCACAGTCTCAACTGAAAATACAGGGTCTTAGAAAATCTATGGGCCAGCAGTCTGAGTCTACAGGGCTTTTTCCTCAGTCGAAAGCACATCAGTTAGTTTTATGGATTTTTTGTAATTGGGGTACTTTTAAATTTTCAAATCAATCTAGGACCACAAAAGAAAAGTGTAATGCATTTACTTACCCAATGTGTGGGACCCTCTTTCAGTCTAATCTGTGATTTCAGAGAACAACAGTGTAGTAGATTGGTGTGAACCACACAGGCAGCTAGGTTTCCTTCAGGTCAGTATGCTTCCACTTGTGACAACCATCGTAACTTGCTGTCATTCTCCCTTCTCTCCGTCCTCTGATTGAGCCATTAAGTCAGCCAAGCCTGCTGATTAATATACTGCATGTGTCAGGATAAACTGATTCATTGAAGTAAATGATTTGATGAAGGGTCAGTCCACAAATCTCCCAGGACTAATGTGAAGCTAATGGCAAATGACAACAGCATCGAGCTAAACACTTAGACGGACAGTGACAGCCAGCATTTTCAAGGTCATAGCAGTCAGTTGGTGAGTAGTTTGGGGGGGGACCGGACACTTCATAATGAAAGGTGAGTTCTTATGTTATTACCAGTACACATATAGAGTTTGTAATTATTAACTGCTAATACCTTTGCATATTAACAGCACAAAATTGCAAATGACTCAGAGGTAAATTTTGACACACCCTCACATTAAGCTCAGCATGATTAAGCACATAAAGGACCAGGAAAAAAACATTAATCACAGGTAAAACAGCAGGGGGCAGCATCGAGCAGTGGTGATGTAGTGCTCGGTCTTTTGACTTAATAAATATTTGGATACATCCAACACTGCAGAAGAGAGGGGAGTAAACTTTACCACACTGGGACCAACTCTAGGATGTCTGTCAGACACTTTGACAGTTTTAATGTGACATGGTCAACACGCATCCTAATTCGTTTGATGTGTACCACTGGCTAACTAAGCGGTTAAACTATCGAACTAGAAAAATGCATCAAAATTTGTGAAATCTATACTTTCAGAAATTGTTATTTGTTGAAGCAAATGGGTCTGTTTAATGCCATTTCTGACTTTTCATGATAAGGCTGTAATTTTGGCACACCAGCGTTAGAAAGCTTTTAGTCACAACAAGATCCTGGGCAAAGTGGGATTTTTGGATTTTCAGTCCATAACCGATGCCTGCTCTTTTCTCAGAAACATTTGCAAGAGAAGCCAGAAAATTGAAGATGAAAATGAAAAAAGAGAAATGAGAAAATGCGTCAACTTAGAAATTGGAACGATTTGGGGACTAGTGTATAAAGACGCATCTGAAAACAGTTTAAGCCTTCCATTATTACAATCTGCAGCCCCATATCGCTCTTCCACTTCCATGGAGCGGCAACTTTCATGTTTTGGAGTGTGACTTGCCAACTCTGCATGGAAAGTCTGAGTGTGCACCGCTAACCCTGAACCCTTGTGGGGGAAACAACATCAACCAAATGACTGAATAATTGAATGACCAAATGAAACAGCCTGCACTGCCAGCCGATCAATAGACTCCTCCATTCCCCATAAGGCATTCACTACGTTTGACTTTTTTTCTTTTCTTTTCCCCGTTCCTTTCTTTTCTTTGCCTTTCTGCTACTCTTCTTATCTCAAGCTCTGGTTGCCATTGATGTAATGAAACAAAGTAATTAGACTCAGTTACTATATTAAAGTGTTTTGGTGAGCATTGGTACTTTACTGCAGTTCACTTTAGTTTGATACAACTTTTATTTTTATTTCACCAGATTTCCTAAACAAATGAAGTATTTATAATACAAAATATTTTCCCCATGTATCTTTGGTAGCCTAACGATGTTGTGTCATTTACCAACGTTATGACTCGAGTGAGGCAGCGTCCAGTGAGTCGTTCCCAGCACTAATCAATCAGTGTATTCCTGTGTGTCCCCTCAGGTCCTCTCACCGCGAGGGCACAGTATGTGTACTAGTACATTAAGTCATTTGTTCACTGACATTTAACTTTTACATTTAAGCATTTAGCAAACGCTTTTGTCGCAAGCGACTTACAAGCCAATCTGAGATTGGTGCTGACACCGTGTGGTCGTCAGGTGGGAATGACAGATACAGCTGGGTATCATCAGCATAGCAGTGATATGAGAAGCCATGTGAGCGGATGATCTGGCCCAGTGAGGTGGTGTACATGGCAAAGAGAAGAGGCCCCAGCACCGAGCCTTGGGGCACCCCTGTGGCAGAGTTGTGTGGTGCAGATGTGTGACCTACCCTTGACACATTGAATGATCGCCCAGTGAGGTAGGATTTGAACCAGGAGTGTGCTTTCCCTGTGATGCCACTGTTTGAGAGTATGGATAATAGGATACGGTGATTAACCGTGTCAAATGCTGCTGATAGGTCGAGCAGGACGAGTACTGAGGACGTAGTAACCGCTTTGGCTTCTTTTAAGGCTTCAGTGGAGTGGCCACTTTTGAAGCCAGATTGGTGAGGGTCAAGGAGGTCATTTTGGGAGAGGAACTCGGTGACCTGCTTGAACACCACCTTTTCAACGGTCTTAGAGAGGAACGGGAGGAGAGAGACCGGCCCATAGTTGTCCACCTGAGTGGGAGTGAGGGAAGGTCTTTTTTTGAGCAGTGGTGTAACCTGAGCATGTCTGAATACAGAAATGTAGCTGATGTCAGTGAAGCATTGATCACGTGTGTGATTGCTGCTGTGACAGTCAGAGCTATAGACTGCAGGAGGTTGGTTGGGATGGGGCCCAGTGAGCATGTAGTAGGACGGCATGAATGTGCTGTGAATGAATCAGTGATTTACTGAACGTGTGTCCTGTCAGAATCAACCTCAGCAAGTCCAAGAACAGTGCAGAATTGTAGATCAGTTAATCTTTCTAAAATCTCAATATTAAACAGAAGAGTCTGGTGCGTTTGGTGACAGCTCTACCAAAAGCTGCCGATCGTGAGCTGACTCACAACCCGTTCAGCTGTATTTCAGTTCAGTGACTGTGTCAGACAGAGTCTGTGCTCCGATCATGCAGGAAATACTGAACGATGCAGTGAACTCATCTTTTTTAATGAATGGATTCTAATTATTCACTACACCGAAAATAACTGCTTTGCCCATCACTATGATGAAGAATGTCAACCTCTCAGTTATGTGTAAGGTAGTTTGTCCTCTCTTAACAATATGCAAATGAAACAGGCATCACTGCAGATAGAATTTCACACAAACCCAGACATGAGTCAGACAGGAGCATGAGGTTCACACAATGCTGATTAAAACCACCAGCTCCAAATGACTCTCTCTGTGTGTCTCAGGATGTGTCTTGTGTCGCCTGGCGACATTACCACACTGCACACGACACAGACAGCTACAAACAGATATGACCAATGTTCCGCCTGCTTTTTCATGCGACTGAGCATACACACAAACTCCCTGAGAATTCCACACGCGGGGGTAGTGTGTGATTGTGCAAGTGCACAGCTTCATTGGGGACAATGAAGCTGAAAAAAAACAAGAGCCCACAAAAAGTTTCAGAAGTGAAATCTACAGCTCATTTTGACAGGTCTGATATTGCGTGACAGAACCCATTCTCTAAAAAAAAGTATACAAATAATATGACATGTTTTTTTTTTGTGAAGACCAAACAGAGGCAGAATAATAAAAACAACAAATTAACCTAAAGTTACACACTGTTTTTACATTTATGCTTCACTTTCGAGGAGATGAACCTCGAAACCTCAAAGTATATTTGATAACAAATTACTTTTCATTCTACCAAACAGTAAAAATGAAACATTTTCAGACTTTTGGTATTCTAATAGGTGACTGTAATTACTCTAACCTCCATTTCTTTCACCTGTGTTCTTCCTCCTTCCTCCTCTTTTAAACCCTGTACACTCTGTAGTTTCCATCCTGTTCTCCTTCCCTCTCCTGTTTCTGCAAACATGTACTGTAGAGGCATTTTCTGTTGTTTTCAATTGTCTGCCTCTATCTAAGGTATGACAAACCAATATATCAAGTCAATATTAGACTTCCTCACGCCAGTATGGTTGATGTCATGATGGATGTTACGCACTTTGATTAGAGAGCAGTTGTTCCTCTGACTCTGGGGAAGCATTTGCTAACATGTATGATATTAAAACATTTATTGTATTGTATCACATGTATTGATATAAGCCCTCAGGAAGCGTTTCATACCTGGGCTCAATATTTATTCACTTTACCATTCTCCTACTGAGAAAACTGCCTTCCATCACCTTCATCTTAACCACGCTTTCTTCCTTCCTGTAAATATGAGCCGGGCCTGCATCACAGATCCCATCTCAGACAGTGGCGTAACCAGCGAGGCAGAAAGACTCTGTAGGATTTCACAAAAGAGGTTAACAGGTGAACGCAGAGGAGGGAAGAGAGATGGGAAAATGGATGAGTGCTGTTTTTTTTCCTCTGAGTGTGCGACCCTCAGTCAAGCCTCATGAACACATTCATGTATCTACCTGATCAGATGAGTAGCAGCCACTGAAGCAGAGTATCAATCTGACTTTCGAGGTACAGGTAAGTAAGAGCACACGAGGTACTGTGCCCAGATTAAATTGTTTACAAGAGAAGAGGGAGAAACTTTAAAAGTGGGGGCATTTCGCTGCTCTACTCTCTAACTCACACAAATGCTCTCGATGTGGTTTAAAGTGAGGATAACTTTACATGTTTTACGTTGAGGTCAGCATTAAAAGGTCCTATAGTGTGTGAAGGTTTTAGTGGGCTAGAAAATTAAAGCCATATTTCTCACAAAATAGAAGCCTCCCGTCTCAGTTTGTTGGTTCCCTTACTTTTCCATGCTGTTGCTTTGCCTGTGATTAAAGGCAATAAGGTCTGCAGCCAAAGGCAATCCTTCACACAGGCGTACAGATTCAACGTGCCTCCGTCATGATTGTATATCTGCGACAAGTCTATGCTGATGTGCCAAACTGATTAAAAAAATGTCTATCAACATGCTTTCACTATCACTCTGTTTAAAAGAGTGATGGGCGAATTATAGTGATACTACTAACTACATTAACACTGTAGAGCTTGTTTTATGGTGTTGCTGGACTTAAAGAGCCCTGAGCTCCCAGTATCACAGCGCTAATGTGATAGGGCCTTATTTTCAATAGCCTGCTTCCATGTAAGGCATGACAAAGTCAATATTAGCCTTTGGCAAGAGAGTATGGTTGATGTCAGGATGGATATTATTCACTTTGATTGAGGAGAGTTGGCAAATGTGGTTTTTGTGCATGTAAAACACTTCATCGGACTCTGATATCTGCTGATCTGAGCATGCATATGCATGATATTGGACATTTTGCAGATGTCCGATATCCGCGTGCTTTGGCTGATATTGGCTTGTTATACATAACAGATAAACATAATCTTTGCGTCAATATAATAGTTGGAGAGGGGACAAGCATCGAAGTCGAGCAGGTAGCAGCCCATTCAGTGTACTGTTTTAGTCATTAGTCATATCGTGGGAGTTTGTTTGCTGATATCTGATAATAAAGAAAGTATCAGCAGATACTGATATGGAGGCAATAATATCAGTATGATATTCCAGATTGTTTCAAGTGTGGTTGTACTAGTTACTAACTAGGTCATTAATAGAAAACACGTCGACGTCAAAAAACATGCGACTCGGCGACTGGTGCCCAGTCGCCGAGTCGCATGTTTTTTTCCTCTCTCTGTGTGAGTCTGTGTACACTGTGCAATTTCACTCATTTAATTGAGAGTCGAGTACCTGGTCGACGCACAGAGGGCGGCCGAGCTGCAGTCACTGCACCACGCTGGAGTTAGAGGTTCTGAGTGTGGCAGCGGGCGAGTCCAGTGGGGGTGTGTACCCGGGGGTGGAGCGGACACATCAAGTCCTTCGGCCCTGGGAGCTTTGGTGGGGGGTTTCGGACGGGTGGATCGGAGGAGAAGCACATCTCAGAGTGTGGATGTAGCCCAGACTAGAGCCAGATGGGAGAGATCTTAATCACTTTCTGTTGTGCACTTAAAATGACCTGAAAATTCATGGTATTAGCCTATGTTTTGGTTTATTTAAATGTTTAAATTAAAGGCATGTTGATTATTTTCTTTTTTCTTTGAAAGTGCACTTTACTATACATGTTGACGTTGTTAACATTAATTAAATGTTTATGAATATAAATGAAATGTTACAGATAACTTTAATAAAAGTTCCTCATTGTTGTACAGCTGTGTTCCCCGCTGTGTCAATGTGATGACATCATCAAACACTTAGTACCTCACATGCATTTGGAACTAGCTTGAGACAATCTCACTCTCTCTCACTGGGGACATGGCTGCCAGGGAGGACAAAAGACAAAACAGTTTTAGCCACTTAATAAAAGGCTCAGCTGATCACATGTACACCTGATTTAATCTATATATTGAGAAAATGTTTGCCACTCAATTTTGCCATTAGACAGCATTTTCCCTCTGAAAGTGTGTAAACCAGGAGCTGCTGGTCTACTGCTGCCTAAGTTGGCAAGTTTAAACACCAAATTTACAAAATAACACAGTTGAACTTACTGACTAACTTCTGTGTCGTGATGTAAAATTGCTGAATTTCTCCATGGACTTTCAACCTTTTCTGAAGATATCACAGATGTAAGCAGGCATAGATTTTATTAGCTGAGCCCTCTGAGCTGACTGTGTGAGGACCTCATACATCCACACTTCAGAAATCCTCAACTGTCACCATGTAGTTTCCATTTTCTACCATATTATCCTCCACATGACGGTCATGGGGGAGCTGGAGCCAATCCCAGCGTGCACCCTGGACAGGTCATCAGTCTATTACAGAGACGAACAACCATTCAGTACTCATGACTGTTGAAATTTCAAAATGACATTTATATTTTGAAAGTTAAACTGTCATAATTCAAAAACTAAATGGTGTTGTCAAAATGTACAAATGAAATGTTAAGTGGACATTTCATTTACTTTGTTTTGATCTCAAATGCTATATAAGGATTTATTTGCAGAATATGTTGTACAATGACATGTAGCAAGGCAAGACTATCGATTTTTATATATAAAAAAAGTTAAACTGTCTGTACCAATCTGTATTATCTGTCCCTGTCAAATGATGCTGGGACACTAGGGAGTGTTTATGCGTGACTTTAAAGAGCAAGGCAAACTTTGGAATGTCTGGAATCACCTCTCTGGGAATTGTGGAGTATATTGGCCCACTCTTCCTTTTTATTTTAGTAGGTCTGTGTTTGCAATGTGTTGCAATGAATAAAATGTCCAGACAAAGACATGAGCTAAATGTTTATCAGTGACAAATGATACAAGGCATCCTTTTGTTCCCCCTTGCTGTCTGTCATAGATGTAGCAGGTGGCATTTGATCTTAGAGCTTCTGTATAATGTGTGAGCAACTCTCCAGGATCACATGCTCCCTCTCTACATTTCCTTCGGTGATTATAATAACCATTGAGTGATTAATGTGGTTAGGTTTAAGAACCAGACAATGTCAAATAATAGAGAAATTCAGGACAAACCAAGCTTATAGATTAAATAATAGATTTATATTATGCAGTATTCCAGTTACTTTGTGGTTGAAGGGAAATGTTTGCGTTGGAGTATGATATATATTTAATAACATTAAATAACATTATAGGGCTCTCATCCCCTTTTACCTGTTGAAATACCTTTAAAGATCTTGCTGTATTTCAGTTGCCAGAAGGTAATTTGGACTCCTACCTTGTGGCAGGGGTGATATTTTCTGTTAAAATCACAATCACAAGTCTCATTGTGGTATAACATATTTTAAACCATACAGCTTCAACAGGCTGTGCGTGGAACCTAATTACTGGCAGACAATCTCTATTTGGCTGGACACTGGGGCCACAGCCCTCTTCTGTGAGTAAAATACACAAGGGTAATAAATACACAAGGGTTATATTGCCAACTGGCATTAATTCTTTCATGTCATTCATTCATTCAACTGTCCACTTCAAGTGAAATATCAAATGATTAAATAAATAACCTCATTTCCTCATCTCGTCCTCCCACTCTGACCTGCCATTTCCACCTGTAGTCAATGGTTACGAGTATGTGACGTTGTCATGAAAGCAAACTTGCTCCGTTTAGAGACACATAGAGGAAATAGATACTGCACATGTGCTGCTCATAAACAGGAAATCGGAGCTTTAGTTACATTAAAAAATCTATAAGACCAATTCATCCCACAGGACACAGATCTTCATACTCTCTCACTGGTAGAAACACGAGCACTTTCTAAGTCCCTTGCAGTTTTAAAGTTTGTTATATTGCCTCATATTAACACTGTGCTTTTGAACCCTCTGTCTGCCTGACAACACCTGCCACAATCAGCCAACCTCAGTCTGCATGGATTCAGTGTGTTGCTTCACCACCTGCCTCCTCCTCTGCCTGTCTGATCTGGAAACTGTGTCGTTGCTTCTGACTTCTCTCAGTTTGGTCATGATCTCAACCATTACGGCAAGTTTGACATGAAATCCATTAAAACGCTGCATGTCTCCAGCCTCTTACCGTGAATGAATGAATAAATGAATGAATGCACAATCCACTCCATTTAATTGTGTTTTTAAGGTAAGTGGCTGGAAACCACTAACTTAGTCATGACTACAACTGCAGGTGCTGGTGTCACTCACAATTAAATGCACAGAAGGCAAGATGTTTTGGGATTATATAATTTTCATTGAATAATAAGGCGTTCAGCATGATGTAAGTGAAGGGATATGAGAGACAATGGTACTTTTGCAACTCCAACAGACTCATGCCAACGGGCATTTCCATTGGCTGCTACACCTACTGTTCTTTGCAGCAATAAAAATAACTTCCTACGCTGCACAGAAAACACTTCTTACTAACATGTTATCTGATAAACTTTGTAGTTAGCAGCAAATCAGCTGCAGACACTGAAGTTTTTTTATTTACTTAGTTAAAGTTAGTTAAGTTAACTTAGAAATGTATTAAATAGTTAAATGTAAATATTAAATGTTACACCTAAATCTAAATGTTAAATCTAAATCTTTTGGGTGAAACTAAATATTTAGCTAATATGTAAATTCACACTGCCGGTAACCGGAAGTACCAAAATAAAAGCTCGAGGAGGTCAGGCTGTGTTAACAACCAAAATTCACATCATCATAATACTAGCCCACTAAAGATCTTTCACTTCAGTGTCCTTTTATTATTAATACCTGCTGTGATGTATCTCATTAGTTGATCAGCAGGGACTGTGGGTATTTAATGTGGGCACTGTATTTATATCACTGACAATACAAATCCTTTGAATGGGAGCTCCAAGGTGTGTTGATGCTTTCCTTATGCAAGAAAACCACAAGAGGAGACGATGAGGAAGATTTAAAAATCAAGACACTGAAAAGCAATTACAAGAGAATGCAGCTGTCATTTAGAATGAGCATATGAACGTTGTCTCAAGTCACCAAATCTCCACGTAAACACACACACACGTGCTTATTTTCCACCCCCTGCCACTCCATCAGTCTCTTTATGAGACTCAGGGATGAAACCTGCCTTCAGTCTTTACTTTCAGTATAAGGATAAGCTCGATGTGACGCTACACTCATTTGATATATATCATCGTTTGCTACGGCCAAAGTCACTGGACTGAATGTGGGAAAAATATAAAGTCCAATAAATGGACAAATGTTGAATGATCAATGATATGATCTTTGAACCATAAATTACATTCTTTTGAAGCATGTTATTTTGTTTTGAAGCACAACTAGGCAGGATTTCTACCCTAATTCAACAGATTCAGAGTCACTGTGACGGTTAAATGTCTCCTTGCAGGGGGATTGGGGGCTGTCTCCACTGCCCCCTGCGGTCTGGTAGCGGAAAAACAACTTTGCAAGATCAGGGCCGCTGACCCGGCGTCCTCATAATCATGAGGTCTCGTAAATTGCTTCACAGCAGCGGTCATCATGGCAGAGTCTGCGAAAAAGAAGCAGCGAAAACCGTTGTCGGAGGAAGCGAGGAAGAGGAAACAGCTGTCTGACCGAGCGAGGGACCACACATGAGTAAATATCAGACCAGATTTTTTCAAATGGCGAGAATTGAAAAACACAGAAACATGCAAAACAGATGCTGATTGGCATAGACACGACTCCACTGCTTGTGTTTGCTGGCTCCAATGAAAACAAGTGCACATGGGGAGGAGAGGGGAGGAGAGGGGAAGTTAGGGCTAACGTCGGCGAGGGGATCAAGCGGTAGACAATGAATGGATGTTTTTACGGTGGTGTTGTTACTTTACATGTCATTTAGCAGACGCAGACTGTAGGGGGAGCTCTGTAGAGAAAAGGGTGAAAAGCGACCAGACTGGTTATATATACATTATATATAATATACATTATATATATATATATATATATATATATATACATATATATATATATATATATATATATATATATATATATATGTGGAAGATGCATCAGTCTAATTAATGGCTAAGCTGTCTTTTGATAATGAAATCTTATCAGACACAAAATGTGGTTTCAAGCCATCCCTAATTACAAGAGTGAGGACAGCAGCCACAGTACAGAGTGAGTGAAACACAATAAAATACTTGAATATGAATACAAAAAGCTAAAAGTGAGATGTCATGTCAGTTTGACATTCAACTGCTTGATTTCCATCTGAAAAAGAAAAACAAAGTCAAAGAAGAGATTCACTGCTGTGGTAGAATGGTTCGTGTGTACGAATGTCTCACTAACAAGCTCATGATGCAAAAATATCCCTCGCCGTTCTTTAGACAGACCATCACGCTGAGTGACAACTTCCGTGGAGTGAACTGCTGGAGCCAAATCTCACAAAAGAACTTTCTCTATGGAGTTTTAAGTAAGTTTTAGTTCTAAGATTTATTCTGTTATTGTATGTATAAGCTCAAGGTTTGAGAAAAAGATTTAGAAGCATTTCTATCCAACAGTGTTATCATGCCATGTTGACATGATCAGGCACAGGTTTATAGGGACTATTTCTGTGGTCCCACATTGTTCACATGAAAACTACTCGCAGTGCCGGTGTCGGTAGATTAGGCTATCTATGATAACCAGGACATTTCTATCAGAGACACATTGCACATATTTTTTTAACAGTTTGTCATAAAACTGAGCATGACAAAAAGACACTCTCAGGCTATTTCCAAACTACCCACTTTTCATTTTAAAACTGTTCTGTCATCCACACTAACCTCAGGATTTCAGGGGAGTTTAAAGACAATGTTTAAATGACTCAAATGAAGACATTTGGAAATGCGATTAGAGAGGAACCGACTCCGTTGACTGAATCCTTCAGAGGATTTCTTTTAGAGATCTCAGAATCTTATAAAATAACACAAATATGTGTCTTTGATTTAGTTAGCTTAGTTTTCTAACAATGCAAAATATAAGCTTCACAGGAAAAAAAAAAATCCTGGAGTGAGTAATACTGGGATGATGCATTTTTCATCATCGCAGTCGAAAACACTGGCAGTAAGTTGATATTGATTCATTTCTATTATCAGGACATTCTTGAATGTAGAAAATAAGTATTTCATGTTGGTAACTTAACAATGCAGCCTAGTTCACCAACATCCAGTACTAAGTGCCACAAAGGGGAGTCTACATCTTTCCAGTCATTCCAGGACCTGGATTCATAACGATCCTGTTACAGATTCTTGTTTTTCACTTCAAAAGGATCACTAAAAATAAGTATCCCATCTGTGATGCAAATAACACTTTGTTTCTTTAAATGTATATGATTTCAGATTCATTTTGTGAAGAGATTAAAACAGATTTTTACAAATGATTGCAATACTTAGTCAAAATGCCATCATTTCTACAGCTGATTTGGAGTGTCAAGGGCCACACAGCCATATTTAAAGGCTAGAACCATGAACAATGAAATAATATTCACCAGACTACACACAATAAACCATGATAATAACATTCTGA
The DNA here is from genome assembly GCF_958295425.1 of Solea solea. Classification (NCBI taxonomy): domain Eukaryota; kingdom Metazoa; phylum Chordata; class Actinopteri; order Pleuronectiformes; family Soleidae; genus Solea; species Solea solea. The sequence goes on along the minus strand of NC_081140.1, from coordinate 3,267,653 downwards.
ACATATTCTGAAACAAAAAAGAAAGGAATATGAAAGAAAAACATATCACACATGACATGTCAGTGTAAGTGATGACACAGGTGACCCAGTTCTGGGTCTTCAGGATCACAACTGCATTTCTAGCACGTCCAGCTCTGTCAATATAGACGTGATGCACATGGTAAGAAATGGTACAACACCCACTAAATGTCAATTAAAAAACAATTTCATCTAAACACAACACAGCTCCAACACCAAGCCACTAAATCAGCATACATGCACAAAGCTACACATGACAACCACATGCTATACACAATATGGAAGTCCAGACAGAGTTCAGTTCCAGCTGTGAACAACAAACCAGGTCCAGTTACAACCTGCAGGTTAACAAAACTTTCTTCAAAATCTCTTCTTTCGTTCATCTTTATGGCGGGGCAACCAGCTTTAAGGTGCATTGCCACCACTTACTATATGTTGGAGTGTGGACCAAAGTAAATTACCCTCATCGTACAAAAAACACTAATGAAATCTTGACCCACTTGACATGCTTAAGACTCAGCTTCTCCTCATCTTCCAGGCTCCTGATTTCCCTCTTCAGTGTTTCTTGTTCTCTGTACTTTATATGTGGTTTTTATATGTTCTGTCCACTGGACCATGCATGGGACACCAACAGGTGCCTCTCGACGGCGTTAATTAACATTAATTAGCTGCGTTGTCCGTGGAAATGTCTCAGAATTCACGTTCTACTCTCCCGAATGTGTCGGCGATGCATCTGGCAACGTGGAGGGAGGTAAAAAGGACATCATTCTTGCCTGCTCGGACTTAATCTCGGCTTGTTCACCAGGATGGAGTGTTTGCAGGTTTCCCCTCAGGTTGCTCGGTGTCGAGTGATATTTCATTTCAACATTGCATATTCTGCAGATTATGATCTTATCTTTATTTGTAATTTTTCAGTTTGTTGATGAAAAGCATAAACATTTTCATCCCTTTCTAGATGGTCAGGATTGGTGTCTCCACTTTTCTCAATCTTCTCTGACCCCCCCCCCCCCCACTCCCCCTCCTCCCTTCTACCAATTCACTTTGTCAACTACTTCACAAAAAAGGTAGATGACATTTGCTCTTCTCTCTCCACTCACCTCCTGATCTCACCACAAATTCATCTCTTTCTCTATCGTCTTTCACTCCTCTATCTCAATATTAAGTTATCTCCCTTATAACCTCTGCCTGCCCCACCCCCTGCCCCCTTGACCCTATCCCTTCTCACTTTTTTCAGTCAATTGCTTCTGATCTTCTTCCTTTCCTCACCCACCTCATTAACACATCTCTATCATCTGGTTGCTTTCCGGACTCTCTTAAAGAGGCCAGAGTGACCCCCCTCCTTAAAAAACCCACTCTTGACCCGTCTGAAGTAAATAACTACAGACCTGTCTCTCTTCTTCCTATTCTTTCCAAAACTCTGGAGCGTGCTATCTTTAATCAACTCTCTTCCTACCTTCACCGGAACAATCTTCTCGATCCTCTTCAGTCTGGTTTTAAAACAGGTCACTCGACTGAAACTGCACTTCTTGCTGTCACTGAGCAACTCCACACTGCCAGGGCTGCCTCTCTCTCCTCTGTGCTCATCCTCTTGGACCTTTCTGCAGCTCTGCACTTACTCTATTCTCATCCTATCTTCAAAACCGAACATACAGAGGAACCTGGAGAAGATCTTTGTCGGAACCCTGTCCTTTAACTACTGGGGTCCCTCAGGGTTCTGTCCTGGGCCCTCTCCTCTTCTCTCTGGACAGCAGAAAGCCTCCACATCTTCCGCTAGTTTTGCTAGTTTCACGCATAGAACTTAACCTCTGAACCTCTTTTTTTATTTCTTCTGCACCGGGGCCCAGACGCCGTCAGGGCCCCGGTGCCTCTGCACCGGTTGTACCACCGATACTCACGCCACTGGTAACACCATTTGTAGATGATCCTTTAAGATTAATTACAGGTTCAGGTTAAAGTACAGCCTATAGCATCAGACACAGTTCATTGGTAGCGGTTAATGAACATGTTCAGAAGGGAAAGGACACGGAGAACTCCACACACACACACATAGACACACTATCAGCATGGTAATCAGTGTGTTAACTAACGTTGTAACATTATACCCTGCAAAGTGTTGCTTAAGTTCATTAATCTGATATAACGTGTCTATTATTCAAACTTTCCATGTCCACACCTGTGGTTCCGGAGCCTCACTCGTGGATTTGGCAGTGAAAGCCAGTCAGCCAACCAGTCAGCCAACCAGTCAACCAACCAGCGGGGGGCAGGGGGGGGGGGGCACTGCCTCACTCAGACACTGATTTATTGGACAATTTCACAGCAGTGTCCACAGTAATGGGACAGGATAAATGGCTGACCCCTCAGTGACTGAGCTGACTCCTGGGGAAAAGCAGAACTGGCCTGCACTGTCCGTGTGCACGGTTACAGTACGTGTCAAAGAGTGTGTGTGTGTGTGTGTGTGTGTGTTTTATTTCTCTTTCCCACCATCTCTTGATCAGTGTGTTTTTGCCAGTTTTGGGATGTTTTTTTTTTACTTCTGTTCCTCCCTTTAGTCTTCGCACCAGCTCCAACCAACAACTCACATATTTATATGCAGTATATATCTCTTTTTCATCCATACTCCACTACCCAATTATGACTATATTATTCTGGCTAAATTACTCTGTTTGTGTGGTTGGTTGTTTGAGTGTGTGTGTGTGTGTGTGTGTGTGTGTGTGTGTGTGTTTGCTTTCTAGTCCAGTCACTCTGTATGTATCATTACTCCTTCTTCTCTCCCCATCTCGTCTTTATCTATTTCATCTTTCCTGTCTGTGTGCTGTTTTTGCCCATAACCCTGCCTAAGACTTATCTTTGCTGTGCAAGTGTTTGTCTCTTTTTATTCTGCCTGCGTACTTGCCAGTGTGTGTGTGTGTGTGCGTGTGTGTGTGTGTGTTCATGTACATTTTTATGTACACTCGTCTTTCCATAGGGATCTAAGTGCATCAGTGTGCTCAAATATGCAGGGTCACAGTCACTCCAAAGCAACAGTCAAAGTTTTTACAGCCTCCAACATTATTTAAAAAAATAATAATAATAATATATACTGTATATATATATATATATGTGTGTGTGTGTGAGTGTATACATATATATGTATATATATATATATATATATGTGTATATACATATATACATATATACATATGTATATATGGATATATTAAAAAACAGTTTCTACTCTTAACACTTTGATAAATGTTTTTCCAATTCTTTTTGGGAGTCATTGACAGATTGTGTTTGTTATCTGTAAAAGCTCACAGACGTTTAGTACAGCAGTTTTCATTTGCAATGATAAATTGGTGCAATTGTTACTGCGGTTACATCTTAACTCATTATTAGAAAACCACTGTTGAAGTTATTTTCTAAAGCAGAAGTACAGTTAGTGTAGTAAGATCTGTGTATATGAATAATCAGTGCTGTCACTTGATTACAAACATTTACTAATTATGCACCTCTTTGCATCTTAAAACTGAAGCTTGTAATGATTGATGCTTAAATGTAATGATTCATGTAGAATCAACATCAATTCTGCAGTACCATGAGTGACCACCATGACAACATTGTCTTCAAGGCAGAGGGGGCGCTGCTCTATCCAGTTTTTATAATCTACTCTTAATGTCGTTGTGATTTCTCTTAATGTCATTGTGATTTCTCTTAATGTCGTTGTGATTTCTCTTAATGTCGTTGTGATTTCTCTTAATTTGTGTTGTGATTTGCACTTCTTGGCCACTGTATGTAGTCCATTGTTAAGTGTTGTTAAAAGCATGCCAAGTCAACAGGGGGCGATATAACCATGTAACTCCACAGCCGTGTTGGCTGATCACAAGAGAAATGAACAAATGTCACATATATAAATGAATTAATTGATAAACTTTGTGTATAACTGTACAAAAAAGCCAGTCAGCAACACTAAAACCAAAGATGCTTTCAAAAATACCTGCTTAAATTTGGCCTAAATGTGATGAAGTTGCTGATAAAAGTAAGGAAAAAGATATTTTTATTTAACTTTTACTGAGGACAACAGGCGCACAAGAAACAGTGGCGATCAGTGCATCAGTGATTGAATCAAGAGAGCAACAGGGAGACATATGACAATTGAAGATGACATTTCATCATGAAGATGGTGACTATCAATCACATTGTGTGACAAAATAAGACATTGTACAGGTGCGCAACATGAGAAGAAAGTTTGGAGAGACACTTTTATAAATAAATTAGGCTTTAGACTGTGTGACATATACTTCTTTTTGTCCCCTATTTTTTTTTTACTTCCTAATTTGGGAGGAGATAATAGAACAAAGAACTTATCACAACAACACTGAGGCTCTCACACACTCACATGCACACAAATAATTTCCGTTGATCTTTTGTCCTACCGTCTAATCATGATGAAATCCCATTCTCTGTGGCCATGGTGCAAACACAAAATGTGTGTGTGTGTTTGCGTGCTTCCAAGTGTGTGCATGTGCATGTCACAAACTGGAATGCGGGTCCATTTCCTTCGCTGCCATGGGACGCCTTAGCTACAGACAGGCTGTCACCACATTGCCCGTGGCGACGCTGCCTGTTCGACCTCTCGGGGAGAAAATAAATGATTCAGGTGGAAGACTTGCTATCCTCTGGTTTCTTCATCAGCACTTCCTTTAATCTGAAAAGAAGAATAAAGATGTGTTAAAGCAGTGAACTGTGGTTTGTGAAAATCGAAAATATGATGACTCCTTTGTAGATGTCTTGGAGGAATTGTCAGCAGATATTGATTCCTGCCAACAGGTAGAATTTACTTGCCTTTAGAATGCATTGATTTTTAAGGTGCAAGGTACAGGGATAATTTATGTGTCATTGTACAACGCAGGTGTTGGTTTAAAATGACAATATGACAATAAATGTTGAGAAGCGGGCAAGAAAAGGAGATAAAACAGACCGAGGCATGAAAAACTATAATAAAGACAAAAAGAACACATCATAAACTGGTTTGAAGTAAAGATAAAGTGGAATTTGTGCCCAGCAGTTGTTTGCCTCCACTGAATTATGTAGTTCCAGCGTAAAAGCTCTCATCACATAGACTTGTAACATGAAGGAGGGTTTACTGACTCAAACTGAATACACTTCCAATAACTAGGTTTGTATAAGAGTTGCTGTAAAATGAAGATGTTCTTCTTGTACTTTAGAGAAGGGCTTTATGGAGAGTGCCATTCTGTGCCTTTGTGTTTCTACAGCAGACTGAGCGGACAAATCTGAGTCACTAAGTGAACAATTGTGCCGAATTTAAAAGGATTCTCTCAGGAAATGCTTGAGAAACAAAAAGAACTTGTAAGATCACAGTGACCTTTGAAAAAAAGTGACTAATTTCTCACCTCAAATATCTTAAAACTGTGTTTCCTGACACAGAAACATTTTTAATTGTGTGCAGATGAACCCTTCTTGTCTGATCTGATAATACAATACAGTGTTTTCTGTGAAAAGCAGGTAAATTGCTCCAAACAGTCCAAAAACATGCAATATGGGGATTAAGTAAATTGGACACTCTAAACTGTGAATGAGTGAGGTATGAATGTAAGAGTGAATGGTTGTTTGTCTCCATGTGTGATGAACAGTCCAGGGTGTGACCCCGCCTGTCGCCCCTATGTCAGCTGAGATCGGCACAGCACCCCCACGACCCTCCGCTAGATAAAGGATGGATGGACATTATTTGAAGGTTGAAATCCTACATTGTGTCACTTTAACATGAAAGTTGTAGTTTTTTTTGTGGAAAAATCCATTTTTCATGTTCCGTGCAGAGTATATTATTTAAGAAAATACACCAGTGGGAGCATTGACGAGTCCCATTGGTGATGCAATGATATAACACATCTGGCGTTTACATGCTCCCCACTTCCAACGACAACCTCATTGAATGAATTGTCCGTATTGTCATGGATAAGATGTTTGGTGTTCTGATAAATGTATTTAGTAATGACATGCACACAGTGTACAGTGCTCCAGCTTCATAGATACACACTTTGCACATATAATACTGCACACACATTCACACACTGACGGTTAGACATGGCCTCAGCTCTGGGAGCTGATAACTGCCTATCTGCTGTGCAAGGGCCTGCACTAGCTTCTCCTCCCAAGTGAGCAGAGAGGATAAACACAGTTGTGGATTAACCTCTCTCTCCCTCTCTCTCTCTCTCTCTCTCTCTCTCTCTCTCTCTCTCTCTCTCTCTCTCTCTCTCTCTCACACACACACAGCCTCCCTCCATATTCACTTCTCAGCTTTTAACCCGATTTATTTCATTCCATCCCTCATTCATCCCAGTAACTCTTCCCATTCCCACATAAATCCCGTCCTCCCTCTTCGTTATCCCTTATTGCACTCCTCCCTCCTTCCATTTATACTTTCTCCTCACCTCGTCTCTCTCTCAGAACTCACACGTTCCACTCCGTTGCCTTTCTCTCTCTCTTCATCCTCCCTCAACTCATCCCTTCTCCTCATCCATCGTGCAATTCTCTCGTCTCCAGCGTCCCATCTTTCTTCAAAGTGTCAGAGTCACAGTCTCAGTTCCTCTGTTTCTCAGGGTTTTCGTACAGTGCTGGTTTAGATAAGATGTAGACCTGAAGCGGTGTCTACCTCATATGAAGAAATAATGTTCCACTGAAACCTGGGTTTATAGATGGAATACACTTCACTGTTCTTCTGTTTTCTTGTCTTTTCTTTTCTTTCAGCACATGTAACAAGAGGAAAAGTTTATTTTGGGGGAATATTTCCCAGACAGTCATGCAGAAGCTTTTTAAAAAGGTAATCTGAACCTATAACCTACCAGTGGAACTACTGCAGCAGTGTTTTACATGTATGATCATAGGTGTTCATTAGTGTGTGTGCACATGTTGCCTGAAGGCAAATCCACTCACACTCGTCTCACCACTTGAACTAAAACAGCTGTAGTAAATTAAACTCACGTTGTTTTAGGGACCGTTATGTTTTTGGTGTTTTGAAGTGTGGTTTTACACATTGAGCACTGAATGCACTGTATCATTGTTTTGTTTGTTTTCTGTTTTGTTGGATATTTGATGCTGTCTGTAAAGTTTTATTGCGACAAATGGGCGATTAGTCCCTTTCTGAATATGGCAAATTTGATCTAAATTCAAATTGATCTATCTTTTTGTCAATGAACGAACACAATAAATAAATAAACTAAACACTGCAGACTCTCACCCTGCGAGAGAACCAGTTCGAGACATGACTGCCAGAGATTACACAAGACTAAAAGAAACAACAACATGTTTTCCCCACTAAACAAAAGCTCTTCTAATAAAACCTACACCTGCTAATCTGCTCGCCGCTTTACATGAACATTGTTACACAGGCTTTTCTGACTGGAAACTAAACTTTGTGTCACTTTGTAAAATCAGGGATTTAACATCACAGCAGACAGAGAGTTGTTGATCAACAGTTGCCTCCACCAGTAAATTCAAATGTGTAATTTGTGACTTCAGTGTTTGAAAACCTTCATGTAGATTAACTATGATCAAAATAACTTTGCAGGACGTCAGAAATGGGAAATAAAGCTTGGCTTTATATAAGAAAAAAAGGTGCAGAAAATATCACTTTGGCATAACTTGGCATTCATTCATTCACGAGTAGCTGCTCTGAGGAGAAACACTGCTTCCGGTCTTTTCCTAAATAACATCCGGGTAAGCACGCAAAGCATTATGGGACATGCTGGTTTCTTAAAGTGAACCCTCTGTAGGCAAATACAAATAGAAATTCAATGTTGTATGTAATCAATATGAGTAGACTGTATTATGTATTAATTTCTGATTTACCTAAGTGACACAAACTGTTGACCAGCAGCCCCAGGCTGTGTAAAAATACTTACTGCTACTACCCAAAATACTTTATAATACCATGAACTTAAGCAGGTGTTTATTAGGTGAGTCTAATCACAAATACTGGAATAATAGTATTCTAGATTTTTTTAGTTAGAGCCAAAATCATCGAGTGGACACAAGCACGACTCCAAATGTGTACAAAGCTTTGTCCAAGAATGCTGAATTTAGGACAAATAACATGTTTTTCCTCAATTCTCAGAACTTGTTGACTGTGACATTTAGTCAAATATGACCTACTGCTAAAAAAAAAAAAAAAAAAAACAAATTCTTACACACTAGATTTTTAAAATGATGAATTTAATGAGTAAGTAAAGCCCCTGGCCCAATGCCTGATTTTGGAAATCTACAAGAAGTGGGCAGGGAATTATCAGTGTGGGGAGGGGGAGGAGGCGTGATGATCGCTTGCCCTTACTGTGATGATCTGTACAGTTCAGCATCACACGGCGTGTGCCTCAGGTTGTCCTTCAGACTCCAGACGTCACGCTGATACTTTTGCGAATGAGAGATCGTTCAAGTTTGAGGACTTTTCTCCTGACCGCGATGACCACGGTCAGACCAGTAGCAGTTTGAGCCGACTGCACCAGCAGACAGACATTCTGAATGGTAGTTTATACCCACCGTAGGAATCAAATGTTGTAGTTACTAGTCTGGCATAAACTGAACACGTACAGCTGTATAACGTTGAATAAACTTCACTTAATTATGCACAGGCGCATCTCAGGGCACATGTGGTCACTGTAAAATATAATTTCTCCAAAGTCTGTAACTTATGAATTTCAGTAACATTACTTCGTAATTCAACTTCCCAACATCAACATCCTGCAATATTAGTATGATACACTACAACTAGCTCCACTGACCTCTGGAGCTGTGGTGTGATAAGTCAAACTTTATTGTCTCAACACAACTTTGTCATGGGTTAAACCTGCAGATATTATTAGGGCCCGAGCCACGAATGGCCGGGGCTTGGCATGAACCTTGGCATGCAGGTTAGGTCTGGCTTAAATGCAATACTGGCATAGGTCCCGAACCTGTGCGTTGCTCAAGGGCTCTATAGCGCCCCCCTAAGGTGAAAACAGAGGTTGAGTTTCACCGAATTTCCCGAGACTCCACTTCAACATTGGGGGTTTGATGGCTGAAAAGATGTATTACCGAGATCGTGCAACAACAAGTGTTGTGTCGGGAAGCCATGTTTGGCCTTCTGCCGCATGAAAAGGTATACGGTATTAAACATTGAAAAGCTGATAAACATGTCAATCATGTGTCATGTGCCAATCAAACACTCCCATAAGCAGCAGCCGCCTTTCTCCCGCCTACCCACAGCTCTCACCGGCCAATGGTAACCTGACTGACTTCCGACAACAACTTTATTGTCTCGTGAGGACTGCAGCATCTCGAATATGCTAAAAATTAGTCGGCCCGGAATATAATCCAAGGAGACAATTAAAGAACCAAGCACTACAAAAACAAACTGGATTCCTGATGATGTAGGTTTATGGACGTTCTACTACGTCTTTGGCTGCGACGCACATCGCTGGAAACAGCATTGACATCAGGTGACTCGAGAGCATCACTGTGAGCAGATGTCTGTCAGCTGGAAGGAAACCACTGAACCTGCATTCACTGTCCTTCACTACTTTTCGGTTGCTGTGTTGGAGGAGAACGGAGCTTTATGACATTATGGTGAATGAAAACTTTATCTGCAGGACAATGAAGCAGACCAGACTAAACAAACCGGTTCACCTCCGCAGGTTTATTTGCTCACCTACTAAAATAATACATGTGGCTCCTGCTCATATCGTTTTTATTACATTTGTTTGCTATTTAGTGAAAATACTGTACACTTGATAACTTGGAAATAAGCCTGTATGCTGTAATTTTGTAATGACACGTTTTCCCGCACATAACATGCTTGGTTATCGAGCAAACTCGTGTTGTGTTTACTTGTGGTTGTCTGTGGCTGACTGGCTTTTGTTTGTTGACTGACTCCTGATGACGGGGTCAGCTGGGAAGTAGTGCAGACTCATACTGACCTAAAACTACATTTCAAATACTCCCTCTGTGCTAAATATGGCTAACCTAACAGAAAAGTGAAATAAGAGCTAACCTAAAAACATAGACTATATAGACTATAGTTTTAACATGAAAAACTGCGGGTTAAGTTAATCTTTAAATATTGTGCTCCACTCATTCAAAACAATCTTATTATTTTGTTCAATAGCTGTTGTTCGCACCATTGAAGTTGATAGTTTTAGTATATGGTCATATTTTCATGTTTGTTCATTATGGGTTCATGAGATATCTGTATCACATGTATCTACCTACTACCTATTATCTGCTTTGGTGTGTAATCGTGGATTTTCAGTGTTTGCAGCTGCAGTGATCTAATTCCTCCCTTTATCTGCTGCTACATTTCAGTGTGGGAGTCAAAGAATAACAGCAAACACAATGATCCCAAACACCAGGTGTTCTGCAAAAAGCTCCTGTGAGTCATTTTGCCAAATATCTGGGACCACTGATAAATGACGTGGGATTCAAAGCAAATTGACCAACAATTTAAGATTGGAAAAAAAAAAGAGGCATTTCACTTGGTTGTGTGTGGCAGCTTATCTGTACCAACATCGAATGACATCAGAACACGAGACTGATGTTCTACTTCGCTGTGAAACCAACACAACCTTAAAGGGATATTTCAGTTTTTAAAATGTGATTTTGACAGAATCATTGCTTCCCCCCCTCACTAGGAACCAGCTTGAGACACAGTTGCTTGCTCTCCTTGAAAACATGATTTAAAAACTGATTTTAGAGGCTCACCTCATCCAACCTACACTTGCTAAAGTCTATAATATCTAACAAATATGTTTTACCTGGCTGTCCCTTATGCTCATTTCTGGTGAGCAGGGACAGGACTAGAAATGAAATGCAACTAGAAAAGCGAATTTGAGGGACAGCTCAGGTTGAATGGTTCAGAGATAGTTTGAGAGGAGGGATAGTAATTATATTGGACAAAGGACGTTGAAGATAGAGGACAAGAGGAGGACCACAGAGAAGGTTCATGGATGTTGTGAGGGGAGGACATGAGGACAGTTGGTGTAACAAGAGGACACAAGGGATAGGGCAAGATGGAGGCCGATGATGTGCGGATGTGGTTAAAATCTACTGCTGCCTCCATCAGTATAAGTTTAAATCAAATCAGTTGCATCAACTCTTTTGTGTGGATTTACCAAAGTGACACAAATCTGCCAAAATAGGCAGCCACTCCTGTGTCCTTGCAAAATAAAACATTGATTTGGGTTTTAGAAACCACCAATTGTAAAACCCACCCACTCCCTCTCAACTATCACTTTAACCAATTAGATAAATTACAAAGCTCTGCATTGAGCATTTATCATGACTTACTTACCAACTTGGGCCATAACATCCATGGAAAATTTCATCCAAATCTGTCATTTGCTTTTCTGGGTTATGCTGCCTACAGAGAAATGCAGCCGTTGTTGGAGGTAATAACTGTAACCATGACGACAAATATCCTGCAGCCTTTCTGAAGTGCTTATTTTGATCCAAATCATGATCTTTTCCTAAACCTTGTTCCAGTATTTTGTTATTGTTGCACCCATTTTTTTTTTTTTTATTGTAACCATGATGACCAAGGCTCTGCACACTGTTGGAGCACTATCCCTGCAGAAGCTCCACACACTGAACTTGGCATTTTACCATTTTACATTCCCCAATACCAAGAAGTTTTTCTCTTTGAAATGTCTGGACACACAAAAGACCTTAAAGCTCTCTGAATATTTACCAAAACATTGCAGTCTGTATGACCCCGCTTTACTTAATGGTGTTACTTATCCAGACTGTATCATGGTGTTGGTTGAGAGCATATTTTCAATATTGGATGATGATTTCCTGAGAAGCTAAAATCATGTTTCACTTTGCTTCTTCCACATTTCCTGCTTAGTAATGACATGAAAGCAGTTATTCTGTGTGCTGCATGGGACATCCAACAGCTCTGTTCAGTTTCACCTTGTTCTCAGTCTCGTAACAGAAATACTTGTTTGTAATGTCCACCATTGCTGTCTTTATGTTGTAGCCCAAATGCTGACTTAGATACCTCTTGTAATTTTTTTCCAAATGAAAACATGTGTAAATAAAGTTCTAAAGATGAAGCCTTGGACTCTAACCTGCTCTGGGCTGAGACCCACTCACACCCACCCTGCCTCCACCTAAATCACTGACACACTGATGGCTACTGCTGCTACTTCTGCTCATGAGAAAAGTGTACACACATGTGGTGTATGTGCACAAAAACACTACAGTTTAAACCAACGCTTTGAAACGAGATGAATTAAGACACTTTATGGACCTTACATCTGGACCTGGTCTGGAATGTGAATTTGTGTGTGTGTGTGTGTGTGTGTGTGTGAAAGAGAGAGAGAAGAGAGAAATAACTTTTCCAGATGTTGTGTGGTTTCCTTTAGAATGGACTTAAATTAGAGCCAGCAGTGCAGGAGATCAGTAGCTGGGGAAGACAATACCCCTGCTGTTAATGTTATACGAACACACACACACACACACACACACACACACACACACACACAGTTATTGTGCTGCTATTCTTAATAGGACACTGCATTGACTTCCATTCATTTATTTAGACAGCCTACCCAAAGTGTTATCCCTAACATTAACCATAACCAGTCATGCCTATTCCTAACCTAACCACAATTCAACTTTCTAAGAAATGAGGTTCTGTCTTAGGACCAGGTTTGGTCTCCATGAGGACTACTAGGTTAGTGTTTATGACAGAAAAGGTCCCAAAGAGGTAACTGATACAAGTACAAACACACACACACACACACACACACAGGGGTTTCTCTCTGATATTCACATTACACTGGTCATACATATTCACACCCACACACATGTGAGACATTCTACATGCTGCACACATCCATTCACACACAGCTCAGACATCCATCCCTCAGGTCAGGACCAGCATTTGCTCTGACTGATGGGACGACTTTCACATGTAGCTACTTACAGATCTGATTTCTGTCACGTAACAGACATGCACACACACACACATACGCACGCACGCACACAGACACGCACGCACGCACAAAAACAAACACACACTCAGGAATCTGAGCTGTGGCCACGGCCTTTGCTGCAGAATGATGTGTTGCCCTGCTGTTTGATCTCAGCATCACTGATGGGTCTGGAGGAGTGGGTCTGGATCATAACACACCCCATATGTCTCCTGGAAACCCCAGAGAACTAAACAAAGTCATCAGCAGGCGACCGGCAGCAGACAGACCCGACACTCTAACTCCTAAATGACCCCCAGATTCATTCTGGCTGCAGTCCCGTCGATACAATGTTTCTTAAACATTTTCAGCTCAGGACTAAAATGACAAATTGAAGTCAAGGCTCAGAGAAGCACATTATTGAGACCTTTAGGAAGTGTGTCTGCAATGTTCTTATGTCATGGCTTCCTTTACTTTGGTCAGTGTGCTCTCAGATCTTATGATTACGTCATTTTAGGACCTCATTTAAAACGTCACTGTGAAAAACACAGCTATTCTAAGTCTGCATGTCAGTGAAACTCAGATCCTGTCACATGACAACTGAATATTAGTATGTCACATTTAAATTTTGACAACGTCTGTTGCATTCAAACCATTTTCAAATGAGTTGACAAAACACTGAGCTCCAGCTCTTGTGTTTCTCAGTATAGTGGTGTTTAAGTCTCGTGACATTCCAGCACTTTTATGTGAAGTCAACAGCATCTTTACATTAGTGAAGAGTATGAGTGAAAATGCACAGTACTTATCTATAAATTATACATTATAAAGTGTATTCTACTGTTCGCAGTCGTTCAACTACAAAAATCACCAAACGTTAGATACTGCAGCCTTAATTTCATTAAATATTTAGCAGCAAAATTACAAAATACAAAATGACGTGCAATTCCATACTTTACAAATTAACAATTGAGTACTTGTTTGCGTCGTAAAATGTCCAAAAAATGTTTTTAGATTGCAGATTGTTCCTTGAATGCATCTTGAATGCATCTTGCTGTTCTTCTATAAGCTCTTTTCACAACGTTAACTCTTTACCTTTAAAATAGAAGTGATAACCCTTCCCTGTTTTTCTCTTATTCCTCCTTCATCAATTCTGGACCAGCACTACAACACGTTTGCCAATTAAACTCACTGTTTGACAGCCGGCGGTTTACAGAGTGACACAAACATCAGAGTCAGTGGAGAAAAGCAGCAACTTTAGCTCACAGGCACAAAGTTACTAGTCCACTGCTGTCTTGATTGATAGGTTATATTGTTATTTTTTTGATTTTGTTACAAACTTACCAAAGGCTTGTGGTGTAGTGACACTGTGGACTCTTTATCACGTGTCACAGAATTGAAGCCCCACTACGTAACATCTTCAATCCCCGGGGGATTCACGGAACATACCCGAACACTATCGGTATCTCATGTCAGAAGAAGCAAACACAACTTTTCCTGATTCAGTCACACTCCACCTCGCTTCATGAGCACAATGTTGTCAGTGGTGTTAAACCAATGACTTCCTGTGGGCAGCTCGGGAATGTCGCCGGGTTGACATGCATCACAACACTGTTACTGAGAAATGCAGAGACAGACTTCATCAGCATTCTGTGAACTCATTTGGCTTCGATGTAAAGGTAAATTCATTTATATTTAAAAGTTACACACTCCAGCTTTAAATGTCAGCAGGCAGCTAAATAGTAATGTGGCCTTTTCTAAATCACGTTAAAGTATATTCCAGTGTTGAACGATAGAATATGGCACAGTCCTAGCTGGGATTGGCTCTACATTGCTCCACTGCCTTTAAAGGATAAGTGGTACGGATGATGGATGATTAGATAGATGATTAATGCCCTGACAACAAATAAAAGATAGTTTATCTGTCCTGAGAATACACTGTGTTTCAGTAGCACACTGAGCCAACAGGGGGCTCTATGAAGACTTCAGTATGACTTCAGCAGTTGGAGCAGCTCTGCCTCAAACACCATGTGCTTATTCCAGCCATCTGACTATAGCAAATGTTCATAAGAACTCTTCTCTTTAGTCATTGTTAGTATAAAGAATGATTCCATTTAAATGAATAGCAATGATGGGTTGTTTTGTCCAAGACTCTCATCAGAGTCTGTCCTGCTAAAGCTTGAAAACTTGAATGGAACTGTTTTTTGTGAGATAGTTATTTCATTGACCTTCAAGATCAGCGAGGAGTACATTTCTCACGCCGTGTTTTAGGATGTGAGGGGAGTAAATATTTTATTCGGCGTAAGAGGGGTTTTGCCCTCTAACACAACTTGCTCATTGACAGATTCAGACGAGCTTGTGTGTGTGTGTCCATGTACTGTCTGGGAGGCTCAGCCCAGGACGTAAATCTCTATTGTTATGGAGTGTTAGCTCTTGTTAGTGAGTCACAGTGGGTAACAAAGGATCATGGTTTCCCTCAACAGACAAGAGTCTTAAAATCCAAGCTTGGCAACAATGAAAATCAAATGACTTACCACTGATCCTCATAAAATCATAACCCTATTAAAATAATCAGTACCCAATTACTGCTCGCCTACTTCATGAACTAAATAACTTTGCTTTCTTGACTCGCTTTAATTTGTGCAGTATGTAGGATAACGAGCGACTGGCAGTCCAGCTTGTGCTGTAGAATTGAGAAATAAATAAATAGATATTGATAAAGGAGCGGTGTACATGGATATATGGAAAATCACAACCTTTTTGAAGTTTATATGGAAAAAAACAGCAGTTTTTGTTTCTCACACAGTAAACTGTCTTATGCATGAAATCAAAACCAAGATATTACTCACTCCTGAACTCAGAAGTTTCTACAAGAGCAAGACCCAAGACATCCTCTACACCACTACAAGATATAGGAAGAAGAAGACTCAAGTCTTCCTCAGGACTCTGCCAAATACAGACTCGACCGCTGGAAAGCTTCCGACACTTTACCACCAAATGAAGCTCTTCAGAATCCTTGCGAGTCCCTACCTCAAGGTACTCACCTGCCCAGAAGGGAATGGGTTGTCCTGAACAGAGCCAGGAGTGGAGTAGGCAGAACTAGAGACAACCTACTGAAATGGGGGCGGGTGAACTCAGCCGTGTCGTCGTGGTCATCCTAAACAAATTATGGAACACATTCTCCATGAGTGCGAACTGTGTCAACAAATCACCAGTCAAGACCTACATGAAGCCAACCACCGAGCCCTGAACTGGTTGCAACAATGGCATGAGAAGATATGATGAGGACTTGAGATATTTCCTTCTTCTCCATTGAGTCTTTGGTACTTTTACATTTCTCAGACCTGATATTTGTTGTATAGATTTATCAGGTATATTTTTTTAAGCAGTAATGGTCACAGAAGTTCAGAGGTCACAGAGGGGTTGGTAATAAAAAGCTTCATAAATTTGAAATTTGGATGATACAAGTTTTAATTATCCAACAGAGCATGTGATTGGAATTTTCTAAATTTAATATGCAAAAATATAATTTTGATAACCTCAAAACCTCATAGCAGCTCTGGGCCCCCCTGTGACCTCAGGTTGGGAACCATGGCACTGGAGGTCATAACGGTGTATGACCTTAAGATGTGTTTATACTGTAAAAGACAAGGGAAGACAATGCAAATTAGCATGTAGCATAAATGGTTGTTGTTGTTGAATGAACTCTCGAGGGAAATTAAGCTAAAGATTTCAACATTACGTCCAAATGTCGGTAAGAAAAGTAAGAGGAAATGAAAATGGTCTTGTGTGAGGCTCCTGTAGCAAACAAGTCACACATTACATCAGATGGTTGGGATGATTGAAGCGTGTTTGTTTCTTTTGTCAGACCCATAAACTGCTACAACAGCAAATGTGTCACCTGTGCGAGGACGCAATAAATCAAACAATCCTTAAGTATTCAAAAATATATTCAACTGTTCTTTGGGCTTGATCTGCCAGGCCATTAAATCCTAGCTGAGTCATTCTGCTGGCTCTTAATTAATGAGGCCACTTTGGAGATTTATACTTAGGACCAATTACACCATCTATGACTCTCTGGCAGAATCAATCAGTGCTGTTTATATGGCATCATAAGTGAGTAAGCAACTCCCTTGATTGGTATAATGGCATCTATTCAATGTCATGCTTGGTTAATTAGTCTCTGTGCTCACAGTATTCAGTTTCAACATGTGCTTCTTTTTGTTTGTCATTTGAAAATTCCTCTACTCAGTTCTTATGTGTTTTGTCAGGAGAAATGTTTGACATAGGACTTTCTGCTTGACCCCCGTCTGCACCTAAATGCAGGAGTTGACAGTGGTAAAGCATTGTGAACAGTTACGGATCAAACAACTGTCATTATTCCAGATTTCCCAAATCTAATCTCTGAAGTATCATTCTTGTTTCTATTTAATGCATTTTTAGCAACACAGGTATGTACTTGCATACTTGAGAAGTACGACTAGAGTACATACTCGCCAAGTACGGGAGTACAAAAGTACAAGCTCTTCAATTGGAACTCGGGATGTCCTGATCCGATATTGATATTGGATATCGGTCCGATATCAGGCAAGAAACGAGTATCGGATTATATCGGACTGCCTCTCAAATGGCTCTGCGTGTTGGATGCATATAGATCACATGATCACAACAACAGTGTGTGTGTGCTACTGCTATTTCAGAGCTTAAACATTTTTCTTTAATCTCTGAACTCAGAGGCTACGAAGCCGCACAGCGAGCGCGAGTTAGCCATTAGCACCACGCTAGCTCATCCTGAGGCGAGCTGCTAAAACAACATTATTTGATAAACCAGCGCCACCTGTCGACTTTCAACAGCCTCCGTTTGTTAATTATACCCCAAAAACCAGCCATGACAAGAGCTTTGTGTGTTTTAAATGTGTCCTGAAGCTCCACACACGGAGCTAAGTACGTCTGGGGGGCCGGACCCCGGGCTCCGAGTTTACCTGCGGGATGAGTCACTCATTGGTTGGGCTAATCCAAAATAGTGTAAACAAGGGGTGTTCTCTGAAGACACGTTGTTACCTGTGAAACACAGGTGCTCTGAAAACACCAGCACTCCTGATAAAATTAACCATAGACTATATGAAATTAACATGACAAAAAATGCAATATTCTTATGTTGAAGGTTAAAATTGATGTAACCATTGGTTAATAATAAATGGGTCAGTTTTTATCAGACCTACTGTTGCTGATTATTGTTCTCTGTTTAAGTAATATCACTTGATCAAGTCTACAAAATATGTAATTAAAGTATGTATGAATCGTGCTGATATCGTATCGGATCAATATTGGTATTGGCCAATACTCAAGGCTGCAATATCGGTATCGTATCAGAAGTGAAAAAGTTGTATCGGGACATCCCGAGTTGGAACAGCAGCTTACTTCCTTGTTCTACTCTTAGAATGGCGGGTGGACCCAAGTGTTTAACCCTCATTACTGCCACCTACTGGTGCTGATAAATGAACATAAAAAAAATCCATATATATTGCTATTATTTTCACATTTAAAATATGTAAGTGTAGAGTGTATATATGTATGTATATACATATTATATTTAAACACATGTAGAATGACAGTGCGACTTTAATATAATTCTAAACGTCAAAGTTAAAATAAATAAAACATTAATAGTATACAAACTTTCAAACTGTCAGGTCAAAACATTTACATTAAAAACAAAATAACGCATCAACAACAAATCTATCAATCACACCAAGTATCTAGAGACGTCTGAGCCAGTGGATCATTTCAAATCATAAAGCATTGTCGCACTCTCTGTTATGGAAACATCACCACTCCTAACTGACTAAAGCCCAGTTATAATTCCACACAGACTTCAAAAAGTAAAGTGTGACTGAAAAAGGCAAAAAGGCAAAAACCAGGTGAACTGACTTTTCTGTTGAATGCACACATCTCCTCTCCAAAAATGTAAGCTCTGTTGCAGCTTCAGAGTTAATAACACACTTTGCTTTTAGCCTGACGACCTGACAGCATTTTCAAACCATTCAACAAACTTTTTTAAAGAGCTTTGTAAAAAAAAACAAAAAAAAAACAGATGCTGCTGAGGAAAAGTGACAACTTTAACCGGAATTCCAGTCATTGAACAGCAACAGAACTGGTTTTAAGTGTGAAAACAGCAAAATGAATACACATATGTATTATATAGTATAAACCAAAACTCTGTAAAACGGGTGAGAGGTCAGCATTTAGTTATTTAATAAATCAGCTCGGTTTATTTATCAATAAAAAAATGTCAGATGTGCTGGGTCCAGTTTCTAAGATGTAACTTCTTTTTTTTTCTTTTTTTTTAGCTTTTTCCTGTTTTTCATCATTTTCAGTTGATATATTTTTGACTGGACTATTAGTCAGACGGAACAAGCTGCACTTGGAAAATAAGGATGGTGTTTTTTCACCACAAATCCTGTCAAATGATTTATCATACAAAATAAACCACCAAATAAAAGTGTATAATTTGTCTTGCCAATGATTCCAGGTGCTTGGTGTTGATGCTAACCCATAAACCTCTTTCTGGACCTCCTCTCTCCTGCTGACACACAGCCATGTACTGTAACTGTATGTAAATACAGGCATGCAAGCTCGAAAAGTACACATTCGCTAATATTTAAAATTGGAAACGTAATTGTCTTATGTTTAATGTTTAAAGTTGTTAAACATAAAGTTGTTTTTAGAAATAGTAAAAGTAAAAACATTTCTCCATTAATGGGATCCACATTCATGACCTTGCCCGTGTTTTTGTTTTACAATAAATTAATAAATTGTAGTTTCAAGCAATTTTACTCCAGAAATCTTAAAAAAATTAAAGGAAAATTCAGGTTTTATTAATTACTCAATCTGCAACTGCAATTTCTAACTGCAATTCCCTACGCCCAGTTCCATAGACACTGACATCAGTGTCACACTCACCTCTCTCATAATGGTCATTGTGTCCCTGGATTATTTATCGTCAACTCTGCTATGGATATGCCTGTAGTGCTGCCCCCTTATGGTCGACCAATGGGTCATATCCATTGCCAAAATTTTAAAAAAATTATTTTCAACTGTTTATGTTTAACTGGTGTGAAAATGGGTCGGTTAGCTAAGAGCACTGAGGTCCTGAAGTCTGAACGGGAACTTTCAAAGGACTGTGGACCTGGATGGGCCCTTCATTTTTTGACACTCTGAATCACTTTCTGGTTTAAACATATGGAGGACCACAAGGACGGAAGTAGAGAGGAATCATTAGTACATATCTGTTAAATTAGGGAGTGATTTCCAACTTAGTTGGTAATAAATTAATGAAATTTAAATGACCATTTTGGTGGTTTGCAGCTGTTTTTAGTGGCATCCCTCTCAGCTTACCCACCCTGTATCACCCCAATTTTTCTTCTTCTTCCTCTTCTTCTTCTTCCTTCCTTCCTTCCTTCCTTCCTTCCTTCCTCTTAAAACACAGGAACAGAGGCTGAGCCAAAACCTATCATTTTTTATTCATGCTTTTACCGGCCAGCAAGAAGCATTGGATTCCTTTAAAATGGAGCAGGACGCACAGTTTAAAAACAGCATTATCCTTCCAACAACCTTCAATCAATTAGCCTTCCTATTTAAGAAAAAAAAACACGACTAATGGGCACTAAAGAGTTCTGGCACACACACATACACACAAATAAATCTCACTATTTTTTTGTTAGTTTTTTAGTGATGGGCCAGTAACCTCAACATTAACACTTGGAAACACACGCTGGTGAAAGAGGGCAGATGTAGACATTTGCAGGGTAATCTGTGATGCACACTGAGAGCCAGTTTTTCACACACACACACACACTGCAAACCCCCTCTGGATGGTGCAGCCAACAGAAAATGGGTAGAAATGCTCCACTGGCTCAGCGTCCAAAATAAACTCCAACTTGAGCTGAGAGTGAGAAACCATTCAGAATAAACAGCTGTCATGCTCACTAAATCACAGCGCTATCCGACAACAGAGAGGCTCACGGCAATTTCAATGAAGTGTAATTGCATGAAAGCTGCTGAAACACTCTGAAAATCATACATAATTGCCAAAAGCATCACAGCGGTCACCTTCTAACAGCCCTCTTACCTGCGTCTTATACCAGACGCTAACACTTGACCAAATGTCTTGACGCAGAGGAACGTTTTCTCTTCATCTAACAGACGACGCATGTCTTTTTCCTCTTTTGTGCTCCTGACAAACTGGACGTCTCTCTTCCACTCAGTGTAGATGGACTGCAAAGTTTCCTGAGCTACAAATCTATTAATATTCACATTAGCCTGTCTCCAACTGTTTTGGCATCCCAGGGCACAGAATCTATCCAGATTTATGTGTCGTCTAGTACAGCGGTTCTCAAACATCTTATACCAAATAGCACCTTCAAAATATCCAGTTCTCAAAGTAACACCATTATCACCAACGTTAGAATAAGTATAGCTTAATTAGATTAAGATGGAGCAAAAGATAAGGTGAGTCTAATTATTGTTATTATTTTATTTATCATTATTATTTTGTTATTTTACAGGAAGAATGTACATTTTTGTGTGAATTAGCCTTAATATTGAATCATGTATTACTTGTAGCACATTTAAACACCAGGAATGACATCATCACAGCCTGTTTGTTGTGTGTGAGGGTGCCACACAGTCACACAAGGAAAAGCCAATTGTAAACTGCATGTGAGACATCTTCGTCTCAGCCTCTTAGACGTGTCCGGTCTATGCATATGAAGCAGATGTTATTACAGTTAAATGTTGCTTCTTGATTCCCTATTTCTTCACAGATTAGTTCATCTGTATGCCTCCAAACGCTCCAGAGTGTTTGACACGTGTTGCAGGTGGACCATGAGTGTCTCACACCATCTGCAGAAAAGAGACAGGGATCAAACACCAGTGACAACATTAAAGCTTATGATGAACCTCAGTTTTGCTTTTTCAATTATTTAAACTACACATCCGTGTATTCAAAAGAAAAGAGTGAAGCACAAGAGAGTGAGCAGGTACAACTTCCACATATAAAGTGTGAAAGCACCAAATATAGAAGTGATCACATGTTCGCAGAGAAATGAAAAGGTCAGTAATGAGAAAAGCAATTGAAATGAGGAGGAAAAGGTCAAAATGATAGAGAGGGTGAAGAAAAGCAAGCAATGACACCAATAAACCACACACTGTCACGTAACACCGTCTATGAGTGTACATGACGCTGTTGCCTGCTGTAATAATACAGTGGCACAGTGGGGCGAGCGGGCGTCAAGCTTGATTCCTCCAACATTCTCTACTTATTAAACAGAAAGGGTAAAGGAGAGACAGAGAGACAGAGAGACGGAGACAGAGAGACAGAGAGAGAGAGACAGAGAGAGAGAGGAGGAAGTGAAAGAGGAGAAAGCAAATTGGCAGAGGAAAAAAGACGGAATAGTTGATAGACTGAGGGAACTGAGGGAAGACATACACTGCAAAAAAAAGTAAAATAAACCTAATTTCTGGAAGTGCAACAGTTTTGTTTTAATGACCTTGTTTCAACATACATTAGAGTGTGTAAATGTGCTTACGGATTGTTTTTGTTAAAACAATAACATTTAAACAAATGTAAGAATATTTGTCTAATTTGCAGTGTAGACACAAATCATCTCTTTTAAAGCAACATTTGTTTGATATATTCAAACTGTAGCTTTAATAACATTGTTTTTCTGCAAATACAATTAAGAAATGCTGACACGTGCATTCAGTACGGTGTTTGTTTTCGTCTGACACTCGATTGCATTTCTTTATTGCTGGTGTTCATTGATGTCATGTATATTGTCTTTCATATTTGAGCTAAGTTTGGTCTTTTTTGTTGACAAATTCAGAGGGAGAGGCTGACGTTGTGTTCACTGTAAAAAGAGTCAAATCCTGATGGAACATGTTTCATATGAATTCATATTCACTTACACACAGCTTCCCTTAAACTAATGTACTTTGTTTCAAGCTAAACAGTATATTTATAGTATATTTTTAATAAAGGAGTCTATCATTAATATTCAGGGCGATAACTTTAACATTCCCCTAGAGGCCACATGGGGTAATGTCGCAGGGGACAATCACTGGATTGTTTGCTTTTCTAATATTGTATGGAAAAAAAATACATTTAAACGATGTGTGAAATATTGACCGCGGGAGGAAAAACATCATTCATTTTTATAACTACTGGACATATTTTAGCATATAATTTACCAGCAGAGATGAAGATGGAAGAAGAAGATGGAGAGAGGGGAGAGTCAATAAACTAAAGATCACTTTCATCAAACCAAAAAAACAGGAGTTAACAACCTCATAAAAACAAGCCGTATTAAATCATGCTCATTCGGTCCATCCCAACTCTTTCTCATCGACTTCTCCATCTCATCTTCTAACCTTTATCTCCCTTTTTCTCTCTTATGTTCTCTCAGGACTGATTGGTGCTGCCAGATTTTGATATGAAAAACATTTGTTTAACACCTGTCCACTGCTCATCTCCTCTGGTTCTCTCAACTCAATCCATCCTGTGTCTCTTTCCCTCCCTGCCCGTCTGTCTCTCTTTCAGTATTCAGCTCATCCTCTGTCATCTTCATCTTTCTCTAACCCTCTCTCTGGTGTGTGTTTTTTTTTTATTGCAGAAGAGGATATGAGTCATGTGTGATTCTTTGATTACTCCAGCACATGTGGATGGCCTATAAATCCATCATCACGTGGTTCTCTCTCTTTGCACACACACACACACACACACACACACACTCATATTCTTTGAGGAGAGGAATTGAAAAAGAGATGAGGTTGGGAAAAGAAAGAGACATGAACATGGTGGTCTAGGTGTGTGTCCAACCCATCAAATACACAAACACACAAAATGAGGTCACTCATGGACATAATGCATTCCCCAGCTCTTACCCTAACCTTAACCATCACAACTAAATGGCATAATCCTAATCCTAACCCTATCCCCAAAACCCAAGTCCTAGCCCTCAAAAACACCTTTTACAGAATGCGAGGCCCATTCAAAAATGTGACCCGCCACCAGAAAACAGCAACAAGTCGGCCCAGCACAGGTCGTGTCAATAAAGAAAAAATCAATCAATCAATTGTGAGTTTCGCTTTTTGCAGAATATGCAAGATGAAATCACGAAGAAGCCACTCCATGTTTCAAATAACAGTTTAGGGAGCATTTGAGTTGTTATTATTTCAATTTGGGTTATTTAAGAGAAAGACAGAAAAAAAGAAGAATCCCTTTAATCATTTAATGTCCTTTGGTCCTCATAAAGATACACCAAGAACACACACACACACTCATATATCTATCCATTTTAAGACTTGCATTAACTTCCATTCATTATCCCTACACCTTAACCATAACCAGTTAATGTCTAACCCTAACCTTAACCTAACCACAGTTCAAATCTTAGGCCCAAACTCAACCAGGGGCTCAAAAATGAGGCTCTACCACATTAGGACCAGGTTTTGCTCTCCATTAGGACTACTGGTCTGACAATGTTGTGCTTATGCCAGAAAATGTCAGAAAATAGGTAACAAATACAAACACACACACACACACACATACATGCATGTACACATAAAGAGTATAGGTTTTCACATTAAGGTGATAAAGGCACACCTGTCAATCAAAGCAGAACCACAACATAAGCTCATAAGACACATGGTCTCTCTCTCTCACACACACACACACACACACACATAAATGAAGCTGGTATTTCAGCACAAAGATGAGTCTCATATCCTCGGTTGCTCTGCGATGATTCATGTGTTGGTGAGACGATCAGAAAGACGCGCAGCTGTTCCCTCAGAACGTACCTGTTTTCAAATGACGACCCGACCCAATTACCACAAAGTGTTTTTAGAACGTTGCAATATTCAGAAACGGTTTGAGCAGTGAGTGATGATTGTCTCGCAGCCTCCAGCTTAACAATGTAAAACAATCCAGAGAACTGTTCTGTTTTTGTTAAAAACAGCAATGACAGTTTATAAAGTGTGTATAGTTACACATACCTGAACTTGTATTTAAGTTAAAGGGATAGTTCAGTTATTTATGAGGTACCAACATGTCATCAGTGCTGACATTTGCATGTGAAATGTGATGAACACGTGGGTGACGTCACTCCCGGTTTAGACTTCCAAAGCAAATGGAATTAGTGATGAGCCGATACTCAGTATCGCTCCAATATTGGCCAAATCACTGGAATATCTGACAGAAATATGGAATCCGACCTACATGTATAGTGTATATCGCATGCTTAACAATGCACAGACTGTAAAACGTAAATACAAATCAGCAATAGCATATTAGCTGAGTCATGTTGTGGGCTTTTTTTTATGGGAGAAGAATAATTGTTACATTGTTGGAGAATTATGTTTTTGAAATAGCTTGAAATGGCTACAGGGCAAATATGTTGTTAACAGCTTCACAGTTTAAAAAGGGTCTAAAATGACTATCAGACTGATATCGGTATCGGACACAAAAAAGGTTGTATTGTGCCATCCCTAAATGGAGCACAGCGTACGTTTACTGCTTTACCTTGACGTTAAACAGCCTGGAAACAGGAAAACTGCTGCGTCTACATACAGATAGATGTTCATAGATGTCCATAGATGTCCATAGATGTCCATATTCCTCTCTCTCTCTCTCTCTCTCTCTCTCTCTCTCTCTCTCCGTTCATTGCTATGGAGTTGCTCACCCAGTGCATATGCCAAAAAAGTTTATGACTTCCTGGTTTATTTCCAGGTTGTGCGGCCCATAGAGCATGCGCAGTAGTGATACTCCCATAATGCCTCTCGTCCACGTTCTTGACTTGCTTCGATTTGTAAATAAATGTCAAAACCAACGATAGTGAACACAGTAAGGTATATCTAAGTATAATGACGTCATTACAGGTTAAAATGATCAATTTAATGATTCATTTAATTGACCGTGGCTATTAGTTTATATGTGTTGTTACAGGAATGATGTTGTTTTCTTGCATTCACTGATATACTGTGCTCATCATCAAAAATGTTGTAAAACAGGGATTTTATATATTATTGTCCAAGAAATCCAAGTGGATTATTGTCCACGAGTGGCCACCATGACAACACTGTCTTAAAGGCAGAGGGGGCGGAGCTCTATCCAGTTCTTATAATACATCCATGGGAAGTATGTGCAGTTTACAAACTCAAGCATCCATTTATAAAAGACTGACTAAAGGTGAGATAATGCTGCAAATATATTATTAACATTTCATAAAAAATCTTAAAAGGGCAGTTATATTATGTTTTTTTTAAAATAAACTGAAATCAGTTTTGTTTTGTCAGTTATGTTTTCATAAGGAACAAGCGCAGTAAAGTCAGTGCTGACCTTGTGTCAGTACCTCATACAATCACACTTCAGGTCATTAAAAGGAAACATGGAAACATGGAAAAACAAAATCACAACAACAAATCATAATGGGATTATAGTTATTTTAGTCCAGAAAAGCTCTTGGTAAACACATGTGTAGTAAAAGTGAAAGAGACAATGGGAAACTCAGAGATGTCATTAATCTGAGGAGGAGAGAGTCTAGACCTTTACGCTCATTCCTGTCAAAGCCATCAAATGCTTTTCAAACACTGGAAATGTATTTTCTCAATGGCAGAAAACACAGATTACACAAACCTTCAGAAACTCCTGCAGTTTAAAGTGGATTAACACAGACTGACCCACTGTGTAAAACTCACCAACACAGACAACACAGGATTAGGATACAAGACCATGCTGTAGTGGTCCACTCTCTATTTTACAACAGTTGACACTGAATAAGTTGCTTTAGCAAATCATCAACAGTTTATGGAGCTAACATCAGCCAAGGCTTTATAGTCATGGACTGGAATCCCAAGATGGCAGCCATTTATTCAGACGCACATTATGTTTGTGACCTTGGTCCCTTACAGGCTTTATTTAGGCACAATAGCACTCATGTGAAAACTGAATTTACAAAACTCTAGGAAAGTTTAGAAAATATAAAATTTTAAGGATGAAAATATATTATACAAAGAGAAATGTAGTTTACTTTAGTACAGCCTAGAAAAACTGGAAGCATGACTCTCTTCCAGATTGGTGCAACCCATAATTCCATCTCTGGAATTAAAGGTATAAGTATTTTGTCTTTATTCATCAGTAATTTCATCATAATCTTTCAGCATAATGAAAATGAATGATCTGAGAGTGAACTACCCTTCTGCATCTCAGCCTCACAACTACTCTTACATTCCATTTACATGGGAACGTGGAAATTGGAACTGGGGAGTGACATCACATGTGTTACCATCTGTACGTGGTTTTGACCAATCACAGAGCAGCTCACAGAGAACGTGTGGATGCTTCTATTGGCTGTTTCACTGCATCTACTGTGCACACAGGTCTCTTGGATGGAGTCTAAAAGAGAGTGAAGGCAATACGCAATAAAACATGCCAATGTAGCTCTATTCCAACTGTAATCTAGAGCCATGGTTCTCAAACTGTGGTACGTGTACCACCAGTACTGCACACGCTTCCTCTGGTGCAGTGTTGTCATGAAACAAAGTAGAAATACTTAGTTACTGTACAAAGTTGCTGCTTTTCACTACAGTTTTTCCATTCATCCATTCACGGGTTAAGTGTCTCGCTCAAGGACACGCATAGACGAGCAGAGCCAGGAACTGAACCCACAACCTACCACTGAGCTGCCATGGCTCAATCCTAACTCCTCACTTTTTTAATACTTTTACTTCTAAAACATAATATCAGAAAATGACTTTTGATACTTAAATACAGTACATGTCATATAGTTTAAGACTTACCAAAGTCTTTTTCTGGTAAGATACTTGTACTTTTACTCAAGTATCCCTTTTATTTACCTTGTACAAGACTGCTCTGGTCAGAAATATTGTTCTGTTTATTCCAGGGTATGTAATCAGAGGAATGTTGACCTGAGCGCATAGAAAATGAAACAAAAAACAAATAATAATAATAAATTAAATAATAATAATTATTATTATTAATAATTGCTCCATTTTAATCTAATTTCACTATTCCAGTATGTGAAGCACTGTTTATGTGAGGAAGAGGAGGATGATGAGAGAGCAAATTATCTTATGGGTAATAAATCTGCCTCCTGGGAAAAGTCTGTAGCTGACTTTATTTACTTTACTTTTATTTACACCACTGTGTCACTGTGTTCTAACGTTAGTGATAATGGTGATACTTCAAGAGCTCAAGGTGGTATTTGGTATGACAAAGATTGAGAACCACTGATCGAGAGTCTCACAGTAAATTAAGGGAAACTTTACCATATACTGTAGAGGAGAGAGGGGAACGCTAATGTTTAAGTTACTGAAAAGTTATTGAAAGACAACATGGACGACACAAACCTGTTCACTTGGTTGTCAAAACAAACAAAGACAATTCTGCTGCAAATTGCTAACCTTGAAATAAATATAGAGCAAGCGTGTGCATCGTTCAAAGGACCGGAAAACTGGAGTGTTCCAAAAATCTGCAGTGATATTGATCT
The DNA here is from genome assembly GCF_958295425.1 of Solea solea. Taxonomy (NCBI): domain Eukaryota; kingdom Metazoa; phylum Chordata; class Actinopteri; order Pleuronectiformes; family Soleidae; genus Solea; species Solea solea. The sequence goes on along the minus strand of NC_081140.1, from coordinate 3,239,131 downwards.
GTAAACGCTATTCAAAACAGATTTGAATTTAAAGAGCACAAAAGAGCACAAACACAGGTATAAACAATAATTGTGAGCAGGTGCTTGTGAGTAATTATCCACAATTCCCACTTGTTCTAGGTGACATTACTGACAATGTCACTGACAGAGGTAGGATGAAAAATTGGAAATGAGCATGCAGCACAAACAGTTTTTTCTTCTCTGTGCTCAATAAAATATTATTGAAAGAAGCTTTAAATCAAAACAAAATACACAACTATGAAGTAGTATATAGTAAGTATATTTCCCCATTCACTTTTAGCTTTTTTTCTCACTCACTTTATCTGAGGGTCACAGAGGCCTGGTGCCAAACTCATGGAGACATGAGAGGCGGGGTTCATCCTGGTTAGGTTCGGTCCAGTCCATCACAGGGAAAACATACAGGGATGAACAAGCATTCACTGTCAGTGTCCAGTTTATCTAATCAGCATGTGTTTGGGCTCACGGTCAAACAATGCTAGACACTGACACAATTGTGATGAAGTTCAACTACTTTCAGATTATCAGTTAGATACATTGTCTCCTGTACAATGAGAAACAGTTGAATTCAATCAGTTTTAACATAAGAAGCATTAAAAATGGTCAAATGTTTTAGTTATAGATCAGGTAACATCATTCATGAAACAAGTGCTGGCCTCTCAACACAGCACAGCCCAGTCTGAACACAAAAGCCTTTACTAAGGCATGTGCTGTGCATTATTTTAGACCATATCCATCCACATCCACGATGTTGTGCTTTTTTTAAAGGATGTATTGTTTGGTTTTACTTGCTGCAATATAGCAGCAACATGTTGCATCTATAAATGTGATGTGGTAAAACAGAATAAAACAAAACAAAACAAGTGGTGTGCCTTCAAAAAGAGGCAGCAATCTACTTTTGAAATTATGTAACAGAAAAGCTGTTTACATTTCTATTTATTTGTCAGTGTTTGTATTTATTATTACTTTTCTTTTGATACTTGGTGCATGATTGTGTCTGTAAAACACTGCAACACAATGCTTTATATAATTATATTACATTTGTGAAACCTCTCAGTATTCAAGCAGGAGAAAGGTAAGCTGAGATGTATCTTTATTTATCTCACATACACAGTACATTCAGAAACGATTGCAGCAAACTTCACGGTGAGTTTTAGTGGCTTTGCTGCTGCTGCTGCTGCTGCTGCTGCTGCTGCTGCTGCTGCTGCTGCTACTGCTGCTGCTGCTGCTGCTGCTGCTGCTACTGCTGCTGCTGCTGCTGCTGCTGCATGAATATAGGCAAAAAGCCACGTGGATTATGATGTGACAGTTCCCATTCATGTTGCACAGTCACGTATCAGATATATACCTACTTTAGATCCATGCACATATTGAAGTCAGACCTTTTTTTTTTCATAATTTTGAATCTTAAACAAAATAAGAGAAAATACACACAAATACACAAATACAATACTAAAACTTCCTATGCATCATGCATACAAATGCATAGGAAGTTTTAGCCATTTAACTGAAAGCCCACAGGTCAAGGAACAGGTAACACAAGAAGGTTTTAGAGAGGGGGACAGAGGGAATGTCATCAAGGAAAGTGACACTGATCAGATTTGTAAATCTGAAAGTCTGAGTCACTTTAGCCTGGTAATATGTAACATGGGTTATTTATGTGGTGAAAATGTTTAAATTCCGTCAAACTAAGTCAACCTCTTAAAGATAAGAAGCTTTTGATCAAAATATTTTTCTCCCGTCAGGGCTGATTTTCATTAATCAGTAACTTGATGAGTGGTAACGTGGTGTGTAACAGAGACGTGGAGCTGCAGCAGTTTGATGTGCTTCTCTTTCACCTGCGGTGCTGCTGCTGCTGCTGCTGCTGCTGCTGCTGCTGCTGATGCTGTGATTGCACAGTCCAGAGACGCAGTGAAGCATGAAGCTGCCGCTTCAAACCGCACTTAATCACACACTGCAGCACAGAGTAAATATCTAATCACACACACCACACTGCTGATGCACACACTAATGTGTTTATCATGCACACACACACACACACACACACACACACACACACACAATCCAAATGTACGCCGATAACGGATAAACACAAACAAATACTGACATGTGTCTCTCAGGTATGGAGAAGGAATTCCATCTTTTTCCACTTTGTGAATCAGTCAGATGAGGAAGTGTGCATGCACACACACACACACACACACACAGACACACACACACACACACACACACACACACACACACACACACACACACACAGACACACACACACCACTGTTTGTGATCCATCTCACTGCCACACCTCAATGGATTCAATCATAAGGGAGCTTTTTTCTTCTTCTTCTTCTTCTTATTTTCCTTTCCTCTCTCTTAACTACACACAAACATTCAGGTTTGCTCAGTTATCCTTTGAAGGACTCTTCGAAGGAGTTCCATTCATCTGGCCAGCTTCACTGAATCTGAACCTTAACCTAATCACAATTCAAATCTTAGCCTTTAACTTAACCAGCTCCCTCAATAATGAGGTTCTGCTTCATTAGGACCATGCTTTGGTCTCTGCAGGACTACTGGTCCTGACAAGGTCAGTGTTTTTAAGGTCCAAAGGGGGAAACATAAACAGGTACACACACAGACCTTCTCTCCCTCCTTTGTTTCTCATTTGGAACTCAATAACTTCAGTGTGAGCGTTCCCACAGCTCTCAACGTGAAACTAAATACAGATGTGCAACAGGACCACACTCTGAGAGTGAAACAGACAAGAGTTATTGCCAATATCAGGGTTCTATATCAGTTATTTAATGAAGGAATATGCATGTGTGCATGTGCACGCGTGTGACAGTATAGAAACAAGTTACAACTGCGCTCCAACGCCTTAAGATTTACTATACACTCAAGCTGCACATGAAACACACACCCACACACTCAGTTTAGATTACTAGGTCTGTGTGGACTGCACAAACTCAATCCCTAACCCTCAGATTGTTTGAATCCCCAGCTCTTCATGCAATAACTATTTGTCTGTTGTTAAAAACCAACCAGACGCAGCAGACAGATCTGTTCCCGTGTGCTGAGGGATTTTTCCATATCAAGTCAGCAGGTGTGAAAAGACTACATGAAGCAAAATGTTTGATATTTACCTCCAGCGAGCAGGAACACATTCACTTCTGGAGCGGATCTGATTTAGGGGTTGGTTAGAGGAATGTTTTTTCCTGCTTCTTTTAAAAAATGTGATATAGGGTGTTTTTCATCATTTTTATGCATTTCTTCAGGAATAAACCATTTTGAAAAAACATCAGGGCAGTGCAGGGTGCTTATATCTCTGAACAGGTACAATGTGGGATGGATCTGGATTTTATAAATCCAGTAAATATGTCTGGTTTCCAGCAGCTCACATTTCAGTGGCTTTGCAATGACCCCTGTGAAATGGATTTTGTGTTATTTAAATTATTTTGTTAATGTTTTCAATTTCCTGTTTTTCCTGCATGTTGAATTCTCGTTGGTTTTACTTGATGTCTTTTCCTTGCATGTCATAGATTATTCCATCTATGTTTTACGAGATTGTTTTTGCTCCGCCCTGATGTGATAGTGCCCTGTGCTCTGTTAGATTTTCTGTTGTGTTACTTTAATCCCCCAATTCTAAACCACTCCCTTCCCACTTAGCACAAGGTGTAAATGATCTCTCCTGATGTCGTGTGTGTCGAGTGAGTGACGGACAGATTATTTTCGACAGAAACATGGAAGTAAGTGCCATCATTTTTCCGACTTCTGGTTTGGTAACATGACATCTATTCATAATCATATCGTGTGCAGTCAGGGGTTGATATCACAGCAGATGGTTTAAAACAGGACTTTTTTAATCATCAGCACATATGAAGTGTTTTCTTCCACTGAGGAATAAGGAAACGTGCCATTTCTAGAAGCATTAGAATTAAAGTTTTCACATGTGTGGTCTTTTGACTCTGTGAAAGTAAAACTACTGAAGATCATCCAGTACCAGAGAATTGTCAACACTATGAAACACGTCAGCAGCCACAGATATATTTCCAACTACTATGAATTCATTATTTAATGTCATTCATTCATTCATTCAACCGTCCACACTGAGCGACAACACAAACATTATTAAAAATATCTTTATACTTTATATGAGGCCACTTTGTAATAGTACACAGATGCAAAAATAAGAAACCGGACCACTTCTGCATTCAAAAGCAAGACTTTTTGTATTCTGTTTGAATAGTTGTAACCTTGGGGGGGTTATAACATTACTCTATTAGAAATAGAAATAGAAATAGATTCATGTTTTATCCAAAACTTTTAAAAAAAGCATCAAAAATGTCGACTAGAAGGAAATAAAGTGATTGTTGATCCAGTTGCATGTATTGTAGGAGCAGCTCTACACGGTCCTATAAACAAACTACCACTTGATGTGTGAGGGGCATCGCTCTGAGACAAGTGACACCCACAGCTTTGGATAGCACCCCTGATGAGGGGGTGGTATAAAATAAAAGCCAAATTATGGGATGTCCTCATCACTTTACCAGCCATGGAATGTTGATATTCAATACACTGTTATTTCTGGTTAACTTAACTTCTGGTTTCTAAAAGTGACATGGTGCAGTTTGACTGCATCCACTACACAAGTGTAACATATTTCCTCAACAAAGCTTTAAATGCTGTTACACTGTATAATAACTGTCTCTTGCATGCTTTGACAGTAGTTTTAGTTCCTGTTTTCATCTGTCCCCACATGTCACGCTCTCTAACTCTCCCATCATCGCCAAGTCTTCATAGTCTCATCTGATCCATCATTCTTCGTCTTTCAGTCTCATCAGAACACCAACCATCACCAACACCAGTGTCTGGACTTTGTCATAGATTATCATATACTCTTACTGAAGTGACAAAGTTTTCTTTTCACTCTGCAGTCCTGTCTGTCAGCAGAAATCTGTAAAAAATGAAAGCTCTTTTGTTCAGCACTTTTTCCCTGAGCAGCTGCTTGTAGCTTTCCTCCGATGGCAGAAATCAAGGCGGGTGGAATAACAAGAGTAACTGTAGAAACTTCTCCAGCAAAATATATACACGGCAACAGAGGCAACGAGGGGGAGTGATAGGAAGCAAGATAAAACAATCGCACACTGACCTATTGGGCACTTTGACTGAAACATGTGCAGTCAAGCCGTCTGCTGCCAAATCAATAGTCCCATGAAACTGGTTAATTAAACTTCAGCTGCACAGTTAATGCTTTAATGATGTTGACTCTGTGGAAAACACAGGTCACATATGTCCATGAAAATCTTGACATGGTTTTCAGTAGACGTGAAAAGACACAAGGTCACATGGGTGGTGAAGTGGTTAGCACTCTTGCCTTTGCAGCAAGAAGACCTGGGTTTGAGCCCGGGCTGGAACAAGGGTGTTTCTGCATGAGTTTGTGTGCAAATGCAATATGGGGAAGAGGTCAATTAGACACCCTAAACTGACTCTAGGTGCAGCCCTGCGATGGACTGTCCACGGTGTAGCCTACCCCGTCTGTTGGGATTGGCACTGCACCCTCTGTGGCCCTCATGTGGAGGATAAAGTGGTAGAAAATGGATGGATAGATGTTCTCAGACTTTCTACATTCATCTTCAATACTGCTCATCCTTTGAGGATCACAGGGGAACTTTATGTCATGGCCTCTGGTTTCTTTTTTGTCAGACTATTCTCTTTGGGATTTTTGTTATGTTTTTGGGTTTTTTTACCTGAAGATATCTAATCCCCAATGCTCATTGTTAATTGGACACTCAGCCAAGAGGGCTACAGTACATCCAGTGTACTCCTAGTGCCAGTCCCAACACTGGATAAATGTGTGGATTGCATCAGGAAGGGCATCTGGGATTAAAAAATCAAGTGTGCGGATCATCCACTGTGGCAACCCTAGAGGGAGACACAAAGAAAAACACTTGTTTTTGTGTCTGGTTTACTGGAGTTTCTCCTTCTGTGTACTTTGTTATGTTACCTTTTGCCTTACTCTGTCATACATTTGTTTAATCTGTATTGGATTATCTCCCTAGTGTTTTCAGATGGTTCATTTGTTTAGGTTCACTGTTAAGTTCTTTATATCTTCCTTGTTGCCCCTGTTCCTGTCCCCGGTGTTTCTAGGTGTTTTACTTATTGTCATTTCCAATTTTTCATGTGTTTTTTTTTTACCCTTTGTTTCTTTTTGATTTATTAAATTATTATGTTTTTTTATGTAAAATTTGTAAAAAAATACCTTAAGTAATCCCAGCTGACATGTGGTAAGAGGCATGGTTCACTCTGAAGCAACATGAGCTCCTGTGCCTGGTCTGTGTGGTGTGTAAAAAAGGATGGGTTAAATGCACAGGTCAAATTTACTATCACTAATGTGTGTGTGCAAATAAAACTAATTCTAATTCTAAGACAGTGTCATCTGTTGCCTCTGACTTAACTAACTAAATAAATAAATTGCCATATATGACTACATGTAACAGATGCATCCAGGGCCAAAACAATAGACTCTTTGCCTTTCACGTTCTTCTCATGACAGTTCATTGAGGAATTTCCACAATCCACAGCCTCAAGACACAAACCATACAGGTGGAGCCCTGAAATATGGAGGTAGGTGGACTAATTAAAAAGGGAAAACCCTATTTACACAGTGACTTTTCACATCCCAAGAACAGCTTGACTCAATACTGAATTCTCAAATCTCACCTGAGGCACCAAATATTGCCGTGCATCTGAATCTGAGAACCTAAACCCAACTGTGAGCGTGAGAAGCTGAGGCAGCTGCTGCTGCTGTGTGTCAGAGCATGGAGCGTAAATCAGATGTTCAAACTAAATGAAGACGCTCCGATCTTATTTACTCCTGCTCACTGTGTCCTAGTCATTGCAACTCCTCCTCTCATCTTCACTTCTGTCCACTTCTTTCTCTTTCTCTCCCAAGTATAAAGTCTGCTGTGCACGACTGACTCTTATACAACAAAACCATTTTCAACAGCTAAAACAGCTAAAACCCCAACAGAGTTAAAGTGCAGAGGTATTTTACCTACAAGGACAATGAGGCTATTTCTATCACATGTCTACATGCAAACCCAGTCACCAGGAGATTATTGTATGTTTATACAAATCCTAAATACTTGTAAGCTCATGAGGGTGAATTATTATGTTATTATGCTGAGGTCAAACTGTCATAAACATGATTACAGCCCGATCAAGCAGAGGTATAACCCATACATTTATTTTTGGGGTTAGGTGTTAAAAAAAAAAACAACAGTATTAATATCTAGACTCCTGATTTTTCTAAACCAATTTTGTTAAATCAGTTTTCACACAAAAAAATATGTGCAAAAATATTAATGATATTGTGCCAGTGTCTCCAAACAACACACACACACACACACACATGCCTCTTCTTGTTATTTTTCTGTCTGTGGTTGTAACTTCCTGCCTCGAGATAAACAGTGTGTTGCTTGATAAATGACTCAGTGACGCTGATGAGATTCACTCCTAAGTTACCAACATTTGATAATGCATGACAACTCAGTTTTTGTTATTATGTGATACAAGGAGAGTTTAAGACTCAGTCCTATAATTGTAGACTTAAACTCTCCTGTGTATCACATAATACGCGCACACGTCCCTCTAAAGACTAATCAAAAAGGCAATTCTGTTCATTTTAACACTTTATCATATTTATCTAAGATAAAATGTCAGTTGAAATTAATTTAGAAATAATTAATATAAAAATAATACAACAAATTACCTCTGAAAAAAATCATAAAATAATAATAATAATAATAGCAATAATGTTGTTGTTTTTTCAGAAAGTCCGGATCAACTCACTCGGTGAGTGATTATTTCCCTTTGAATGCATTTTAGAGAGGAAATCACCATGGTGATGTCTAAATTTAGGACCAAATGAGTCTTGGCATGAATGAAAAACAATGAGCAAGAGATCAACATGTAGTCAGTGACAAACTTGCTTTCACAGTATGAGAGCCCCTGACAGTTCTACAAGCTTTATTATAGGTTTATTATAGTGTGTTCTCCTCTGCACATCTGTTAACCATGGGCTTCTGGTCAAAGTGGAAATGTAATTTAATAATCAAGGCTTTCTCTTTGAGAGTCTTTTGAGCACTGCAGGCTCTTAATGGCTCTTCTGAGGTCTAGATTAAAAATAAAACATTTCTTTTGTTTCCTTTTGGACCTCAAGATATTAAGTGGGCTGTCCAAATGAAAAACAGAAGTCTAAACGACAGAGAATGAGTAACAAGCATGTTCTTCACTGTGGCTCACTTTAAACCATTTAAATATCATTTCATGATGTCATTATGTCTCCCAGTTTTGATTACCTTTGACCAGGGGGGTTTTGAGGGACCTCGGGCCTTAGATTTGAATATAACCAAAGCAAACACGTGGACTTTAGTGTCATTGCAGTCTCAGAATACACTAAGTTGTTATTGTGGACTTGGATGTAAGCAGCAGATCTCAGGGGCCCCTCCTCAGGCACTTGTTTGGTTTGCCTTGTTGCTGCAATGACCCTGTATCTGCATGTATATATAAATATATATACAGTGCCTTGTGAAAGTATCCGGCCCCCTTGAACTTTTCAACCTTTTGCCACATTTGAGGCTTCAAACATAAAGATATAAAATTGAAATTTTTTGTCAAGAATCAACAACAAGTGGGACACAATCGTGAAGTGGAACCAAATTTATTGGATAATTTAAACTTTTTTAACAAATAAAAAACTGAAAAGTGGGGCGTGCAATATTATTTGGCCCCCTTGCGTTAATACTTTGTAGCGCCACCTTTTGCTGCAATTACAGCTGCAAGTCGCTTGGGATATGCCTCTATCAGTTTTGCACATCGAGAGACTGGAATTCTTGCCCATTCTTCCTTGCAAAACAGCTCGAGCTCAGTGAGGTTGGATGGAGAGCGTTTGTGAACAGCAGTCTTCAGCTCTTTCCACAGATTCTCGATTGGATTCAGGTCTGGACTTTGACTGGGCCATTCTAACACCTGGATACGTTTATTTGTGAACCATTCCATTGTAGATTTGGCTTTATGTTTAGGATCATTGTCCTGTTGGAAGATAAATCTCCGTCCCAGTCTCAGGTCTTTTGCAGACTCCAACAGGTTTTCTTCCAGAATGGTCCTGTATTTGGCTCCATCCATCTTCCCATCAATTTTAACCATCTTCCCTGTCCCTGCTGAAGAAAAGCAGGCCCAAACCATGATGCTGCCGCCACCATGTTTGACAGTGGGGATGGTGTGTTCAGGGTGATGAGCTGTGTTGCTTTTACGCCAAACATATCGTTTTGCATTGTGGCCAAAAAGTTCAATTTTGGTTTCATCTGACCAGAGCACCTTCTTTCACATGTTTGGTGTGTCTCCCAGGTGGCTTGTGGCAAACATTAAACAAGACTTTTTATGGATTTCTTTGAGAAATGGCTTTCTTCTTGCCACTCTTCCATAAAGGCCAGATTTGTGCAGTGTACGAGTGATTGTTGTCCTATGGACAGACTCTCCCACCTCAGCTGTAGATCTCTGCAGTTCATCCAGAGTGATCATGGGCCTCTTGGCTGAATCTCTGATCAGTCTTCTCCTTGTTCGAGATGAAAGTTTGGAGGGACGGCCGGGTCTTGGTAGATTTGCAGTGGTCTGACACTCCTTCCATTTCAATATGATTGCTTGCACAGTGCTCCTTGCAATGTTTAAAGCTTGGGAAATCTTTTTGTATCCAAATCCAGCTTTAAACTTCTCCACAACAGTATCTCGGACCTGCCTGGTGTGTTCCTTGGTCTTCATGATGCTCTCTGCGCTTTAAACAGAATCCTGAGACTATCCCAGAGCAGGTGCATTTATACAGAGACCTGATTACACACAGGTGGATTCTATTTATCATCATCAGTCATTTAGGACAACATTGGATCATTCAGAGATCCTCACTGAACTTCTGGAGTGAGTTTGCTGCACTGAAAGTAAAGGGGCCGAATAATATTGCACGCCCCACTTTTCAGTTTTTTATTTGTTAAAAAAGTATAAATTATCCAATGAATTTCGTTCCACTTCACGATTGTGTCCGACTTGTTGTTGATTCTTGACAAAAAAATTCAATTTTACTGTATATCTTTATGTTTGAAGCCTCAAATGTGGCAAAAGGTTGAAAAGTTCAAGGGGGCCGGATACTTTCACAAGGCACTGTATATGTATAATTATATAAATAAAAAGCAAAGTTTTATTCAGATTATGTATAATGATGTGCTTTTTTTGACATTAAAAAAAAATGTTGTCATGAAGTCATGGAAGAGGCGGAGTTCCTCAAAATCATAGTTTTTATCATGACTTGTTATTAAATTTGAAATGAAAGGGAGGAAGTTTTGTATTGTTTTTTCTCAAAGAGGCTACACTAATGGGAAGCAACGGTTAACAGGACCTTTTTGAGCAAGCACCTAAAGTATTTAGATCATTTGTTTGTTTTTTTAGGTTTGGTTGTATGACATCATTTGTTATTTTAGGTAGTTATTATCACAATAATGTATGTTCAAGTGTTTATTTAAACGCTAAGGTGGTTTTAAATGGTTATTTGATTCTATTTGATGCCTGACCTCCTCAGGCTTTTATTTAGGTCATTTAGGTGCTCGTACACATGTGTGACGTTCTTCTAGGCTTTTTAAGGAAGGTTTTACAAATATGAAACTCTATGAATAAAAAATATAGAATATAAAGATCTATAGAGGCTTATGTCCATATCTCAAAGTGTCTGGTGGACAGTTTTACAGGAGTCTCTTTTACTATTGTGATCAATGGGAAAATTGCTTTTTGGGAGTATTTTTGTTGCAGTACCACGAGTGTCCACTGGAAAAATGATCTTCAAGGCAGGGGGGCGGAGCTCTTTCCAGTTCTTATAATATGTCCATAGTATAGTATAGTCAGAGCGCTAGTTGTGTTAACACCCGCAAGGAATTAGTTGGCAAATAAATTACAAACTTTAAATTAGTCGTTTTGTTCTATGGTGCTAAAATGTACCAGGATGTGCAGTAAAAAGATTAAGATTTATACTTTATTAATCCCCTTAGGGAAATTGTTTCTCTGCATTTGACCCATCCTAGAATTAGGAGCAGTGGGCTGCCACACTGAATAGTGCCTGGGGAGCAATGGTGGTTGGGTACCTTCCTCAGGGGTACACCAGACCTTTTGACCTGGTGGGGACTTGAACCGGCGACAAGCCAAGTTCCCGTTCCACTTGGCCACGGGCTGCCGAAACATGGAAAGGACTAGCAGTAAGTTTCCATTATTTGCCAATCACAGATTTAGAGTGGTGCAAAGAGTGGCCACAGGCTAACGCTGCAGGCTAATGCTATCAGCTATCAGCTATCAGTCTGGAGAAGTGACTGAAATGGAAGAGCTGGACAATTACATATAAGTAATATATAAGTAAGCTGTTATCAGAGTTAAGTAACATTTCAGTGTTATTAAAATGTTTTTAATGCTTCATGTTTGTTGAAGAAGTCACAAACAATGTGTTCAGTGTGTGCTAACAGCTAATGTTATTCATAGCCTATAGAGACAGGTGATGATTGATGTGACACGGCTGTTTTCTTCATGGTCGATGACAAAAAGGAGATAATCCACACAGAACTGGTGCAGGGGAAATAAATATAAAAAGCAGCAGAATAATAATGGAAAATGACATTTACTATGTTGAAAATGAGGTAATTATCAAACTTGATTTTTAGGCTACAGATGCCACCAGCTCTGTAATCATGGAACCACTGGGTTCTGAAGAGACTGAAGAAGACTGAGATTGTGGACCAGAGCCTTGACGTGGTGAAGATGACCATGGAGCGTTTGACAGTTACAGTACATCCATGTTTGACAAACAAACACAATCCCCCTCATTTCTCCAGCCCTCCCTACATTCACACCTCACAGCCTCTCACTCTTCACCCTCTCACAGAGTTTTGCATCCTTGCTGCATTCAGCCGGTACATTATTGTGAATTGTTCATTCAATTCATCAATGAATGAATGAATGAACCCTTCACACAAACATACTGGTGAGAATAGTTGCCCTTGTCCACTTGACTATTCTCTAAACCCTAATGATCCTTTTATATATTGTTTTATTTCACACAGTGAGGTCTTTCACAGCGACCATGTGCTCTCGGCGTAGCATAATCACCACAATTAGAATGTTCACAGTGAACTCAGTTGGTATATTTTGCTAAAAGGTTTTTCTGGAGAAAAAAAGCAAATCTTTGTTCAGATGTTATGAGTTCTTGTGTTTCCTGTCCTTTACAACAGGAGAAGCATGCTTTAATCAAGTCATTCACACAACACATCATCCAGAGTGTCTGCTCCTCTTCCTCGACTCCTCCAGCTGATTCTGCCACCAACCGTCTATGTTTCATTATTTGTATTTTGTTTTGTTCTTTTAGATTTGTCTCCTTGTTTATTTTATTTCTTCACTCAGGGGAAACTAAGGGAGGGAAGCACGATCATTCAAAAACACTACCGCTGTTCTAGTTATGACTAGCTTAGTGCAAATCAGTGACGTATTCCTTTCCTGTGTAACTATCTGTACCTCGTCCAACCTAAACTCAAAAAACTGTCTCTTTAGTGCATCTGTCTGTGTTGGTCATTGACCCTCAGAGCGCGACATCACTGCCACAGACACCTCACTGAACTTCTCACAGCACCTGCTGCTTTCAGTTACATGTCTCCAAACTGTCGTTCCACTTCTAGGGTGGGATTAATCTCACAGACCAGTGATCGTTTCAGTAAAACACTTGCAATTAGCCTGCGTGACATTTTGCTGCTGTGTTTAGACGACGCTTCCACATCACCGATAACCACGTGTTTGTGTTAAATGAAGCCTGGGCGTGCCTCAGCGTAGGTAACACTCCATTATTTGTCCATTTCATCTGCATGGCTGCCTGAACATTTCACTCACAGCATCACACACTAATTACAGCTGTAAACACATACAAAGATAAACACCCTGAACCATTTACTTTGCTAATTTCCCCGAGCCCCAGTCCCTACGTCTCGGTCCTTCTGCTCCCGCTCTGATTCCGTTCAAGTGATCACTCTTGACTTGTCTGTCTATGAGGACATAATTTGTTTGTTCCCTAGGCGACAAAAGAGTGACCTGTTGTGACCCCGGCTCAGATGGGAGTCAGTGGAGGAGGAGATGCACAGGGAGGGAACAGTTTCATCTTCATCCCTGAATAGATGTGATTACATCTCTGGCCAGAGTGCTGGGGTGGGGGGAGAACGGGGGTGTGAAGGCAGGAGGTGACAGTAGGGAAAAATAAGAGGTGGAGAGATAATGACAAGCAGCGAGGCTGAAGTGGAACAAAGCGGATGAGGTCTCTCACCTCCTCTTGTTCCTCATCTGGGTCACTGCTGTGATTACCCAAGACCAAATGAGCAGGGAACACTGTTCCTTAATATTGTTTAGGCAGATGGATAAGGTACATTAGACACAGCGGCACAGTAGTGTGGTCTGGTGTTGTAGAGCTCAGTGGGTGCAGCATGATTAAATTCTTACTGTGGTAAGCTGCTGCAAGGGCTCAGGTTCTATGGATTTACAAGATAAGACCAAAGCACAATGTTCCAGTAAGGAAATAAGTGTTTTCTGAGGCAAACCGTGATGCTCGCGAGCCACGTTTTCCCCAGCATCTCAAATTTGTATCACCCATTCAACCATCATTTTATTATTTAAATCATTTGGTTAAAAGATATTTACTGTATTATTTGCTCCCATTTACTGCTGTTAACCACATATTGGGAGTGAGTTCACAGAGATAAGAACGAGGTAGGACACAATTTAAAGTCTGAGTCACCACCATGGCTGATGGAAACCCACCAACATCCATACATAAGAACTGGATAGAGCTCCGCCCCCTCTGCCTTGAAGACATTTTTTCCAGTGGCCACTCGTGGTACTGCAACAAAACAACATAGACATTTATATATATCTTTATTTTCTATATTTTAAATTCATACAAATTAAATTTTTATGTTTGTAAAACCTGTACGAGCATCTCAGGAACGGCGCTACTGTCTGGGAACTGTACAATATGAAAACTTCAAGAGAAATTAAGGCGATTTTTTTCGTTTACATTTTTTAAAATATTACAACAAAGTGGGTTTGAGCTATTTATTCGTCGCTCATTTGCATTTACTTTTAAACATATTATCGCCTCTGTACAGATCTTATAATACACCCGTGGTCACCACTGAAGAAGAATGAGATGGTGCTTGATGATGTAAAATGTATCCCAGCAAATGTCAATTTAATTTTTCAGTAATTCAATTCATTTGATGTGAATTGCAGAATGTTTTTTATGCCAGAAACAACCCTCCTATGTATCCAGGCTTTGGACCTGCACTAGCAGTGTACTGGACGTGACCCTCCACGGCTTTGGAGAATATAGAGTGTCCAATTAACCCAATTCATTAAACAGTAACTTGCTCAAAAGGTAACCCAGCCCTTAACCTGTCTGTATTACAACCAGCAACCCTCTGGTTACATACCTTTTCCACTGGGTTGCCCGGTGTTTTGGTTGCTGCTTCAGTCACATGATTTCTAAAAGTCTTCCGTTATTCCCTGAATCTTTTTTCAGTTACACTGTTATCTTCTATCGATACATCAAGAGATGCCAAAGAACATCGATACAAAGCTCTCATCTGTCGTCCAGACCAGGTTTTGGTTCCATATATTGCAGGTTTCATGTCCACATTGAGAAAAGATGAAATGTTGAGTCAAGTTGACCAATGAGGTCATGTTGTTGTCTAGTCTTCATTATATCCTCTAAAGTAATGGAAGTAAGCGAGAGGCTTAAACGCCAATGAAGGGGCAGTTTTCTCCTTGAACCTGCCCCCCGGGTGTTCAGCATGGTTCAGAGGGTTTTATCCTTTCAAGAGTCTGCCCCGAAATATCAGTTTCCTCTCCTGAAAGAGTCTGTTAGCAAGCTCGTGACAGTGGTGTCAGTATATTACACTGCACTTTACTGTAATGTGGAGGCATTAAAGGAAAAGAAATGTGGCAGTGTTTCAACAACAGCTGCCTAACTGTTATTTCAAATTTAAATAACTCTGCGATTATAGTCGTAATGTTCGTCTATGAGTAACAGGGGGCCACTGACTCATCTGCTGTCACTGAACACACTGAGGTCTAATCCACACGGAGACTGAACTCCTCCTATAAGATCTTTTTTTGTTTTTGTTCTAAAAACATTTGCATTAACACATTATTGTTTCAAATAACGTCTTCATAGCCACAAAGTGACTCTACAGGCTGTAGTATATATGACAGGACTGTATGCTGCTGCCACAGAAATACACCAACAACTATTAATGGAGTTAGAGAGGTGGGGCTATGACATCATCACTTCCAGGTGCAATATACTTATATCATTTCCCATGTTCAACCTTTATGTAAACTGTAAATATCAAGTCCATACTGTGTATATTCTGCAAACTCTCTATAATGTACACATTTTATAGTCTTAGTGTTAATATCTTTACATATTGTACAGTTTTTGGTAATGCATGTTTATCATATATTATCTTTATCTTTACGGTCTATGCTGCTGTAACAATGTAAATCTTATATTATCTTATCTTATATGACATCAAGTTACGCATTTTCCCAAAACCCCAGTTGTGCATGAATAAAAAGTCCGAATGATCCAAAACTGTTGTCATGTCTTCAGGCCTCGATTCATTGTGACCTACCACCACAGTAACGGCCACTCTGCCAAAGATGGTGGATAATGTGGTTACCAGATTAGTGTATGTAAAAAAACATTAACATGTGGGTGAGAGTGGATACGGGCTTTTATGATATAATGCACACTGTTCAAGCAGCCATTTAAAGTCATTCAGTCGTCTTTCAGGTTGAAAGAACTCGAGTGAATGATATAAAAGTATAACC
Source organism: Solea solea (assembly GCF_958295425.1). NCBI lineage: Eukaryota > Metazoa > Chordata > Actinopteri > Pleuronectiformes > Soleidae > Solea > Solea solea. Next base: position 3,223,162 of record NC_081140.1, on the reverse strand, counting down.
TCTCCATGGTGTTTTATTCTGTGCATTTGTGACGTCAAACATGACTCAGCAACAAAACACAGGAAAGCAAGCTCCTCTGCTTCTATTGGAAAAGCAGGTTCATAACAGACATGTTTAAAGGTCACGGTGTAAATAACCAAATGAACAGTGGCTGAGTTCCATTTCGCTTCACTCACTTTTACAGCTGGCTCACTCTCCTGACTTTGCTGAAGTACAAAGAGCCATTGGGAACGTTATCAGTGACACCTGGAGCAACTGCGGCAACACAGGTCTGGGGTTCAATCCCCCGGCTCTGCTCGTTTACATGTCCATGTGTCCCATGTGACAGGAAGAATTTGAGCTCCTGTATTGAAGCCTTGAAGTTCACAGGTGTCGTCTGCAGCCATGCTTCTACTGGACAATACTAGCTGTTCTGATGAAGAAGACCGAAGATCATTAAGCTATTAGGCAAATATTTACGGACAATGTAAATCAAGTCGAAAGTAGGCTCATTTTTCCATAAAGTTCCATCCAAATGGATTTATTTTTGCAGCCAACGGAGTCGCCCCCTGCTGGCTATTCAGTATATTGTTACCTCCAGGTTGGCTTCAGGGAGGAAACCACAAGACTACATCCAGGTGTTATCTGCGGTCTATGTGAAAAGTGCTTCAAGACTAGAAAACAATACGTACAAAGCTGTGCTCTTCCTGCTTAAACATGTGAATGAATGAATGAATATCATGAGTGTGGAAAAGTCACGGTGGTGAGGAGTTTACTTAGGTCACACAGGGTTTTGTACACGGGCGAGCAGTAAGAACGCACAGACATGAAAACAAAAAGATAACCAAGATTGAAGGGTGGAATAAAGGCAGGGAAATTCATATCAATAAAAAAATAAATAAACGTTCAACTTTCTCCCTGGAGACAATTCAAGGGCTTGTGGAGCAGTTATAAGACATGACTAGATATGATACACACTGGAGAGAGGCTCTAAAGTAAAACAGGAAATAAAGTGGACAAGATAAAACAAGGCAATATACTATAAAATAAGACAATTTAAGTCCAAACCAAATTCCATAGAGAAAATTCACAGCATGTCAGATCTCTCCAGTTCACATGTATTGTTTTGTCTTCAGTGTTTTAAATCCTTCATTAAGATTTAGCTCAGTGACACAAACTTCCCTATGTGTTGCTGCATAGATGCAAATATAGATTTTGTCTGTGGACTTTGGTGTGGGAGAGTGAGCGCTGTGTAAGAGCAGGATAAAGCAGCAAACATATCCTTAAGGTGTTATTATAGAAGTGTTGACTTCTGGGAGCCTTTTGTTTCCCATGTGTCCTCGGTGGTAGCCGTGTTTTCTTTGTCACAAGCTGGTTCTCAGCATAAGGGGCGCAGTCAGCACGAGCCCTGAACTATCACTTGAGTGAATGTGCGTTAATAAGAGAAAAGAGAGTGGAGACTTAAAATAACAGTGAGCTCACTGTGAGTGTCTGAAAAGAGATTGATGAGGATACTTTTTCAGCTTCAGTCTTAACAGACGAACACAGAGCAAACATGGAGCCTCACTGACTACAAATGGACTCAGGTGAGTTGGTAAAGGCAGTCAAATATTCTCATTTTCTTAGTTATTTACCTAATGTCCCAAAAATCAATGCAGTAATGGCCTACTGTTGTCCAAATGCTAAATGCCACACTTTTAATACACAATGGTAAATAAAAGGTGACGGGTAATAAGAGGACTAACACATTCATTGCTCCACACATTCATTTTGTGCAGCAAGACAGGAAGTAAACGAGGTTTAAAAAAGGAAACAGCAGGAAACTTTTTAGATGAATGGAGAGTGGACCAAAAATAACAGATGTTAAAATACAGAGAAGGGCTATTGTGTGTGTGTCGTCAGCACACGCATGCAAACAGTATGTTTACTCTGCTTCTTTTCACTTACATGGAATTATTATTATAAAAGCTGCCAAGGCAATAGCACCAATTCATTCCTACTACTCAGGGACACACAGGCCTTTCACAATGGCCCCAAATACAATCAACAAGGACACACACACACACACACACACACACACACACACACCTGAGCAGTGTTATCTGGGTTCTGCCTCAGAAAGCACCACCACCGCTGCAACTGCTAGATTTGAACCAAGGCCACGGATAAATACAACTGAGACCTTCCTGTGTCATAATACGGCGAGAAAAACACACTTTTATAGAAAGTGTCGTGGCCTCAGTTTTGATCTCTGTCCTCCCACACATCAGTTCTCCCCTCACACAACACACAAACAACACAAACACACAAACATCACAGATGTCACCCCATCACACAAACAACCAAACAAAACAACTGTGATGATATTCAGGCAGCAGGGTGTCAACATTATGCAGCTAACCCCGCCTCACCTGTGCGTCGTCAAACATAAATCAGCTCACAGAGCTCCTCCCCCTGTGGCGCTGTGAGCTCATTCACCATACATATTCAAAAACTCAACATGGGTCACAGCGTGACTGGGCACACACTCCACTGACACTGTAAAACTTTGCATTTTACATTTTATAGTTAATCCTCATGAAGTTTGTCCCTTGAATGGTCTGCTACGGTATTTTTATATGTGCAGATGTGACCAATTAAAGATGCAGCTGTTTTCATATCTGTGCTGCATCCTGAACATCTGTGGGGATCAGTGGTGGAACCAGTCGTCTTTCAACTGGGAGGGTGTGGGTTCGATTCACAGCTCGGCACATACATTTTACATTGTCTGTCACGCATCTTTCATACCCATTCATCTGCTGTCAGGAGCAATGCATGAGGTTAAGTGTGTTGCCCAAGGACACGTCGACGTGATCCGACTAACAGTCAGGAATCGAACCCACAACAACAAAAAATATAAAAATAATCTGAGTTTAAATAAATATCACATTATAAACGACTGTAATGGCTTTACATCTTTGTAGGAACATTGAGATGTTTTCTAACGTGAAAATAACTTACAAATAAAACATATTTATGCTTTTTAACTTGAACATCAAATATACTTATACTTATACACTTATGCCTGAACAATGACTGATCTTGCAGGAAGTGATGTCATCAGCACCTCGACTGTCAAAATAAAGTTCCCTTAATAAACCCAGACATGAGCGTCACAGGTTTGATTCTTCTAATAAGATTCTCTATAAAGATAAACAGTGCAGACTTGTTTCCTTTAAGCTCCGCCCCAATTCAATTCCCTTATTCAAACAAGTGAGATGTTTGCGTTCAAACAGCTTATTAAGTTTCCTGCTTAGACATAACACAGTGAGACATGAGGTGGTGGCTAAAGGCTGCTTTTAAAACACTCACTTTAAACTGGTAGATGAGTGCAGCGATACCCAAACACTGGGTCGGGACCCACAGACGGGTCATGGGAGTTTGGTTTTTTTGGCAATGTTTTAGTTCAGATTTATGTGTGTATGTTTTGAATAATTTACATGAAGTTGGTTTTTTTTTTGGTTTTTTTTTAACAAACACCTTTTGGAAATGGTGTGTTTACAAATTCAAAATGATATTAGGTGTTACATTTGCTTCTTTATTGTAATTTGGGTCACAATCATTGACTTTTGTGTAAATGTATAAATTGTAATTAAAATTAATTTCCTGTCGTATATGGGCGATCTGACTCGTGACAATCACAAATAAACTACGCTGGTTGACAGGATAGTTCATGTTTTTTTTAAGTGCTGCTGCATTGTGTGGACTCAGAACCGCTTAAGTCTACAAATGAATATTTTGGCTACTTGAAGAAAACCAAGATCTTTACTTCACAGAGATGCAGGAGCTGCAGTTCTACTGTTGCCTCCTTTCATACGTTTGTGTCACTGAGGAAAATCCAAACAAAGACCTTTAAAAAAAGCCCATTTGAATGTACTGATGGACACAGCAGTGGATCAACAACTTCCTGTGTCCCAGGAGCATTTTGAAAGGGAAACAACCAACATATGATCAGAAAGTGCCTAAAAAGGCTTTTGTTCAGTGGCTAAAATGATTTGTTTGTCTTGTATTCTCGCTGACAGGCCACACGGTTGGTGCAGTGGTTAGTGCTCTTGCCTTTGCAGCAAGAAGATCTGGGTTCGAGCTCCAGTTGGAACTGTCTGTTTTTGTTATCTATAGATTCATTTTGCATGAAAAATATGTTTTATGATGGAATACTGTTATAACAGTTGTTTGTTTGACTTTTTTTCAACTGATCTGGGGCCCCCTCCTGACCGGGCCAGAAGCTCATTGGGCCCCAGGTCATGTGACTTTGAAAGCCCTGGTGAAAGTCCTCCAAATCCTGCTCTACCCTTCTGCTAATCATATATTGTCTTGTTATGTACTGATCGCTGTGATATTATCTTCATTGTGGGCAGTGTATCACATATCCACGCTCAGGGAGGAGTTTTTCCTGCTCTGTTTCAAGAATTTGGTAAAAAAAAGAAAAAGAAAAAGAAAAGAAAAGAAAAGACTTTGGCTTGCCAGGTTTAATGGCACTCAAAGGAAGCAGAGAAAGTTTGATTCAACGCTGATTTATTCATACAAAAGCTGAGGAAAAACAGGTGTAATTTAGTATATTATCAGTCATGATCTCATCGTTGTGTCTTAACAATTTCACGTCTCTTAAAACTTTAAAACTAAACCCACAAATAACAATGATGTACTCCTCATAAAAAGGTGGAAAAACAACTAACTGCACAGTGCCATGTATCTAATAGAACTGAAACTCACTCAAAAGTTATGTCTTACACTTAAATTAAGGGAACTGTGTCAATATTCAGAAGTTAAATTCAATTTAAAGTTCAACGGTCAGATTAACCAAGTAAAAATACCTCATTTAAATAACTTTAATTAGTTTGGAAATAAAAATGTACAACCTTGTGTAGAAGAGTCCCAGATGTTTCTTTCTCATTATTCCCTCAGTTACAAGTCAAACACTGAGTGACGTTCGCTGTAAAACACCCACATATTCTGACTTGTGTGTAACACACACTGAACAAAACACACACACACACACACACACACACACACACACACACACACACACACACACACGTTTATTCATGGAGAAAGTTTGATTGACATGAAGTGAAATGATTTCCAAGTACTGAGCTTATGCTTATGTGGCACCACTTTTCTCTGATTATTGTTGTTCACGTGCTCAGATGCATATGGACACAAGCGTTATATCCACGTGTGTTATATATATAAGTGTGCTTTTGTGATCACAGTCAACATGTCGGGGATCATTCTTACAAACGTGACTTTTCTTTGTGGAAAACTCCATCACGTGAGAATGAAGGTCTACAGAGTTCACAGTCGGCCTGTTCTCATTGCAAGTGGAGCTGCAACTAACGATTATTTTCATACTCAATTAATCTGTCGATTGTTTTCTCGATTCATCGTTTGGTCCATAAAATATCAGAAAACCTTATAAACCATATTTATCCTAACCTTAACCTCAGTGGTTTCCTTGGCCCAACACTAACCTCAATCTCTGACTGAATATTTTACCTCAGCTCTGCTCTGAGCAGGTAAAACACATGCAGACCCACTACCACACTAAGTGCTGCAGGCGGACTCTGTTTGGACCCTGCAAACCTTCACTAGCAATCAAATCTCAGGTGTCAGTGTGACCACATTCTGCTCACACACTCTTCTCCTTCTGCTTCCACCTCTCCATCCAATATGTCCCATGACTCAGGCAATCTGTGTGTCATGTAAAATCAAGTGGCTCTGGGAATTCAGGAAAAGAGACAGAGAGATAAAATTGAAAGTGTGGTAGAAATTTTAAGTGTGTGTGTGTGTGCTCCTCCTGCTCACCCAGGAGGGCTTTTCCTAAGTGTGTGTGTGCATGTGTGTGTGTGTGCGTGTGTGTGTGTGCACACATGTGTGTGTGTGTGTGTGCGTGTGCACATGTGTTGCTGGTTGTTAGGGCAATGACACACTGTAGAAGTGACACGTTTCCTCTGATCAGCAGAGTTTCAGACTTGGAGGCACAAACACACACACACACACACACACACACACTTAGGAAAAGCCCTCCTGGGTGAGCAGTTTGTCCTCACTGCAGTGACATGCAGTCTTTCTCTTCTTGATAAATTGTCATGTTTTTTTGGTAGCCTTCCTATTGTTTTTTGTTAATTTAAATACGCAAAGTTGTGTAAAATGCTAAATTCTGGAGTGTGATGTATTTGTTGAGAAATGAGTGAGAAGTACTGACTTGTAATTAACCCCCAAAATCAGAGAAGCTAGATGTTTGAGAAGGTCGTGCAGGTTATGTTTGACTGCCTGAACAACTAATTGTTAAACTAATTATTTCTCTCTATAGAGGTTTTACCAATAATGCAGATGCATGAAAACACATCACGTGTGCACACACACACACACACACACACACACACACACACACACACACAGAGAAACTCCTCCTGGAGCTCCACCAGTCTTTTCCTCTGTGATAAATGTCAGCCTCCCTCCTCCTGAACACATATCGATGGTTATTTGGGCTTATTCCTCCAATCTGTTGTTCACCCTCAGAGCCGAGATGGAATCCATTTGTGCCTGGTTGGCAGCGAGGGTGACAGTAGGACAAGGTAATTTGGCCGGCTGACACCCTGTAGTATCTGTGTGTGTCTGAGCTGCTGAGCTATATCTCAGCCCCTATTTCCAAAGTTTACCTCAAACAAACAAGAGAGTGCACAGATTTACCAGCGTGCCCCTCACAGTCTCAGCGCTCTCCTCTGAGACGTTCACACTGGTAAAGCTCAGATGAAACACAGTTGGGACGCTTGTTAACTTTCATCTGGCTTTTGCAAACAATCTCCCGAGAAAGAAAAGGACAAGTTTCTACAAACTTTCTTTTATTTTTCACTGGGACTTGAGTTTACACACATGCTTGTACCTTCATCAGGTTTCTGTGGGAAGTCAAACATTGAGGAATAAAAAGAGTGTGTGTCCTGCAATACTTCTGTCAACTGGAAAACTCATTTGAAGACATACAGTTTCAAATGTTTGTATGAGTTTTGAGTCCAAACATGAGCAGCTCACAGGCAAGTAAACATATATCTCATGTATTTAGAGACTTCTAAATACACCAGCCTTCATCAAATATCCATCTGTGTCACAGTCAGTGGAATGAAAACAAATTTCCTTCGTCTGTAATCGCTTTTTGCCATAAACCTCATTTTTGTGCATGAAACAATACATTAAGCAGTTAAATCATCTTTATAGAAAATAAGCTATTGAGGCCACAGTCACTTTTAAAGGGACAGTTCAGGTCGATTGACGTGTGAGTGGTGGACAAACAAACATGAACAGATTTTAGCCCCTTAACTGCCAGATGAGCCATTTCTGATTTCTGCTCACTCTCCTCTACCAAAATCCACAGAGAACATCTAAAAACACAAGAGCTGCTGGTTTACTCGTGCCTTTTTGATAAGTTTGTGTCACTTTTATAAGTCTCTATAAGAAATTCACCATATGTAACAGAGGCAGCAGTTGGTCAACAACTCCTATGTGTTGTGATGTAAAATCTCTAAATCTTCTGAGTGGAATTTGATTGAGAAAAGCATTGTTTCAGACAGTGAGAGGAAGTGAGTGACAAACATATTCTTCAGATATCGTAGATCTAAGCAGGTGTAGGTGTTACAGGCTAAGCTTTTGTTAAGTGGCCAATGCCTGTGCATTAAGGTTGATCCCAGTGTGGGGGGGTGCAGGCACACCACAGTCAGAGGGTTTAAAAAACCCTCAACTATCACTTTAAATACTTACAGTTAAGGTCGAGTAAAGTGAAGCAGATAATAAAATCAATTTAGGCACTTCAGTATGTATGCTGGTTGAAAAACGTGGTGACTAATGAAAACAATTGTTAAAGTTAAAGAATCACATAAAAATCACTGATAATACATTGTGGCTAATCACAGTCATCACTGGTGCTGTAAACATCACGGTTTTGGCAGAGAATTGACAAAAGTGCATTGGGGAAAAATTGCGGAACGACTTCCTGAGATTCCACATTAAACGACTTTTATGAAATAAAAGACCTCTGTTTTATTTTTTATTTATTGCTGTTGAACCATTTGTTTAACCTTTGTTCAAAGCTACGAAAATGTCGTGCATGCGACTGGAGCGAGGTGTCAGCAGACTAACGTCCTGCTCGTCAGGGTGAGGAGCGAGGCACTTGTTCACGTATGGAATGATCAGTGTGAGGGATCTGAGCCACAGAAGAGAGTCACATGATACTGTCAAATTACAATGTATTATTAAAGGTAGGAATGAAGAAAAGGTTAATATAGTGACTGTTAGATTAACCAGTGGTGATTTCCCCCTGTGGGGGCCTCTGGATCAATTACGAGGGTGGGCCGACTAAGAAGAACTAATGCTAGAGCAATTAAACGTGATGTGCATTATTAAATGTAACCTGCATGTAACCCATGTTTGAAAGCAAATTGAGGACTATGGCACTGTGTTAGTCCCTCAGGGACATTGATGTTGACATGGTTGCTTCATCAACTGTGCAATAGCGCGCAGGTGAAATTCAAGAGAGGGAGGGAGAGCGCTGAAGATGACCCAAGGTCCTGGTAACGTTTCACAGCCACCACCCATGATGATGGATGACGTGAGGCTGCTCGTGTGGCAGGAGAACTTGGCACGTGACCCAGAACGTTGGCAGTTCATGCAATGGAAACACACTGAATGGACAAAAGTATTTGGCCACACCTGCTAAGTATGGATTTCAGGTTCAGCCCATTATCTCTAATGAAGGACAATCTTAAAGCTTCAGCATAACGTTTTGAACAAAGGTCCTTTTCTACTCCAACATGACTCTGCCCCAATGACAATAAAGACATGGTTTGATGAAGAACTTCCCTGGCCCTGACCTCAACCCTATCAAGCACCTTTGATAATGAACTGGAACAGAGACTGTGAACCAGGCCTTCTCGTCCAACATCAGTGCCCGACCTCATAAATGTAAGCTGTCCATATATTTAAGTAGTGTGTAAACGTCATTACAGCCCCTGTTGGTGTAATGGTCAGGAATCTGAATACTTTTGTCCATATAGTGTATCTGCTGTTGAGGACTATGTTGTAAAAGAAGCCACATTTGGTCAAATTCAACCATTGCATGATAGTCAGCATATGAACCTTTCAGCCCACCGTCTGTACTGATCGGTCCTGAATGGTCAACTGGCTCCACACATTCTGAATTCACCTGTGAAATGTCTGGTCAAGGAATTGTCTGGAGGTTTCTGAGAGAACCAGAACAAATAATAGAAGTTAAAAACAAATAAAATAAAAAGTTACATATTTGGCCACGATGTACCGTATACATTTAAAATTGAATTCAAATATTGTTTAAAATAAAACTAATTTGCTCCAGGGGCAGTGCAGATTGTGTCAGTCTCAGTCAAATGATTTAAACAGCTGTTTAATCTATCGGGTCAGTACCATGGCAGAGATAAAGTGGTCCTGTCAACTTCATTTAAAGTACAATATGCAAGATTAAGCCTCAAAAGAGTTTTGATGATACATTGTAGATCACATTGATTGTTTCAGTCTGGACACGCTGGAGAACCTTCAGCAGCAGACACTGGACGTGTCTCAGAGATCAGTGGTGATGACAGGTGTGACTCCATGGATGAGCAGCGTGGGGCCCAGGTCCCGGGTCAGCAGCTCCAGCTGGTGTAAGTAGGCAGTGTAGCGCCGGGTGTCAGCTGGAGGGCGTGGCAAATACAGGAAGCGCACAGCAGGCGGCGGCCTGTCCTGGTCCAAGATCAGCTGATTGACACCTGACAGGTAGTCATCCGACAGGCGCGTGGTGTTGCTCGGGAAGCTATTGACGTAATCATGGATTTCATCTTCCTCATCCATTTTTGGCTTATTCTCTTCATTCGTGGTATCAGGGGATGGTGATTGCTCTTTCTTGCCTTGGCGCTGCCAGTGTAGCGCCACCTGCTGGTCCCAGGAGACTGGATATATCTGAGCCTTAATTCTCAACTCTTTCAGAAGCTGACGGAGCTTTCCCTCCGAGCCTTTCACACTTCGTCCGTCCTCCACGCAAAGGAAGAGGCGGAGCGTGGCTTTTCGCCAAGCTCTCACCATGTTCAGGATACAAGCAAGTTGTAGCAGGAAGAGAGAGCAAGTGTCGACGTAGCTGGAGCTGTCCGGAAGCAGAAGGTTCACCGGCCAAACATCCACGTACACAGCTCCCTTGAACGGTGAGGAGGACGGAGGTGAGAGGACCTGAGCTCGGTCAAAGTTGTTGAAGTATCGAGCCAGCACCACGTTCTTCAGCATCTTCATGGCATCTGCAATGACGGCGACATACTCCTGAGGCCCAAGAACCTTCCCATCACCCAATTCCCCATGATCCTCTCTGTCACTGGACACCCGCAGAGAAGCAAAGTGGAAGAGAGGAGGTTGTTGCTCAAGCTCTGGAGAAGAACCTGTGGAATCAGACATCTGACTGACTGACAGCGTGTCCTTTGGAAGACAGTCGTCATAGAATCCAAGGACGAGGGTGTTTGGACGCATCCCACCTGGACAGACGGGAAAAGCCAAAGAGAGATAAGAACACAGAAAAAGAGTGGTTTCATTTGGACTCAAGAAGCAGGTGAGGAAGGCAGGAAGAACGAAGAAGAATTCAAAAACTAAAAAAACCTTTTGCCTTGAAACGTTGGCTCTTGAAAGTCTAAAGTAGTAAAACGACACAGTAACAGATTCTGACGACTGAACTTATCTAAGAATATCTTGTACCAGAAGAGACATAATTCACAGCTGAATTACTGACACAATTTTAAATCACAATTAAAACAGAAGTGGTGAGAGTGTCATTGTGAGTGCTGACTACAGATGAAGTGTCTTTTTATGTGTAAGCACTAAAGGAAACTTGAGTCGCAGTTAAGATGGAAATACTGAGAGGAGTTCTTCTTTCAAGTTCAGTAATAATGTCAGTACACTCATGGAGACTGGTGGCAGTTTATCAACCACATTTCCAGAAACTTCCATGTTCCAAAAATGCAAAACAAAAACATGTATGGAAAAATAGTAATTCCTAAAATTGTGTGTTTTTACATGTGAAAGGTTTGTAAGTTTAAGACTTAAGCTGCAGTTGCCATTGTGTGATTTTCTACTGAATAATTTGTCACACCTTGTCAAAAAGAGACGGATGTGGACTGCAGACACAGGCCAGTCAAGTTCACACACTCTGTCCACCAAGACATTCTGTCCAAATTTGTGTAGAATAAGGCCTGACATTGTTCTGCTGACATTTAGTTTCTGGGGAAAAGACGGGAGCACATCGATATAAGCCTCTGCATCAATGGCACCTTCAAATATAAGCTGGATTTTGCCTTTTTGTCTTTTTTGTCCACATACAAACTGAAACATGGACTTGTTTGACTGTCTTTCAGTCCACCTCTGATGAGTTCAGGTCCAGAAACCGAGTGATGTTTCTGTGCAAATGTAAAGTTTCAGGTTGCATTCCTTGATGCAACAGTGGACTGTGTTACGTGTCAGTGATTTTCTAAAGTGCTCCCAAACACGTGACAATGTCCATCACAGCAGCATGATGGTTTATCGTACACCTCCTTCAGAGGGTCTTTATGCACTGAGATTCCTGGTGACTACCTAAATCTTTAGATGGTGGAAAAGCAACATTGTTTGCAATCTAGGGATGTCCCGATCCGATATTGATATTGGATATCAGCGAAAAAAAGAGTATCAGATTATATCGGACTGCCTCTAAAATCTCCGATATAAGCGCTCCGATACAACAGTCCAGCAGCGCTCGTTGTGATCACGTGGGCTCTGTGTGTTGGATACATGTAGATCCCACATGATCACAACACCATTAGCACTTGGTACTTTCCTCCTAATGAAATGAACCATAGACTGTATGAAATTAACATGGCAACAAATCCAATATTCTTATGATGAAGGTTAAAATTGATGTTTTTCTTTAAGTAATATCACTTGATCAAGCCTATTCTAACATTCCACATTACAAAATAAGTCATTAAAGTATGTATGATTCATGCTGATATCATATCGGATCAATATCGGTATCGGCCAATACTCAAGGCTGCGATATCGGTATCGTATCGGAAGTGAAAAAGTTCCTAATGGATAGTCTTTTTTTTAATTATTATTATTTTAATTTTCATGCCCTTACTTGTTAGTAGTTAACCTTCTAATTCTTAATTCAAGTCTTTGAAAACACTGAAAATCGATGATATGGGCTTTTAACTGACAAATAAAGGTTTTTGGAGATTGAGTTTTCATTATATTTTTGAGAGAGCATTCCAACGTAGCCTAAAATGAAGTTTGTAAATTGAAAAACTACAAATACAAAGAAGAGGAAGGAGAAGAAAAATAATACCTCCTATTTAACCTCCTCACAAAACAGGAAATAAAAGAACTCAACGGAGGGAGGGGGAACAAGGACAATAGAACAACTTGGAAAGAGAATAAAAATAGTTAATAAGAAATTGATGATCGAGAAGAAGGCAGTAATTCAAGATAACATCATAACGTGTGTCACCTGCCGTTAATTAACTAAATAACTTAACTGGCAGTTACTAGAAAAAGAAAAGTTTAGAGTTGTATTGTTAAAGGGAAATTCACACTGTGACACTGGACCAAAATGAATGAAGTAGTAAATAAGAAGAGAAATAGTGAAATTAGTTAATGTGCTCATTTAATTGTGAGCACTGAAGTAATAAAAGATGTGGCTGTTAAACATAATTACATAATAAAACAAACAATGACGGCCACACTGACCTAGTCCAGAGATGAAAAGCAAATGTTGGACACCATGACGCACAGAATCAGCCAAGGTGAGGTTGACAAATGCTTTGATGTTGAGATGGTCCACCAGAGATAACCAGGAGTCATACTGAGACTGCAGAGGATCTGACGGCAGGGTGTCTGCAAGACAAACAAAACGCCGGGAGCTAAGACATGTGGCTGACAGTTCACTGGAAGTGAGATGATTTTCACAGATGACGAAGGACAACAAAAGGCATGCGAATGCAGACGGCTCGGAAGTGAGGATGACAGAGCCTGAATTACAGGCCGATCGGCAGAGAGATACGAGACGAGATGTTGAGACCATGGTGCTGCAAAGACAAGCAATAGATGCATGACGAATGACAGTGAGAACAGAATGTGAGATGTGATCCATCCTTTAAAAATACATCTATATACAGAGTGCAATACAGAGGCCAAATCTACAACATTCTTAGACAATACCTGTGGTAGTTTCAGCTGTTTTTCATCAGTATAAGTGTGGTTCTATACTGACACATAAGCTCCATTATCAGTTTCCATTAGGAATAGCACCAGAGTCAAATGGTACGGTAGAAAAACATCACTACTTTGCAACCGGTGTTTCTTCAACTCCCAAAGTCTATTCTCATACAAAGCTTGACGTGTTGTTTGCCAAAGCAGAAAGTACCATGCCACACTGACAGGGGGCAGTGCTGAGCCCCATAGGCACAGTGGGTAACAGGTGCACGTCGCTGCGTGCTCTTCTTCTACGCCGAGGATGATTTTGTGACGGAGATATTTTTGGAGAAGGATCAGGCGCATGGACTTACAATATATATATATATGTATATATACATATATATGTATATATATGTATATATATGTATATATGTATATATACATATATATACATACATACATGTTGGAACTGTGTTGGAACTTCTGTCTTATCATACTGCTGTCGTCACATTTTCTTTGTATCTGATTTAAGGAAAACAGCAGCTAGACCAGTGAGAGAATAAATATATGGAATTATTAAGAGTGCAACGTGGAAGTAGCTGGGAGTCCTGAACAACAAACTCCTTTTCAATATAATTACATGAATGAATGACTCCTTCATATTTCTCAAGACCAAGTGTCCCTTTGAATGAGAGAAGGGCTCTTTGGTGGTTAATGAACATATTAGTTTTCCACTGCGAAACACTCAAGAGGATGTGGATTCTGCCGACTCCATTCAGAGCCAGTCCCAGTGTCCCATCAACACATAAAGCCCTCTCTCCACACAGCTCCTCAAAAGACAAAGAAAACAATCAATGATTGCGCTCCTTTTAACCATCTGAGTGTGTGCCTCTGCATTGTGAGCATCATAACTTCCCTCAGCGTTCAACAGCAGCAGATGGGACTAGCATGTTAAAAAGGGCCATTAAATGATGCACTGCCTCACTGGAAAAGTGTATATATTATCATTTTTTGGAACATTTCTTATCGCAAACCAGGCCAGAAGGACAACACTGCAGTGGTGATATATGACTTTTTGGTGGTAAAGAGTAGAAGAACGAATCACTCACACTGAGCTACAACTTCCTCCCATCACCATCCCTGGTGTGTTTTGCTTGTAATTAATAGCTGCCCTCTCACAATGAGCTGATCACGGTTCAGTGCTTTTCCTCCACCACAGTTAAATCAAAGCAACACTGCACAGCATGTCTATGATGATGAAGATAATTCACTGATGAATATTACACAGTTAGCATAAAGTATACACAGTATATACTACTATTACATGGACTACTCTAAAGTTTAAAGGTCCAGTGTGAAATATTTAGGATTTATTTGCAGAATTGAACATTACCTACTTACCCAAATGGATGTATGTATCATTGTATTAAAGCTTTAAAATAAATGTTTTAATTGTTTTCTCTGTTGACTTTTATTCAGGTTCCCCAGACCTTGGTTGACATCAAATTCAAAGACTTTTCAAGGACTTTCAAGGACCAATTTCCTCAAATTCAACGACCAAATGTGCTGACACAGCTGAAGATGGGAGGGTCCACAACACCACCAGTAATTGCAAATTGGCGTTTGTTCTGCGCAGGCCTCGTCTACTTACGTTAAACAATGCAGGGCATGAAACAGTAGGTGGTGTCGTAACAAACATCAACTTCTTTCTTACACCAAATTGTCTATTTAAGATGATTTTCAAAAAATCTGCATTTTTTTTTTCAAATTCACAAACTTTCAAGGATTTCAAGGACTCGTGGGAACCCTGCTTATACACTACTCACAAAAAGTTAGGGATATTCGGCTTTTCAGGTGAAATTTCAGGATGAACCTAAAATGCACTATAACCTTTACAGGTGAACTTAATGTGACCTGAAAAAAAGTGGTTAAGTTACATTTTAATACTATTATAGTCTAAAGTGTAACATTATAATCATTCAGTACAATTGGAGACTCAACAGTTGCTCAGCGTGTAGAGGTCCTTACTCAAGTCTCCCAGCTGGACGTGTCCAAGCACGTAAAGGCCGCTCTTCTTGATGTCGTTGATGAAGGTGATGAGTCCCACAGTGCTGCGAGGGTTGGAGACCATCAGCAGGATTTGAGGCCTCCAGAACTTGACATGGTCCTTCCTCACATCCAGCATGAGCAGGTACTTGCGTACCTACAGGGAACAACACCGATTTGTTAGAACAGTTGTTATTGTTATTATTATTATTATTTTCAACCTCATCTTCCTCCTCCTCATTTGACCCTGTGGCCCACATCAGCAACAGAAGCAGCAGAAGCAGCAGAAGCAGACTTGTTTTTCTAATTACATTTGAATAACAACAGAGTTGATGTGACAGAACTGCTGCAGAACAAGAGGAAGAGGAAGATCACTACCAGGTTTTATTTCTCCCACATGTTGAGAGACATTCAGAGCGTCAGTCAATCTTGTGAATAATTAGTAAATAAGGATTTGGCATGGGTTTCATTGGGTTCCTGTAATGAAGCATCTCTTATTTTTCTGTCAATCCTTTGCTCCTCATTGCCATCAGCTCTATCATATTGATTTATTTATGCGCCGTTTCCTTTGGGATTCCATTGGCAGCAGGAGTAAACTGATAACACTGATTGAAAAAAGACAAAAAGATTGAGATGCCCAGAGTTTAAAGCTGCTGTCAGTGTTGTCTTTTGGCAAACTTTATGTCTGTTGCTATGATATCATCCCCCGCTCTCCCACTTCATAAGCAGAGAGGACTGACAGCTGGCAGTTTTGTGTCTTTTTGACTGTCTTCTTTAACTTAATGTCATGGTCTATCACTTTTTGGACTTTGTCTGTTTTGAAAGATTGAAGGTGTAGTTCCATAGACTTCACAGCGGTTCTGTTTTATTGTTTTTAGTGGCTCTGTGTGTCTGTCTGTGTGTTGTGGGTCAGTATGACCAACACAGGCTTGTTGTGTGAATGCAATCAGAGTCTGCCATCTCTGATTGCCTTGTTCACTTGAGAGAGTTTCCTGATTTACATTGTGGGTTATTTCTGTGTCGAGGTTTACTTCCCGAGTTCTGTCCAGTTGTCCCATCTCTGTGACCGTGTGCCCCATCCTGATGTGATTCACCTGTCTCTGTGCTCTCCAGAGTCGGTTAATTCATCCAGATGTCTCCATCCCCCATGTTTCAGCTCCCTCTGTTTAAAAGTCATTTTCTCTTCATTCCATCTCTTTGTGCTTTTGATTGTTTTTTTTTTTTTTTTGTGGATTTGTTGAAAACTTTGTTGCATTTTTTTCAATCCCACTCATAAGGAATACTTCAACATTTTAGTAAACACAGGTTTTTTTTTATCAGCTACATGAGAAGGTTGTTAGCAAGTGTGGCAATTTTCAGATGTGAACCAGAAAATGTCCAGAAAATTGGGCGCTGACATTCTCTGGTATTGTGGTTCCCAAATGACACAGAGGATTGTCTGGACCACAAGCTTTCACAACAGCACGAGAATATCTGCAACATTCAGCCCAGTAGTGGCACCAGACTGGAACAACCAGGAAGAAGGAAACTAGCTCCACTCCACTCACTCCCTGTAAATTACCCCCAGCTTTTCCTGGTGTTCTAAAGTGGACTCCCTGAAACCCCTGACCTTCTGGTTGGATGACAACCTGCTCTACCACTGAAGCACCACAACCCCGCCCCAATGCATTGAAGTCAGTAACATACTATAAGTCAAGTCAAGTGACATAAGGTAAACACTGGTGAATATTGTGTGTTTTGCTATATTGTGGTTTGCCTGAGCAGAAACATTGTAGCTACTGAATAATTCATCATAAACACAGACACAGTACAGGATTTAAAAAAATGAATCTATCTAATGCCTCTCAGTTTTGGAAAATTCATGAAACTGAAGACATTTAGTGTAATTTAAAGGCAATTGAATGGTTTTACGTGGGGTCAGGGGCAGTAAGATGGATGCAGTTTTTTATATGCCATACAGACATGAGGTTGGTATCGACCTCTTTTTATAAATCACAAGAAAAATGTTGAGCATTTCCTTTGACATACTCTGAATATAGCTGTCCCTGTGTGTAAATGTATCCACCTCATGTGTATGCATGCGCTGTAATATTTTAAGTGCAGGGGCTAAAATGTAGACTAAAAAATTCCATCTCTAATAAACATCCCATTAGGATATGAGACTAAAATCCAGTATGTGTGTGTGTGTGTGAGGGAGTGTGTAGGCATGAATACATGTGTATTATTCAAAGTGGTATTAACAAAAGAATGTACCCATCTGTGACTGCAAATGAGCAAACACCAACACTGTAACTGCAACTGTGCATCACTTTGTATTGCAATGCACGCTGTAACACACCCATCATTAGGATTCTAACAGTGTGCTAACAAGGTGGCATCAAGGTACCATTAAGGAAATATAACCAAGTGGAACAAAACATTAGATCTGAACCCAAACTCTACCAGGAGTCATTACCACTCATTTGATGCTCTTATTGGAATTAATGACCATTAACTCAGCAACGACATGTCTGCCATGTTAAAGCTGCTGCCTGCACCATCAAATCCATGGGAGTGAGTGATGGTGTATTGGCGCTAAGAGAAGGATGGGGAGGGGTGTGTGTGGTGTGAGCACAACAGAGATGTGATGTGAAGAAAACATGTTTACGTTTCACAACTGGAAGGTCACACGTGCAGCCAGGCTCCTATTGGACAATACCAGGTGTCAATCACACCGGCGTCCACTCGTATGTCCCTCACTTTGTCTTGTATTTTCATAATTTACAAAATTGACATCAAGCCCAACTGAATAAGACCTGAAACTGGTGATTTAGCCCATTCACTTCTCAGAAACATGTTTACTGATGTTTAAAGTGAGCACCATTCAAACTCTCTGTGCACTCTGTGCTCTATGAAAGTGGGTGTGAATGGGTGAATGTCAACACTGTAATGTAAAGCAGCTGTGAGTGGTCATCAAGACTAGAAAAGCAGACTATTCAGACCATTTACTATTTATCTATATGGTCAAAGCTCAGCTGAAAACCTCAAGATGCAACCATTAGCAGCACCGTTGACATCATCATCACCTGCCATAATAATCCACTGTTTTTATCCAATAATTCTTTTAAAAATACAAATAACACAAAGTCCCAGAGACAAAGCCTCCATTCATGGGATCATCTGTCTCTCTTTATCTCTCCATTCCCCAGTCTTCTCATCCATCAGGCTATCATCATTTCTCTGTCGCTTCAGTCTCATCCATCACTTACTTTTTCGATCACTCATCTCTTCTCGCTGCTTATATTGTGTCTTTTAACTCCTGTGATCCTATCAGTGATTCTTGCCTCAGTTTGTCTTTTTCTTTCTCGTCCTAACACTGTTGTCAGCCTCTTGTTATCTCCAGTTGTGTGCTGTTGCAGGCAGTTGTGTCTACTATCCTTGCTTCAATGTCACCCAGTTGGCACCCGGCCATACCAAGTACTGCTGCCAGAGTGTGTACAAGACATGAACATTGCACACATGCAGACATGCAGCCTCCTCTTCTCACAACATAAATTGTCTTTAATTGGACTGGGCTCATTTCCAGAAGTGAGTTAAAAAAGTTACATGGGCAAAAAAGACTAGAATGAGTTTTAGTAGTAGTAAAAATGGTTTTAAAAGCTCTAGATTTCAGTATTACAACAATACCTCATTATTTGAACACAGTGTAATAGATGACAAATCAGTTCCGCACTCTCTTTTGTGGCCTTGGAAAGTCACTCTCATGTATCAAACTGTCATAGAAACCAGTGCAGCTCCTTCTTCTTCTTCTTCTTCTTCCAGTTTCTCCCTGAGGGGTCATCACAGCGGAACATCCGCCTCCATGTTGCCCTATCTCTTGTGTCCTCTTCATATCTTCCTTCACAACATCTATGAACCGCCTCTGTGG
This sequence comes from Solea solea, assembly GCF_958295425.1. NCBI lineage: Eukaryota > Metazoa > Chordata > Actinopteri > Pleuronectiformes > Soleidae > Solea > Solea solea. The sequence continues at coordinate 3,203,979 of NC_081140.1, read as the reverse complement.
ACTTCCTCTGCCCGGCAGCTCCATCTTCAACATCCTTTGTCCAATATAATCACTATCCCTCCTCTGCACATGACCAAAACCTCTCTTATACGTATGCTCATTTCTAATCCATCCTGGTCACGCCCAAGAAAAATCTCAGCAGCTCCGCCCCCTGACTTTTAGATAGCGCCACTGTCTCTCAGCCATACAGGAAACAGTTCAGATCTTAGTGTAAAAACATTGTGTGGTTCAAGGTTCATGTTGCGTAAGAGCAATTAGATGCTGATAAATGAGGTGGTGGAAAACAGTTGTCATTTAAATGTCACGTTCCTGTACATCCATGGTTCAGATGCCTCATCAGTCTAGTTTACGACATGGAGAAATGCAATCTGGCCAAGAAGAGGAATTTATCTTGAATATAAAACATAAAGTGTATAATTAATTGAAATACACAGTTTATGTGTATAATTAATCTGGTTTACTACATTTACTATATGAAGGAAAAACACTTGGACTGACGTCGATATCAACATCAATAAGGAGCCAGGAGCCCATTACTTTATCAGGTTTCCATCAATGTTAGGCAAATGACACGGAGGAGAAACAGACACACCTCTTGCATCCGAGCGGGTAATCGTAAAAAAACGTAGAAGCCTGAACTAGACAAAATGTGTATTTTAACAACCATGTAGCAACAGAGTTATACAGATATTTTGATGTTGATGTTTAGCCGTCATTCAGTCCACACAAAATAGACATATCTTTGAGTGATGACTGAATGTCAGTCAGTATAGTCAGGCAAACTTTACTGCACTACAATTCACCACCATATTGACAAATGACAATCTTTTCATTTGTACATTTGATTCATAAATGAAGACTATTTTCTCTCTTTTTACTCAATCGTGGTAGTTTTATCAAACAAAGAGAGGAAAAAGTACAAGAAAAAAAAACCACCTGCCATGTTATGACTTCCTTATGCTAATGTTTGTGCATCTGTTTCTTTTTATTCCACACATGTTTGTAGTGCATCCAAGATAACAAGAGTGCTTATCACCTTATTATCGTATATGCTAGTAAAATGGGAACCGGGTTGACTGGTCATATTCCCGGCCACAACTGCTGCTCTGCTGCTGCTCCCAGCTTCTTTCTCATGTTGAGAGAAGATGAAGAAATCCCAATGTGGAAAAAGAGAGGAAGGGAGGGAGGATGAGGCAGGAAAGCACAATAAGTTAAGTGGTTGTAATAATGCTCAGCCTCTTGACAAGCTTTTGGCAAACCCAGCCACTCTGGGCCCATAACCCCTGCCCACAGACTTGGCAACCGTTCCCCTCGGCAACAGGCCCACCTGGCAACAGTGCCCCCTCTCCTTGAGAGCAACAGGCTCCCAGGATAGAGGACACTGGGAGCTGGATGCTGCGGAGCTCTGTGTGTGTGTGTGTGTGGCGTGTATCTGTGTCATAAATGGAGAAAACTTCTCTGAGAGGAAAGATCCAGATGTGTGCGTGTGTGTGTGTGTGTGTGTCTGGTAAACGCGATATAAACATGATAGATAGCTGCTGTAGAAATGACAAGGTGGTGTTCTGTGTATCTGTGGGGGGAAGAAAATGTGTGTGTGTGTGTGTGTGTGTGTGTCGGCTAAATGCAAAGCACTTGGCTAAGAGAGACAACGGTCTGTTTGTCTTTGTGCGTATGTGTGTGAGTGCGTGCACGTCTCTTTAAACCTGATGGAACGATTACTTGGCAGAGGCACAGGCCCTTGTAAACCTGGGGGGATGAGATTTTAGTTGCTCAAGTAATGACAAAGCTGTTTGAGAGAGAGAGAGAGAGTGTGTGTGTACATACTTGTACTTCTCATTTCGTGGGGACCACTTTGAGTGAACCTGACATTCTGGCTGGTCCTTACAATCTTTAAGATAAAGATTTGGTATCTCACAAAGATAATGAGTGTGTGTGTGTGTGTGTATACTTAAAATGAAATGATAAACCACAGGAAGTGAGGACATTTTGTGAAAGTGAGGACTGGTCCTCACATTCTGTCACACCTTAAAATAGGCTGGGACCTGGTTTTGTGGTTAGACTTAGGTTAAGGGTTAGGGCATTTGTGATGGTTATGGTTTGGATAAGGGGCTAAAGAATGTATTATGTCCATGAAACCTGGTCCTAATGAGGCAATCTTTAACATTTGAAATGTGCTTAGGTTAAGGTTAGGGTTAGACATTAACTGGTTTAGGCTGTTGAAATGAATGGAAGTCAGTGAATCCCTGAGAGGATAGCTGTGCAAACATCTGTGTGTGTGTGTGTGTGTGTGTGTGTGTGTGTGTCAGACCTGGTGGAAAATGAGAGCCTGGCTGATGTAGCCCCAGCTGGATGTGGGGCTGAGGTAGTGAATCAGCAGGAGCAGCAGCAGCATAAAGGCAATACTGGCTGAGGCATAGATGGCGTTGATGAGGAACATCATGACGGCACAACCCACGATTCCCAGCACACACGTGTGCCAGGTGAAGTAACGGAAGGTCGGCCTGAGAACAGAAGGGGAGAGGTCAGAGTTAGGATGGAACATTGCAGAATAAATAACGCTCAACAGCTTTGGGAAACACCCATGGTGTGTGAACTCTGACATGAACTTGGACTGAAGCAGTTTTTATTTGTGGTACGTTTCTTGTTTTTATTGCACACCACCTTGATGGTGCATCTTTTTATTGCTCATGTGGAGCAGGGCTGATTGAGCTCAGTTTATAATATCAATGACTGTATTAGCCCAAGTAATGGGCTAAGGACTGAGACTATATTTGTTCCCTTTCTCCACTTCACTTGTTTGTACCTCATAAAAATGGGCCCTTATCAAAATTGTAAAGTTGAGAGAAAATGTGATAAATGAATGTGAAAATTGTTCCATAACTTGCGTTGATTTTTCTTATTTCGTACAGACAGTGTTTATTTGGGGAATGCATCCAGTGGGGCATCACAATAAAACTAAGCATTATGTTTTAATTCCATGACAGTAGATACGTGATGTGACCTAAAATTAGTTTTGTGGGAAAAAAGCCTGCATACATCAGTGTCGGTTGACAGTGGCGTAGCAACACATTCTGTCAGTGGGCCCCTATCCACGCCAGTGCACGAAGCATGCCAGCAAAAATAACATTTTATTTTTCATTTCATATTATAAATAAAACAAGAATAAATAGGGTTTTAAGCTACAATCAGATTAGATTATGTTGATGACTAGTTCTTTCATTCAACACCTAACCCTAAACTTAGGGTAAACCTTAACCCTAACCCTGCTCAAATACCTTTACACATTAGGCTACATCTGGTTTGTGTGCTAACGTTTTGATCCATGACACTCGTGCACATTTTGATTGAAAAACATTTATTCTTGAACATGAGCCAACAACTGTGCACTGACAATCAAATCAAATAAGTTGCATTACTATTGTAATGAGAAGGTGCCATAGAAATGAACAGAAAAATATTAAGTTTCTATGTGAAAAGAAGAAGTTGTGACTGGTTTTTGCTTTTTACATCAAAGGTCTATGTCATCTTATCAATAGAGCCTGCCACTCTGCTCTCAGCAGCACAGAGTTTCACTGTCAGCTCTGCTGTGTTAGTCTGCAATAGCACATGCATTGAACCAAAAGGCTTATTTACTTAATACTTTTGGTAAACAACTCGCATTTAGGCAGCAATTCTACCAGTCAGCAGCTCTCTCTCTCTCCCTCGTGAACCAACGTGGGAGGTGGGGGGGTTCGCACTTGATTACTTGAACGATCTCACCTTGTCTTTGTTCATTTCTATTCTCAATCTCAGCCTCATCTTCAGAAGAGCCACCAAGACTGGCCACTGCTGCTCCAGCCAGCAGCCTGGTTGAGGATTTTTCGGAGGGCTGTGGTGCCGGAAGTGACGTACTGAGGACCGTAATGCGCAGGCCGTCGACGCCTACGAAATATAGCCTTTACCGTGACATTTTTTTACTTGTTATATGGCCTTACCAGGTCATCTTGGCCCTAACCCTAACCCTAACCTCACTTCTTCTCCATGCCTAATCCTAAACCCCGGGGTGCGCTTTCCCCCAAAATGGAGTTGTTTCTTGTACGTGATATACTTAGAAGCTGTCTCTTCTTCCACTTTTCTGAGATCTTCGGGACTTCTACCTTAGGGAATAGTTGCCGGCGTCAGTATGTCACTTCCGGCACCAAAGCCCTCAGAAAAATCCTCAACCCCAGCAGCCTGGTTGGCAAGCTAAGCTAAAGATTGAATGTTAGCATAGAAACATCAGCAGCAGCTGTCTGGAGTGGAAGACAACGTCAACTTTAATTGGATGCAGTTACATAACAAGCACACTCGGTTCACCTTTCGGAAAGAAAGCAGTCAACAGTTGCTTCCCCTCATTCTGCCTTCTTTCTTTTTCTGATACCCCGATTTATGATTTTTGGGCAGCATGATGACAGCTCGCCCCCAGGTCATTCAATCTGGGAGTTACACTTGTCACCGGCGCTGTCTTTGGGCGGACTAAACTATTTTGTGCCTCCAAGAGGGGGCCCCCAGAATGTCCAATATGTTGGGAGGACTGTGACGGTGACACAAAGTGATCAAAATATTTGGAATACATTATGACACTAATTCATTGGAGGGCCCAATTTATTCAAAATAAAAACATAAAAAATAATTCAGGATTTTCATGAGGTCTCCCCCTACTCGGGCCCTGGGTAGTCAGGTCCCCTTTTCCCCCCACTACCACGCCCATAATCGGAAATTAAATGTTGGACAATAACGGCATATTGAAAATCGATTAGAAAAAAGCCAATATCGGACATCCCTACCCAGGAGTTTTTTTCTTTTTTTTAATCAGTAAAATGTATTCAGTGATAGGACTGAGCGTCAGCTGACAATCACAAAATGATGACTATACCTATTTCTTCCTGTGATGTTTTCATAGTCTTTATCGTTTATTCCGTCACATTAGTATTTTGGAAATGTTTCTGCTCCATGTTGACATGATGTGGGGACTCGGGAAGTCACTGGAGTTCATGAAACCAGCTTTCATTTTGTGACATAGAACATATAATGACGGTAAACCGTGGCCATAAAAGGATGAACATGATCCCCAACAAAAGTCGGACTTTGGTATTCAAAGCATGAATCACTGGATTTAATGATAGTGTCAAGAAACCAACCACATTACACCAGCACCAGCAGCAGACTGAGCTGTTGGCACAAGGAAAACTGGGTTCACAGATGTATGCTGATGCAGATGATGTTGAATTGTGATTCTACTATCTGCACTCAGCAGACATCTAGAGTCATCAGACCAGGCTATGTTCTTCCATGAGTGGAATCACCCATCTAAGAGTGTGTTGTTATCACACTTGTGAAAATGATGTTCTGCAAAACTGCATGGTTGCAAAACAACCATGTTCCTGTAAGTCACCAGTGACTTGTTGGTGATACATTGCTTTACATTTGAGCTCTCGTTAACTTTATCTTACTGCTTGAAAGTCCATCTGGAACTAAGTTGGCAGTGATGTGGCTCTGGGTTAGAGTTTGTTCAAATTAAATCTGTGAAACGGTTCTTTTTCTGTTGTGTTTAGATACGGCTTTTGTGAGGTCCCACAGGATTCTATCCTCGGTCTCTGTTTATTAACTAAATACATCCCAGTGGGTCATGAAAAAAAATGACCCACCCTCTCAGCTTTTCCTTTATTTTAATCTATAATAATAAATCATATATATTGTGAACATAGTCTGACTCATAGAAGACAGCACTGATTAACTGAATGCCTTTCTGCATCCACAGTAAAGTGGTTCTTCAGTAGATATATCTTAGTTCTACCTCCCACCACAGAGCTCTCAAGAGGGACTTCCCAAATGTCAGTCCTTTTAATTGAGAATTATAGGAAACAGGGCTTAGAAAACAGTATAGGAAATGCATGAACTGTATATATAGAAATTAAATTTAATATTCTCCTAAAATGGTTATCTATCCAACTGGGGAGCAAATTAAATTGGAATTTTTCACTTAATAATTGAATTCTATTGAGAGCAAAGTAATGTATTTCAGTCAGATTATTGCCAATATCTGACCTTATTCCTACACTACTAAGTCCATTTTTAGAAAATAATTTCAGATCCTTTTCACTCAGATCCTGAAAACTCCCACCTTATAGTCTTTAAACATGACTGGAATGCAACACATTCTTGTTCGTGCCCTGACTCTGAACATTGATAAACATCAAAAGGAATGTTTTTTATAGATGATTTCAGTGTTGGCAGACGTGAAAATCTGTAGATAAAGGTGTTATAAGAAAGAAATGTATTATATTACATCATACAATGACCTTGGTGTGTCATCAGAAATTAAGGAAACAACTAGCTTCACTGATAAAAGAGCCAGTATATTCACAAAATAGATTTGTATTTGCAGGTTGCGAGCTCTGTTTATGTTTTGGTTAGGGGCTTTGGTCTGTTGGTCCACACACTGCCGCCCACCAAACAACACAGCACTTCAACATGAGGGTTAGGGTTAAGGTCTGTCATCAGAGTGAGCAGAGTAGGTAGCTGTTATGCATCTGGTTGTTACCAAACCTCAAAAGCCTCACTAGCCTTCTCAATAATGTCTTGATTACAGTCGAGGAAAAACAAGGGTCTGCAGTGGAGACGTGCTAAAAGCAGAGAGGGACTTGACAACAAACATGGCCAGTGTTGATGCTTTTATCCTGGGCAGCAGCAAAACAACTATGTCAGCTCGATTAGCAAACACTCTCGCTCTCCCTCTTTTTCAATCATGTTTTGACAGATTGTTACTGAGCCCCTGTCATCACCCCAGCCAGCCTGACAATGTGGGCCCCATAAGGTTATATGGGGCCCACATTATGGGGTCGCATATAATGTGAAATGACATGGGGCCGACATTATGGGTCCAAAGTGGCCCATGTAACTGAAACCATATAGGACGTGCATAATTTACCCATTTTAAGACCATGCCAGTACCCAGGTAGCCTGGAAAGGGTACTAAATGGTCATGGGCCTGAAGTGGGCCATCACGGGTGGGGCCACAATGGAAACCACAGACTAACCTGCTTGAGACCCATATTGTCAATCAGAATATAACTCTTACGGGGCCCACATGGACATGCTGGCTGGGTCCTGTCATCATGTGATAATTATCTGCTGCTGCTCTAAAGCAGACACGTGTTCTTAATTGGCTGTAAAAATATCAGAATAAGGTCAATGTTTATAAAAATAAAACAGACAGTGGGACAGTTATATAAGTACATGTGCATGTGCATGGACACAGTGTAACACGGGGTATATGTGCATCTCTGTGTCCAACTATGGCACTTTCAGGAACTGTTTTTAAACACGAGAAGACACTGTTTTACATGTATCATCTTTATTGATATCCAACCTCTGATAAGATCTATGTTAATGCCAGATCTGAATGGGTGTCACTGTAGACTGTAAATAACAAGTGGATGTAGTATTCTTGCAGCAAAATAAGCTAATATATATATATATATATTGTTTTTTTTCACAGATGTCACGTGCAACCAGGCTCCTATTAAACTATACTAGCTGACAATCACACTGGTGTCCACTCATATGTGACATGGTAAATCATTTATTTACACACTATCATGTGTGATGTCTATTGAAGAACACCTAATCTAAGAATAATTGAGGTTTAAGACCATTAATACATTAGTAAAATATTTACTGCCATTATAACCAAGCTGGAAGTAGAAGCTCATGTTCCCATAGACTTCCATTCAAATGGAGTCCATTTGAAACCAGTGGCGATGAACTGGTGATGAACTGCTTCCTGGGCTTTAGTTTGTTTGACTGAAACTGAAAGGCTGTACGTTCATCTGACTGTTGTGAAAGTGTCTGACTTAGACCATCTCCCACTTGAGCTCATCATATGTGAAAGCAGCTTAAGGAAACACCTCATTTTAATAAGTTTCAGTTATTTGGAAGCTTGGAGAGTAAACATGATCAAATTTGAAGATAGTGACTTTCAGCACATCATGTCTGCTGAAGGAGACAGCAGAATTAAGAGCTTGTACCCTCACAGCCAGGCAGTAAACACCAGGAGTCATGCTAATTTTTTTTAGTTGGTAATGTCCGTGTTATTACCTCGGCTCGCCTTTATTCAATTTGATGGTAATTTTGAGGTTATTTTTTGCCCTGGTGTTAAAAAACATCCTGTTCTTTCAGTCAGTGTGTTGCTGAGGCTCTGGTTATGACTAATGCTTGGCTTTCGACATCATTATTTTTTAAAAACTGAGCTTTACCACTCACATCTCTACACTCAGTGTTTGCAACTGAGGCTCCAGTTCAGGCTGCAGCAAACCTGGCCTCTGATAAGTGTCAGAAAATCAAGCTTTAACATCAGTACAAACTACAGAAACATTTTAAACTATAACAAACCAAAAACGATGACTGAATCTCAGTGTCAAACAAACCATAACGACTTCTCGCTCGTGCACACATACCTACAGAGTCATTTCCTAATTTGTGACTGCATGGCAGCGTCAAAACAAATTAGGTGTGAATGCTGGGACAAACGCAATTAAAACAAACACCACACATGGATGATAAGCTACTGCTGGCATCAGACCTCTTAGTGTTTCCATGCATGGGCTGGAATTTATATACGGACGTGTGCTTCAGCTGTATTTAATGTGCAATGCCTTGCATGTGTGCGTCATTTAAGTGTAAATGACTTTTAGGGGTCGTGGAGTTGGGTGCAACACAGCGGGCAGAAATGCTCACATTTTTAGAGGATCATGCATTTGACCCCAATTTCCCTGCAGATAAACAGCCATTTAAATAGCCACAGCTGTAATTACACAACATTTCTCAAATGATCGACTGGCCTCCTCCAGGGATCAAATCTAGGCTCTTAACGCGGGAGAAAAGAAGCAGTCTACACCACCCAGCAGGACAGAGCTAATGTATATCCAGAGGATAGCAGGAGGTGAGGCCACCAAGATGCTAAATCAAAAGAGAATAGAACACAGGGATCGAAAGAGAGCCTGTCATTCGCCCACCAATGGTGAAGTTTTCCTCACTGACAACAGGGGATAAGGAAAAGATGAGCAGGTCTAGGGTTAGAATATATAGAATATATATATATATATATATTCTAGCTGCTTTTTTAGTCAAATACTTAAAACTGAGTCATGAACATCAAACATTAACATATCAGCTAGTAAAAAGCAGCTGTAGATATGCCACTGTCAGTCGGTCAACAATTTGACCCAAACTGAAACATCTCAGCAACAACTGCTTGGTTTGTCAGACATTAATTACTCTGGTGAATGAATCCTGCAGGGACATAAGTTATCCTCTGACCTTGAGACTGCTCAGAGGTTTTTGAGTGGAATGTTTTGACAAACACGGATGGATTGCCATGAAATTTGGTATACTCAATTTTGCCTCACCTCTCAATATGAAACGCAACAACTTTGGTGCATTTTTCATCACCACATCAAACTTTATGACATTTCAATTTGATTATAATCGGATTTAACGTTTTTTTTTGATTTTTCAGCTTCTTAAACGTGATTTTTTTCTGGTTTCTTTGCTCTATATAACAAAGATCATTGGTAAACAATGATCAACATTTTCTGATATTTTATGGACCGAATGATTACTCTTTAATACATAAGAAAGTGGATGTCCAACGTTATTTTGTGGAAGACTTCCAGTTTGGCATTTGTGATTTGTAATTATTTAGCTTTATGCAAATGGATAAATAGTAAATGGTCTGTATTTATAGAGCACTTTTCTAGTCTCGCTGACCACTCAAAGCTGCTTTACACTTCAGTTTTGCCATTCACCCAGTCATAGCCATTCACTCACACTTTCATACAACACATCCATGTGCAGGGCATTTTCTATCACTCATCTTTTTTATACCCATTCACACAGGAGCAACATGACGTCTAGAATAAAAGTTATTGTATGTGCATCAGGGATTGCTATTGGTTTAAGTGAAAGGCTTTCATGGAATGGGACTAGTTTTTTGTCATCGGTTGCAAACAAGATGGGACTGTAGATGCAAAGCACCATGAGAACTTTCTCCTCCTCTGAAGAACAAGGAAGCGCTTCACTTTGAAGAAGCCACCCTGTGTGTCTTTGTTTAACTTTATTGGAAATAAACGGACAAAAGATCATGGAGTACAGGAGAAGTGGCTATGCTATGAAATGCCGGTTCAAGGCAACATCAGCAGCCACAGGTAAAACCAGAGCTAATTATGATGGAGTGTTGTGAGTGGCATAATTTGGCATTATTATAATAAGTTAAAAACTGAAACCTAAAATCAACAGCTTTTAATTGGAGACATACTGTAGCTCCTCCTCCTCCTCCTCCACCTCACTACTGTCCTCCATTTTATAACTGAAGCTCCATATATTTAAATGTTTTATTTCTCATTAATATTGCTCATTTTGTCCTTTAGCATTATCTGACATAGCATCACACAGGCCTGGTTTCCATGTTTGAGGCTTTTTAACATTCAAACAGATGAATCAGCCATTTCACTGAATCTTGTCTTTAAGAAAAATGAAACAAAATTCCTGAGACCACATGGGAGTCAGAGAGAATGTCACTACACCTAATGATATTAGTTTGATGGTGAGAGGCTGAGAAAGCATGGTTTCATTGCACCCTTCTGTCTCCAACTTTGCTTTTATTTCTTGACTTTACCGCTCAGCATCAGCAGTGCCCTCAGTCCTCTCATCTTATCTCTCTCTCCATCCCATTGAAGAGCAGCTGTAATTACGATAAAAGCTCACCCACCCACCCACCAAACCACCCACCCACCTCCTTTGTCTCTGCTGTCCCTCCATCATCAGCGGCTGCAGTCCCTTCTATACAATCACCTCACACTCACCCTTCCTTCCAGCTCTGTGTTTCTCTGGCGACTGATGTCACTTAGCTGACACAGCAAAAAGAACCCAGAAGTAATCGCCGCCAATCCAGTCCTCCCAAGATATTAAAAAAAGAAACGTTGAAGATGGAGAAAGGGGACGAGGCTTTTGCCAAAAGACACGTCATAATTCAGGGAACGCAGGGATAGAAAGTTTATAATCACTATACACACACACACACACACACGGATGAGTTGTTACATCAGAAAAAAAAATGGATTGACATTAAGGAACTATTCAAGATCTTAAGAAATGACCACTCACAGACTCACAGACCTTATAACCCTCCACACATCATCATCATCATCATCATCATCAAAGAGTCAAAGAGTCAAATGACATATTATGTCTTGTCTATGATTAAAGCAGCAGTCAGCAATGTTGTCTGTCATTGCCATTAGCATTAGCATCTCTTTCCTCCTCCCTTACCATAAACATCATTGGTGAGGAGGAGGGGCTTGTGTTCACTGACATTCACTCTGACCTCACAAGTAGAAAGGAGTGGCTGTTTGTGGCATGGCTGTATTATAAGAGCTGGATAGAGCTCCGCCCCCTCTGTGTTGAAGAAAATTGTGTCATGGTGGCCACTCGTGGTACTGCAACAAAAAATACTCACGCAGCCCAAAAAGCAATTTTCCCATTGACCACAATAGTAAAAGTGTCCACAGGACACCTGGAGACATGGACGCAGGCTTCTATAGATCTTTTTATTCTATATTTTTAATTCATGGAGTTAATGGAGAAAAATCGTGTTTCCCAGAGTCACGTCACAGGTGTGTACGAGCACAGCAAAGCACGGTCATGTGACGTCTCGTGAACGTCTCTACTGTCAGGGAACCATACGATGTGACAACTTTATGACAAATGTGAATGAATGAAGGCAATGAGAAGTTTAGTTTTACCTTTTTAAAAATATTACGAAAAGCAGGTTTATTTTCAAACGTATTATCGATGTATTAACGAGCTGCTGTGTGGATTCATTGAGGGGTAATAAAGTTACTGATAAATGATGAACACATGAATTAGAGTGGGAGATAAACATGTCGAGTGAAAGAATCCAGAGTTATCAAACTACTTTTAACACGTTGTTATTGTTCCTAATAATATGATCATGAGTCTGCAGGTTTTCTGGCCTGACTTTATTTTAATATTTTATGATTATTATATTTACCATAAATTGTAATTATATACTACTATATACTCCCGGAGTTCTGTGACAGCAACATATTATTATCTGTTGTGATAACTCATTCTGTTACAGTCAAACTTTTGTCAAATGAGTTCACACAAAGTTCTCACAAAAGTTGTTGACGCTGTGGAAATCTTTGCAGAAGAAGAGGGGAAGGTGACATAAGGGAGATGACTGTGAACGGATATTAGAGCTGAAACTATTAATCGATTTTTTATCGATTACTAAATTTATTGACAACTATTTTGACAATCGATAATTGGTTTGAAGCTTTTTTCATGATTAAAACAAGATTTCTGATTGTTTAAGCTTCTTAAATGTGAATATTTTCTTCATTTCTTTGCTCTGCATAACAAAGAAATCATTAAAAGTCAATCATTTTGGTTTGAGGACAAAACAAGACATTTGAGAACATCATCATTTCCAGGTTTGACGAACACCGATCAACATTTTTTAAGGTTTTTTGATATTTTATGGACCAAACGATTAATCTATTAATCGAGAAAATAATCGACAGATTCATCGATTATGAAAATAATCGTTAGTTGCAGCTCTAACGGATATCGATCAGATTTTGATGTGGACACTGGAGAAACATGTTAATACCAGGTGTAAATGTATGTGGTGAAGTGTAAAGGGAGCCAAAGAAGCATCCACAAGAAGTTGGCATAGTGAATCTCACAGGACAAACAGTTCCTGTTCCTCCGCTGCTGCTGCTGTATACACATAAATGTTCCCTCAGTCAGGTCAGATAGTTTGGTTTAATAGAGTTTTTAGTTTTGCAGCTTTAAATAATCACCTGAAACATTATCTTTTATAATATTTTTTTTGTCATCAAGTTGTACAATAACAGACAGCGTTATTCCACAGCTCCTTCATCCTTAGCCGTAATCAACTCATATCATTTCATTAACAGATAATGATCCTCTAACAAGCCATTTTCTCTCATCTGTACAGACACAGCTGATCATCCATCTGGATTTTTACACAATCTCATTTCATAACACAGTCTTGTCAAATCACTCATATTTCGACAAAAGCACAAGGTCGAGCAGAGGACGGAGCTTATGTTTTTAAAGCTAATGGTTTGGTTGGTAAATTTGCACATCGTTACAAAAACAATGAGGGTGGTGTTGCATAATGCAGCGGTAATCAGATGGAACCAAGCTGCTGGAAGTAAATACGTCTTTGACTCTGTTGTGCAGACAGTTGGTGCTTTTCAGGCGCTTCATTGTCTGGACATGACAGAGTTCTGCAGTTAAGTTTGTTTAACTCATTAATTATATATATATTTTTTATTTTTTATTTTATATGATGTAAAAAATAAATAAAAAAAGACTCTCAGTGTAGTTCCACTTTCATTTTCTTACATAATTCCCAGACAAAACTTTGATGTGGGAATGTCACCATCACAATCTTAGTTTCAGTGTGAACCAGAGCAGGTGAACTCTACTTTAACACACATGTAAACACGTGACATGTTCAGTTTAACAACATGTTGTACACAAACACAGCGGTGGTTTAGCTACAGCCCACTCGTTCCCTATCTCTCTTCTGCAGCCTGGATTGCAGGAGTCTGCTCTCCTTCCTGTTCTTCAGCATCTCTCTAAACTTAAGCCAATAAAAAATTTAAAAAAATGGTTAACGGTGCAACTAATCTAGGAGAAATGAAGCACTGGATCTGGACTTGGTATTGGCAAAAAACATCAGAATTAGATCGGCCCCAAAAACTTAATCAGGACATGCCTGCTTGTATCACTGCATGCAGCACAGGAAGAAACATTATGTCCCTGCTGATGCTTCCTTATAGAACCAAAACAAAAGTACATCTGTCACTGGAGCCATGGGTTGTTGTCCCCTTGTCCCCTTGTCCCCTTGAGGAACCATCAACACAGATGGAGTCACCAGCGATAAGACCAAACTCACACAATTACAAACTATTCTTTTTAGGACACTGCACTGACTTCCATTGATTAGGTCAGCCTGAAAGTACTATGCCTAACCTTAACCTAACAACAATTAAAATATTTGCCCTAAACTTAATCCCTTCCTGCCTCAGGACCAGGTCCTGACCAGGTTTTGGTCTCCATGAGGACTACTTGACAAGGTACCAGAAAAGGTCCTAAACAGGTCACAGACACACACAAACACACACATATTGTCCAATAGGTGGACAAACTCACACGTCAATGATCAGGCAAAGAAAATATCACCCAGCTTGACTTTGATCTCACATAAACTGAAAACTGTCCACAAATTACACTGCACTCTCTGTATATTCTCTGTGTGAACACGCACACATACACACACGCACACACACACACACACACACACACACGCACACACGCACACACTTAACAAGCAGACATCTTTTCCGCTACATCATAATTCCAATCCCTCCCTTTCCACAACAGCAAATTTAAGGCAAAGGGAAATATTTCTGCTAAATTAGTTATGCTAATTACAGAGCAGTTCTCAGGGGGAGAGACGGCACTAAATGGCTTTTAATTCTTTTCGCCTGGAAAGAGACATGGGAGAGAGCCAGGCAGAGAGCAGAGTGAAAGCAGCAGAGAGGACCAGCAAAAAGTGAAATAAATAAATAAGAACACAAACAACTGGTGTTCAAATTTGCCCGGTGACAAAGCAACAATGAACCAACAGCGTGACCAACTCGGGGTGAAGAGAGTGAAGGCTCAAAGCAGGCGGCCAGCCAGACAACAAGCAGCTTTATCAGCTCTGTGGGCCCTCGGTCGCCAGGCCAACAGGGAGAGGAGAAGAGATGGACGGTGGGAAAAGTTTAGCGGTTAACTTTGTGTCCTGTAGCCTTTGCCAGCGGTCACACAGCGATAAGGAGGCCTGAGCAGATAGCACACAGCAGTGTGCACAGAGAGCACCAGAGGAAACACTGGGCACTCTGACTGAGCTGGACACAGAGTTATTTACTCTCTCACACACACACACACACACACTCACACACACTCACACACACACACCCTTCAACAACAATTCCTAACTGATGTATACAGCAAATACTGGTGTTGACAGTGCACTCTTGTGGTATTCTAAGTTGATGCATTCACAATTTAAATGTTTACTTTAGCTGCACACAAAGCTTGTAGAACACAACAATAACAACAACAACAACAATGATAATAATAATAATAATAATAATAATAAAAAATAATGATAATAATAACAATAATAATAACAATAATAAAATAATAATAATAACAATACTAATAAAATAATAATACAATAATGATGAGAATAATAATAATAATAATAATAATAATAATACTAATAATAATAATAAACTACCAGAATAACTACCATACCATTTTTCCATTTTTCAGGTATTATTCAAAAATGTCTGAACCAAGATCCATACAATTCTGTGAAGGAATAGAATATGATCTCACAACTTAAAATGGAAGCAACAGCTGAATCAAAAGACAGCTGCTCTTTGGTGGCCGCCATGTTGGATGTATATAAAAGCTGCTATATGTCACTTCTCTGCCTGCCTCTAGATTAGAGTGTGTCTATTACTTTCAGAAAAGTTAAATACTCAAATTCAATATCAAGTAAAGGAGGCATCATCCTATGAGGCGAGTCACTCAACTCCATGTCAATGCCCTAAGTGGGGTATTCACTCCTCATACTGGGACTGGAGACACTTTAATCCACTTATCATCTGACTAACTGTTCAGAAGCACAACAGTTCAATAAATTCCATTGTGCCGTGAATCAATATTATGAAAATAAATTGGAGCGTGTCTTTGTTTTGTTTACACTTTTTTATACCACTGATGTGTTCTTGATGTGCAAAGACGTAAATGCTCTCACACGCCTTTCCTACTCATTTCCCACCAACACTGCAGAAGAATACATATAAGAGCAAATGCAGCGCTGGAGGCAATCTGTCATACCAATGAAGTGATGCATGGTGTTTTAAGTGTTTCTCTGTAAACAAACACAAACAGTAGCAGTTATCATGTTTGAAATGTATTTCACTGCCTGTGGAGGAATTCAATCAAGAGAGGTATGTCTTTAAAAAAATAAATAAAAATACAATAAATACAATACAGGTTATTGGATTTATATGAATAGTTTTAGGAATCAAAGATTCGGATGACGACGTGTTTTCTGTGCGACACCAACATCAAATATGGTATATCTCATAAAAGAAGCTGCAGAATGAAATGAATACCAAAACCTCAGGTCGTATTAATGTCATGATGTAATCATCACGCAACACACACACACAGTCCATCCTCATGTTATGCTGCTGTGCAATGAAAATGGCTTAAGGGAGCTTTTATAAATCAGGATCATTGCAAATGTCCCAGGAATACAAACCACACAGACAAACTTGGTTTTATATCTTAGTGAGGACACATCATACACATCATATATTCTCTAGCCTTCTTTACCTTTACCTTAACCATCACAACTAAGTCCCTTACCCCAGCCCAGCCTAAACCCAATTCTTACTCTAACCCTAAAACCAGGTCTTAACCTTGAAAGAGCCCTTTCATGTTATGGAGCCCAGACTAAGAGTGGTTTGTATGTGTTTTGGGCCTCAGATCTATATAAATACAAGTATACACACACACACACATACAAAAATAAACACTAGATTTATATCAGTAAGCATCTCCACACATTCAGTTCAGTCTGCACACAGTTTTACTGCTAGTCCCTCTTCAATATGGGGCAATAAGGAGTGGCCAGTTTTTATGCCTTTTAATTAGCACTCTGTTGCCATAGCAGCGTCCAGTTGGCCAACGACCACCTACTTACGCTCACACACAAACAGCGACAGATGTATGAAAGGAAGGGTAGTTTGCGTGTGTACAACATAAAGTCACATGACTGGATGGATTTTTATTAAAACTAAAGAACTCTTAGTGTGTGTGTTTGAGTGTGTGTGTGTGAGTGTTTGGTACCTGAAATTAGGTGCAGAGGCCCATTCCAGAGCTAGGCAAGCTAGATCCACAGCAGCGTACACCAACAGGAAGAATATGGTCACAATGCTGGCAATGGTGTTGAGCTTTCCTGAGAACAACACCAGCTGGAGAAGAAAGAACAAAGAAGGAGGGGGGAGGAGGAGGGAGGAGGACAAAAGAACAGAAAGCAAAGATGCATTATTTGCATTTCCAGCAATAAACTATGATAATGATGGACAGAAAAGAGAAGTTAAATGCCTTTGTTTCCATTTCTACTTCCCATATATCCCATATATCTGATGTAATGTTTGTCTGAATGAAAAACATGACATGACAATCAGAATTACCTTCAAAGAAACCTCTACTCCTTTCTTCTCTCTCTTAAAATCCATAATTCATGAATGACGTTTACACAGAAAAGTCTACTTCATACAGTAAATGTGTGCTGGAGGTTTTCACTTCTGTAAATGACATACGGGACACTTGTCACTGTCTATGCAATGGCAGACATGTGGAACCCAGAGACACAGAGGGGCTGGGCTGAGTAGATACATCATGAGCATGGCAGTAAAGGAAATATTGCATTTCACCTGTTTGCAGATAACTTGTGATGAATAATAGACAGATTAAGGGGCAATAATAAAGTTGTTGCTCTGCTCTGTGCTGGGGCGCCACATTAAAGTATCTAAAAAAAACTGTGGATCAATCACGGATCAGTCAACGAGTGAAATAAATCAATCAATCAATAAATAAATCAGCAGCAGCTCAGAGACAGTGAGAAATATTTCTGCTGTTTCTCCTTGTGACAGAATCACTGTTCCTGTATCACTTGAGAGTGTTTACATATGTCATTCATCACCCAACACTAACACACAGTATGAAACAGAGAAGGCAACTAAAGTTAAAATCCTGCAAAAGCTGTTGCATGAACATTTCTGAAGTAGAAACTGAGTTTCCTCAGGCTTATTGCACCTCTATAGGTTTGAAATAAATACATCTATTACTCAAGCTCATGAAGAAACAAACATTTGGTTCCCAATCACAATATAGTTGAATTATTAATGAATCAATTAACTATTAACTTTTGCGATTCCTTACAAATAAATAAAAAAATTGACAGCCAAAACTAAGAGTACATGCTCATAAGAACGTAAATGAGGAAGAGCAGTAACTATTGTCAGCAGTATAGCAATGTCATTTCCATCTGATTGTCTCTGCTGTATTGCAGTAGAACAGCACATAAAGGCCTTTAGTCACGGCATGCTCTGTATCTTAGCCAATAATATGCTGCATTCAATAATTGTTACTACACATATAAAGCTAAAAGAGAGGGAGCAGAACACAAATGAGACACTGAGCACCCTTAGAACCCCCCTCTGGCTCTGTGTTTTCAAAGTCCACAATTCATTTCTTTAATTATTTTACGGGTGAGGTAACTTGATAAGTGTGTCAATGGAGGAGCAAAAAGACATATTATCACTCAGGCCGAATGCAATTGTTTTGCTGGCCTTGAGTTTGACATGTGATGTAGGGAGTAAAAATAAAGAAAACATGGACAGAGATGATGAGCTTGGGATCAAACCACCAGTAAATAAAATATAGCATTGTTGACAGCATTTGCAGGAAGAAAAAAATGGATTCAAATAAATTCAAATTCAAAACATAGGTGCTTTAAGTAAGTTCTTATCAAGACCAGAGGTTCTAAGATTAAGAAGCTTAAGTCCACTTTGGTCGCTGGAAACCTCATGAAGATTTTTCTTTCTGTTAGATATGCTTATCTTTCTCTACTGTAGCTGGGAGGTGACATTAAGGATAAGTTTAACCAACATCGAGGGAGCGATACAGTGAAAAAATAAAACTGTTCTACATTTTCCTGGGGACACTTGAATGACCACAGGTGCTCCCCTGGCTCCACTTTGCGAGCGCTGATTCCACTTGTAATTAAGATGGTATCTAGGTGTTCTGGCAGCCTACAGCCGCCATGCAACGATTTGGCCCAGTTGAGTAACACTTAGAATCTGTAGTGCTCAATTAAGAGGGCGGAACATCTAACAACCCTGACAGCACTTTAATGTATGTGATTTGGCCTCACTCTGACTGAGGAGTGCTAGGTGACTGCTAATAGAGAAAGTGAGAGTTGACCCCATTATAAGTGCTGCTCCACTTCATGCTTTCCGACGGCAGAATGTGTGAACGTGGCTGTGTGTGTAGGATACTACATTACTGCTAAAGCCAGGAAGGACCGCAGCAGTAGGACATGTTACCACCTCACATGCAGTACATCCTGGTGAAGTTAAACTTCAACAAAACAAAAATCAACATGTTTACGATATAGAAAGTGGATGCAATCTTCCAGTTCTCCCAAGGACGCCAATATGGAGGTAAAAATATAATGAATATCCACCAGGGGGCAACTCCATTGGCTGCAAAAACAACTTCATATTCATAAAGGAAGGCAAATTAGATTTAACTACTCCAAAAATGTTATTTGAATATTCAATGCTATTATTTGTCAAATATACGACTATTTTAACTTCAGCTCGTAAACCTAATGCAGGGTTCACTGCATGTTGAGCTGATGCATTCACAGACCCTGGTCAATTTCATCACTTCTGCAAACACACACAACAACTAAATGATTGCTGCCACCTTGTGATAATTAGATACTGCAAATAGCTAATCGCTGGAGTAGAAATATTTGCTATTTTTTTTAATAAATGCAATCAGAAGAGTCACAGTAAGTGATCAACTTGAATATGTCCCAACCCTACTTCATTTCTGACGTCAGTAAACATTCTCCTGAGGAGTTAATGATCTCAATCACTAGTTTCAGCTCTTCTTCAATAGCAGAGCTATAGACCATAAAGTACGGCAATAATGAGTGAACACGTGTGTGACTGACAGTTGGTTAAAAAAACAGCTGCAAAACATCAACATTGTGCAGGCCAAGGCACAGTTTGGACTGTTATATTATAATTATTTTAAAGCAGTAGTACTCAACATGTCAATGCACATTTCTGTTGCAAGCAAACCACAGTCAAATGGTTTCACCGGATTCTGATGAAGCCCATCAGAGTTTCTCAGTATAGCCATGTTTACATCACATGCTAACAAACTGGCAGTAACACAGATAACACTTGACTGAGGGTAACAATTGTTATTAAAGGCGACAAAGACCGGAAGCTCCAATTAACGCTGCGTTTGTGTGTGTATCTGCGTCATTACCTCGTTTATGAAACCCTGAAGTTTCAGAACAAACAGTTCAGCCACTGCTGAGAAAATAGTGTTGTATTGTTGTCCTGGGCTCTGCCAAGCGGATCTGCACTTCCCGAAGCTGATGATGTCATCAGAAATCCTCAACACTCCTCTCACCACCGTAGCTCCTCCTGGTGCGGGCACTACTCCGGGCACATCCGGTTGCGTAAATTCAACCGCAGAAGAAGAACTAGTCTCGTTGTAGCTGCTGAGCATATCGGTTGAGAACATGTCTTCGAAAAAAAGATCAGTTTGCTCTGTTCTGGGTTGTAGTAAACAAGGACAGACGCTCCACAAGCTCCCCACCAATGAGCAAACAAAAGCTCAGTGGATATTGTTCATTTCTGATGGGAATGTGCCTGCTACATTTCCCAAAATTCTCCATGTATGTGGCAACCACTTCACGGAGGATTGTTACACAAACTTCGCGCAATACAAAGCAGGGCACAGCACCACACTTCGCCTCAAAGAAGGAGCAGTACCTACAATACATGCTGGATTACCTGCAGCACAAGTAAGTATTTCAAACAGTAATACTGTCTTTGTGTGCTCGTTCTGCCGTTTAGCATTAGCGATAGCCGGCTACATGCTAAGCTACACGCGTTCGCTCGTGTTTCAATTGCGTGTATGGGTATGGTAAACACGGCTGTATTGTGGGTGACTAACCGGGGAGCACAGAGCTAAGCAGGCTTATCGCTGTAGAAGTTTGGGACCGTGTTCGCTCGTTTCAATTGCGTGTATGCGTCTCTCCATGCCGGTAAACACGGCTGTATTGTGGGTGACTAACCGGGGATCACAGAGCTAAGCAGGCTAATCGCTGTAGAAGTTTGGGACCGTGTTCGCTCGTTTCAATTGCGTGTATGCGTCTCTCCATGCCGGTAAACACGGCTGTATTGTGGGTGACTAACCGGGGAGCACAGAGCTAAGCAGGCTAATCGCTGTAGAAGTTTGGGACCGTGTTCGCTCGTTTCAGTTGCGTGTATGCGTCTCTCCATGCCGATAAACACGGCTGTATTTTGGGTGACTAACCGGGGAGCACAGAGCTAAGCAGGCTAATCGCTGTAGAAGTTTGGGACCGTGTTCGCTCGTTTCAGTTGCGTGTATGCGTCTCTCCATGCCGATAAACACGGCTGTATTTTGGGTGACTATCCGGGGAGCACAGAGCTAAGCAGGCTAATCGCTGTAGAAGTTTGGGACCGTGTTCGCTCGTTTCAATTGCGTGCATGTGTCTCTCTCACTTGTAAACACAACGTTATTCTGGCGGTGTTGGAAACGTGTGTTTATGTTAAAGTAGGGAACAAGTTATAGTCGAATTGGGGCAGATTCAGGAAAGTTAATGAAGTAGAAAGCCAGTCTTTTGAGCATGATCTGTATTATTGTTTTAACCTTTACTATTTTCCATACCAGGATCGTTTTATCCACACGGGCACACAAACAGAAGCTCCAAGTGTGAGAACATGTGCCACTCAACTGTCAATTGGGACCTTGAAAGCACACGTGCACAGCCAAAGTAAGTAGAATTGAAATTTCATAAGAACCAAATTATTGAAGAGCATGAAATGTTCACACATTGTATCTACTCCATAGGGACCCAGACACCAGTGTTGTCACATGAGACTGCTGGCACACAAACCACACTACCGGAGTACATGTTTTCATCCACACCTATAAAGGTGCCAGGGTTTGGACCACAAAAAAGAGCACGTGTTGAGTCAGAGGAGGAAGAGGGATTCACCTCACCAGAGTCACAAGTCGACCCAAATGACCCAACCTTTACTCCTGGCGGATCCCTAACAACACATGATTCAACAATGTTGTAAGTACGGACTTCAAGTTCACTAGGCATGTCACTTCAGATCAAAGAAGTGAGGCTAAATGCTTTTTGTCTTGTTACATTTGCAGGACGGAAAGTGCTGTATACATGGATAAAAAATACATTGTATTTGAGTCCTGCCTGAGGGAGCTTTTTGACACATGTCCAGTGTGCAAGAGAAATTGCGAAGTGCAGCAGCAACAGAAGGGCACGTATGTTGCATTTCATCAAACGTGTCCAAAATGCAACTACTCCAGGAAGTGGCAAAGTCAGCCCATGATTAAGAACACCCCAGTTGGCAATGTACAGTTATCTGCTGCTACATATTTCACTGGTGCATCCTTCATCCAGCTGGAAAAGGTATTACTATTAATGTTTTGTCGTCCAAATCATATGACACTTTCGACCAATAAACAATTACTAAACACTGTTTGTATTATTGTTATGTTAGCTAGGCCGCGCCTTGCAGCTCCAGGTTTCTCATTATGACACCTTCCGGAAACATGCAAGGAAATACCTGGAACCTGCAATCGTCCACAAGTGGAAGAGTGACCAGCAGGTCCTTTTCTCCACATTGAAACCGGGGGGGGGAAAGTTCAAGTTGCAGGAGACATGCGTGCAGATTCTCCAGGTAATGAAAAAAATCAGACCATCATCAAAATCATAAATACCACTTGTAAACATGAAAAAAATATCAATCACTAGTTTTTTTCAAGAAATGAATTCAGATTGTTCTGTTTACTTCAGGGCACTCTGCAAAATTTGGGAGCTATTCCTTGATGCACATGGACAGCAACAAAATTTTGGACCTGCAGCTAGTTCAGGTGTGTAGGATTCTCGTGACATTTTACTTTGAAGAAAGATATGTTTTTAATTTGTTGCTTCTACTTTGTGTTTGCAATTCTCTCAACAGAGCAATGAAGTGGGTGGTAGCTACCACATGGAAAAGGAGGGACTACGACGAAGTCTGTACTACAGTGCAACGTCCTCAACATCGGGCCCAGAGAAGGTGGCAAAGTGGACATCATAACCGTTGGAACTAAAAATCAAAACAAGACTGTCTCATTGATTGGAATCTTTATATTACATAGGTTGTACCTTGCATCCATGCATCACAACGAAAATTCCAGCCGTGAGCAGGCAACAACAGCTTTAGGCCAAGCTGTCTACAGAGTGTCGTATTCGAAGGCCGAGAAGGGAGAACCCACCGCAAAGCCGGTCAAAACAGACCCCACGTACAGTAAGTCACTAAAATGTTTTATTTACATTGAATAACATGTTTTACAAATACTGAGAAACTTTTTTTGGCTTTTTTTTCTTTCTTATTAACTTAAATTAACACCTAACACAACAAATAACACATTTAAATTTAAATAGCTGAAAATGTAATGACACAGTAAAGAAATTACTGTCTGAATGTAATGTCATGGTTCTCTGTTACATTTTAAAGACTATGTGGCTGAATTGATGAGGCTGGTGTTCGAGGAGGTGATGGAGGACCCAGAGTCTTTCGCTGAGGACATGAGGAAGATCGCCATCCCAGAGACCCTGTCGGCCCAGTATGACAGACCCTCAAAGGAGGAAGTCATTGCCTCACACGTGACCCGCTTCAGTCAAGGGGTGGGCGGAAGCCAACATATTGTCCAGCCAGATCAGGAAACTCCTGGCGTTTCCGGCACACGACACACGACGGGATGACAACTCGTACACGTCGTCCCAAATATCCCCAGCACCAGCTGACAAAGCTGCGGTATGCTAAATGCCGGTAGCGACTGGAAAGTGGATAGAAATGTAAAAAAAATTAAATGCTGCTCTTGCACTGTGCACATTTTGTGTAAAAAGTTTTTATTAAACATTTCTAAGACACAATTCTTTTATCACTTATGTGTGTTATGATTTAAATATGCCTCTTATTTGTATGTTACATACATACTCGTGTATTGTTCTTCCCCGCAAAGGCCCATAGTCTGCCCGGTAGATGTTGTTCATGTTCTGCAGTGTGTATGGGTTCAAACAGTTAGGCTCCAGGCCTGGATGGTAGATCATGCATGTTGGTGTGTCCGGAAGTTCATTCATTCTTCGGATAACCTAAAAAGGGGCAGAGCAATACTGTTACAGTAATGGCATAGAGTAATTAGGTGAAAATAGCTGGATCACTCAAAAAAGTGATGGATTATTACTGTAAAAAGGTTGGTACAATCATAGTTACAGACAGGATTAAAGAAAATGGAGCTACATTATAGGGCACTGGCCTAATTACAGGATTGAAAATAGTTAAATTTGTACTACATTGCTTTATAAAAAAATAAATCTAAACTAACATTTACTAATCCATTATTTTACAACACTTAGTTATTGCTTATGGGCAAAATAATACCATAAGTGTTTCTCTACAGCAGACGTTCTCCCCTTCTGTGGGCATCGTCATGCAGTTCCCACAAGTGCACCTTCCAGAGATACAGTATTGTGTATGAAAAGTACAGTAACACATTTCATAGATTCAAGAGTTCTATTCATCAGTTACTCATATTACGTACAGGGGAACAAAACTACTTTCATTACAGTCCCACCAGATATCTACACAAAATGTTAAAATGAGCGTTTCACCAAACAGCAAGTGATAAAATCTAAATAGAAAACAAAAAGACATGTACAGGTATTGCTGTAGCTTATACTTAGAAAAAATGGTGGGGGGAGGGGCGGGTTATCAAGCCTCAACCAGTGTCTCCCTACAATTAACCACATACAGTATTGGGAATATACACAGAGAAAACATTACCATTCTGAGGCGTCCTGCAGCAGTCTTTGTTGTGGAGGTGTTTCACTTGCGACAGTATCTTCTGTCTCTGGGTCAGACTCCGGGTCAAATGTGTAAGGGATTACGGCGCGGGGTCGTGACACAGCCATTTAACAATGTTTTGATAATGACGAGCAGAGCATCAATCGTGCCAGAGGGAGAGCTGCGTATCTGATTTATTTGATTTCTGGCTCTAATAACAAAAAAGCAATTAAGACTGTCAATGTTTGGTCTTCCTTTTCTTTTTTTAATAACTCATCAGCTACCCTGGCAAAGTTTTATTTCTCCTGTTTTTGCTCTGTTTGTTCACTAATGTAATATGTTTATTTCTTCACTTTTGTAATGTAACCGTATTTCAATAAAGTTGTTTTAAAAAAAAAAAAAAAAAAAAAAAAAAGAGCTGCGTATCTGAGAGCTGACGTTCTAAACACGTCACTTCCAGGTACCTGGCCAATCACAGGAAAGTGGGAAAGCTCTCGTTGGCTGGCCAATCACAACACAGTCCACGTTCTGGGGGGGTGGTTTTGGTCTGAAACAGCGCGGCTGACGAGAGCGTCAGTGAGGAGATATTTTGATCGGCTCGTTTGCAGCGATTACAAGGTTTTGAACCATGAAAACAAGTTAATATATGTAAGTAGACCTCCATAACTAACATATATGTGTGATACAAGCATTCGATGTCGCCTTTAATAAATGTGTAGATAAGTGCAGATATGTGCAGATAAGTATCAGGATTGATAAGCAGAACTGGTACCATAGCAGTGTCGATACAATTTTAAGAGATATAAGAGTATCGATAAGTAAATAAAATACATTCTGAAGAAACAATATAGATAGTATCAGTATCAATGAGTAGCATCAGTACCATAGCAGTATCAATACAGTTTTAATGATAAGTATCGGTATCAATAAGATGTACTGGCATCAGTGTCAGCCTCAGTAAAATCCTAACGATACCCATCCCTAGTAAACACAGCATAGATGTAGACTCATTGTTTTAATGAAGTTGTTTTAGTGAACATATATATTTTCTCTTATAAAACATCAGGCAGACACAGAGCAACATTAGTGTCTGATTCAACTCCTGAGGGAAATATCTTCCTCATTATCTGACAAATGCTCAACAATGTCCACCAGCTACTTGTTAACTTGCTCTGTCTGTCCTGCTGTGACTGGAAATGAGGGTGATGAGAGCTCAGCGAGTGAAAACCACAACTAAAGAACAAGTTAAAGAGTTCAATTAAGCTGTGTATAAAAACACATTAACACTGACAATTATCATCTACAGGATATAATATACAGATATTTGAAGTAAGATTACAGCTACAGCCAGCTCATAGGAAACTCAGAAATGTATTATTTTCTTTTTGTGCCGGCTGTTTTAGGACTCATCCACACAGAAACACAACTTCCCTACATATTCTTTTTCTTTATCATTCTTAAAATGTTGACTCAAACTTATCAATACTGTTCATACTTTTTCAACAATAAGAGTTTAAGTTTCATCAGGTTTTTGGACTTTAACATTAGTGTGTATTGCGTGGATTTTTGACGGTCAATGTGCGTATTTAATGTCAGACACACAGTATTCTTAAATAGACACACACACACACACACACACACAGAAAAAACCTCGCACAAAATCAAACATTTAACAATTTTTCATTGAATTCTGGAAAACAAACATTCCACAAACTGTAAACTCAGCAGGAAAAATCTAATTATTATAAAGTAAATGAAAAATACACAATGAATATTTTTTTAATTTTTAAAATAGCGACAAATCCAGCAACTTACTGTGGGCGGAGAGTCAGATACATACACACACACACACACACAGAAGCACTGTGTGAGCGCAGAGCAGCACAGCGAAGCACACACACGCAAATCCACAGACACACACACACACACACACAGCTCAAATAAACAGAGTCACAGACGAGCTGTGGATGTTCAGTGCAGCAGACTGTGTGTGGAACTGATCTGTTCTGTTTATTCAAGTAAAAGTAGGTATTGTTTTCTCCTCTCTTTCACTTTTGTGTGAAATCTCTAAAGACAGGACACGTTCCAGTAATATCGAGTGTCTTTTCAGACTGACTTCAGTTACTTTTCACTGACAGTTTTCAAACAATCTCCAAACACAAGACAGTGAATGACAGCGCAAGAGAGAGATGGGAATATGACGTCATTGTTTTCCTAAAATATCATATTCGCTATTTTCCCACTCTTTCAAAAAATACCCTTTTAGGGCCCCTAGAACACTGTCTCCATGTGGACTGAATGCCTCTCAATGCCCCTTTATCATTGATTTATTTATGTGGCATTTTTTCCACCCAACATTTTTAACGACCAAAAACCGGCATATTCCGGGTTGTTTTAATTTATTTTCTGTGCTGATAGAAAAGGATAAAGAGGAATTTCACATCCATTAGTTACAGTACTACAAAGTAATCCTCAAACAACACACACATGATTTTCATCCTCCTAAAAGTGAAGCTTAACTAATTATTCAGCGTGTAAATTACAACCATCAGCTGTCAACAGTGTTTTTTAAATGTGCAATACTGAGAACACTTTTAAGTTACAACAGTGGAAATCCTCCTCATCATTGTCCAACCTATGTCATTAAAGGAGGACTAAAAGGTCTGCATACACATTCAACCTTTGTTCTACTGGACTCAATTCAACGTTTGTTGTGGATATTTCAATATCGTCAATTTCAAAGGCACTTTCTCAATCTGTGCACGAGCCGTCAGGAGGGATTGTGCAGAACAAAGAGGGAAGTGCTGCTGCACTGTACCTGGGAACAAACACAGAGCAGAGACTTTCTCTCCAATTATCACATGCTTTATGATTGGCTGTTGCAAAACTCCACTCAAGTCGGAGCATATTTTCTGCAGCTCAAGGGCGTAGAGTCGATATTTATGGAGAGGTGAGAGCGGCAACTCTAACATCACTAAACTGGCGACCATGAGGCAGAAGTAAACTGAAGGGGGGAGAGAAGGGAGAGAAGGTAATGGTGGGGAACTGAGCTTAATAATGTCACATTACTAACAGGCGGCCAGAGTGAGAGGGAGAATGACAAGAGACCAAACCAAGGGTGTAACGAGGATGGAGAAGGGTACAGGGAGAGAGAGAAGATGAGATACTGTAGAAGAAAGGAGGGATGGAAGGATGCATGTGAGGGATCATCTCTGACCTCGGGCAGTCAGTGGGTGTCTCTCCTGCGCTCCTCTGGGAGCATTAATTAGCCGTTTACTCAGACACAAGCCAGCATGGACAACTGCTGTCAAAGTGCATGTGTGTGTGTGTGTGTGTGTGTGCAAATATATACTTGTATATATACAGTATGCAAAACCTGGTCCTAATGAGGAAGAATCTAATCTAAGATTTGAATTGTGGTTACATTAATCTGGCTATGGTTTAAGTTTGGGATAAAGCTTTGGTTAGGGTGTCCAAACTGTTTATAAGTGTGTGTGTGTCTCAGTGTGACCGTTTGAAAGACTTTTTACTGGAGAGCAGTGAGCTTTAAATTCCCTGAAATATGAGGCCCCATGCAGACACTTATCAAATAAAAAGCTGAGTCACTCTCTGGGATGAACAAAGATGATGCTTTTACGCTTAAGTGTTGGGGTTGTAGGTGTACGTCTGCCACAGCTGGCTCAAGTGTGTGTCTGCACCACAATAGAGAGATTTTTAACACAGACTCCACAATCCAGTCAAGACTCAAGACCACAAACGATTTCATGGAGGAGATTCCAGGGATTTGGGATCAGACAGGAAGTTGCCTGATTTCATGTGACTTCAGAATATAAACACAGACTGGACTGTCAGCGTCACGGGTTAGCTGCTGTGTGTGTGATGCAAAAACATCGTGGATGACGTCATGACTGAGAAGACGTAATTTAGCTTGTATAAGTTACGGTTCTAAACAAAAGTACGCATCCGTCTCCCGGCCAACTTGCTCTCATTGGTTATTGCAGGGTTCTGCTCACGCCCCAATTGCTGATCAGTCATAAATATCAAACATGTTTAATAGACTGATGCATCTGATGACATTACAGTTGTACACTTGTAAATCCCTCACACTACAGCACCAACTGGTCAGATAATCTGTTCAAATCAGCCTAAAATCGGATTATCCTCTAGTGTGGGGCAGGTTTAGGCTTGAGTTTGGAGATTAGTGAAGATTGATCTTGTTTGTTACATTGGAGAAGCTTGCAGTGTGAACACAGTGTGTTAAGTGTGACACAACGACCGTTAGTGACTACATCAGCTGGTGCACGACCATCTGCGCACCCCCCAGGACTGTGCGTATGTTCCCCAACCAAAAACCCTGGTTTAATGGGGACGTACGGCGGAACATAAGGAAGAGGCGGGAGGCCTTCAAGTCAGGAGACCACGGGGAGTATAAGAGAGCCCGGTACGAGCTGCAGAAGTCCATCAGAGCAGCAAAGAGGGCTCACTCCCAAAAGCTTGAAGGCTACTACCTCAACCACAACACACGCAGCATGTGGCAGGGAATCCAGTCTGTCACTAACTACAGGAGGACCACAACAACCAAAGACCCCCGGGACGTCACACTCCCAGACAGCCTGAACAACTTCTATGCGAGGTTCGACAGGCTGAACACAGACTCACCCTCAAAAACCCCCTGTGACCCCACGGACACTGCCTTCCAGGTGACACACACACAGGTCCTGAAGGCTCTGAAGAAGGTGAACCCCCACAAAGCGGTGGGACCCGACGGAGTGCCTCCCAGAGTACTGAAGGCCTGTGGAGAACAACTGGCCGGTGTGTATACTGATATCTTCAACACATCACTATCTCAGGCTGTAGTCCCCCGTATCTTCAAAACCTCCACCATCATACCAGTCCCTAAAAGACCAGACACATCCACCCTAAATGACTTCAGGCCAGTGGCACTCACACCAGTCGCCATGAAGTGCCTGGAAAAATTAGTCCTCACCCACATCAACAACATGGTTCCAGACAATGTGGACCCCCTCCAGTTCGCCTACCGCCCCAACCGATCAGTGGACGACGCGGTAGCATTAGCTCTTCACCACACCCTGCAACACCTGGAGAGCAGCAGAGCGTATG
Organism: Solea solea; assembly: GCF_958295425.1. Taxonomy (NCBI): domain Eukaryota; kingdom Metazoa; phylum Chordata; class Actinopteri; order Pleuronectiformes; family Soleidae; genus Solea; species Solea solea. Next base: position 3,173,956 of record NC_081140.1, on the reverse strand, counting down.
CCAGGATGCTCTTCCTGGACTACAGCTCTGCATTTAACACCATCCACCCAGGCAGACTGATCGTAAAGCTGGCAGACCTTGGAGTCCCTACTCCCACCTGCAACTGGATCCTGGACTTCCTGACCGAAAGGCCCCAGGCGGTGAAGATGGGAGGACGAGTGTCTGCTGAAATCAGAGTCAGCACTGGATCACCACAGGGCTGCTGCCTCAGCCCCAAACTCTTCACCCTGTACACACATGACTGTGTCTCCACCCAGGACAGCTCCATCATCATTAAATACGCTGATGACACCACCATCCTGGGGCTCATCAAGGGGGGAGACGAGTCAGGATACAGGGCCCTGGTCAACAACATCACTGTCTACGGAGAGGAGAACGACCTCCTCCTCAACACAGACAAGACCAGGGAATTAATCCTGGACTTCAGGAAGAAACCCCCCCCTCTACAGCCTCTATTCATTAGCGGGACTGAGGTGGAGAGGACAGACAGCTACAGGTTCCTGGGACTGCAGGTAACATCTGACCTGAGCTGGGCTTGTAACACCACAGCCACAGTGAAAAAAGCCCAGCAAAGAATGTACTTCATCAGGCTGCTCAGGAAAGCTGGACTGAACCACCGCCCTCTCACCCTGGCCTACAGAGGACTGATAGAGAGCATCCTCACCGCAGGCATCACTGTCTGGTACGGGAACACCACACAGGCAGAGAGGAAGGCCCTGCAGAGAGTCATAAAGACTGGGGAAAGGATTATTGGGACAAAACTTCCTACCATGGACTCCATGTATACGCAGCGTTGTAGGAAAAGAGCAGAGGGAATCATCAGAGACTCACTCCACCCCGCTCACACTCTGCTCAAACACAAACGCTGCAAGTACAACCTGAGGCACAGCAGAGCGGACAGCATCAAAACACACAGAACTCGCTTTTTTAACAGTTTTTTCCCGGCCACAGTCAGACTGATGGCAAATCAAAACCACTGAACTCTCTGTAAATTACCAGACACTACCTCACCTAACCATGTGTATTATTATGTGCAATATTCCCTCCCTGATAAATGTGCAATGTCAGAAATGTGCAATACACCCCATAATCTGCTGTATAACTGTATATTTCTTTATTTTTTATTTCCCCACATCTTCGACATTTTTTTATTATTACTTTTATACTTTTATATTTATATTTATCCTTAAGTGTGTTTATGTTTCGTACTACTGACTCGTAGAACCCGCACAAGATTTCCAATGTGCCTGGACTGTCTGTTTAAGCACAAATGGCAAATAAAAACCTTGAACCTTGAACCTTGAACCTTGAACCTAAGTGTGTTAAGGTGAAAGTCTGTTAAAAACGTTTTGCTATTTTCAGTGACAATTTCCAAAGGCTGCAAATATGTTGGATGAATGCAATGAGCATGAGTTCATGTGCTGGCTGCTACAGAGAAGAGTCATCCTTCACTTGGAGGACACACTGCTGCTACTGAGGCCGGACACAGAAGTAATTCACTCTGAAGTCCAAAGAGAACATTTGTGATGTCAAGAAAGCTCCTGTGACACTACAGGCTGAAAACAGGGCCTCGTTTCATCCATTCACACTCTGATCACGTGATTTACATTAAGCTGAAAGCTTATAATGGAATTATTCATTATCTGGAATCATCACATTTTTTCCCACCACACCTGCAACTCTATCCACTTCAAACTTCTCTTTATATTTTTGTTTTTCTCGTCTCCTGGAGTCTGTCTATTTTCCCCCTGTACTTCCAATAAAAGAGGGCTCTGCTTGTGCCTTCCTCCTCCTCCTCCCCCTCTTCCTTCCTTTTCATCCTGCGCTACGAGCGTTCAAGGCAAGATTACAATCAGACTTTGTCATCAGTGAATCATTCAAATAGCGGAGGAAGAGGCAGAGAGAAAGAGGACAAGAGAGTCAATAATCTCTGATGGCGGCAGTGCAGCTAACGATTTCCATCTAATTGCTCCTCCTCCACTCCTGGAGAGTGGGGCTGGGGATGAGGAGAAGAGACTGAGCGAGGGACAAAGAGTGAACGCAAATAATGACAAGCCATTCAGCCTTTCACACTTACCTCTGATAATGATGGGATCGTCAGGCCTATTTGCCCCTGAGATCCTCCTCCTCTTCGTCTCTCTATCCTCACACACTCCCCTCTGCTAATTCTTTTCCTCAGAATTGTCTTTTTCACACTCAGGAAACATAACAGAGGAGAGCAGAGTTTTGTAAAACAACAATTGTGTTTCTTTAAATCATTTATTCATCCTGATGTCACTCAAACTTGGGAAATGATGTATCTTTTTCATAACTTCCAGTGTTTAATGGTTTATCTTAATAGGTTAGAGTTATAATAACTCTGACAAGCCCAGTCAATCATATTCTTAATCAGCTATTATGGACTGCTGGAGGACAAAAACAATTCCTTTCTCTCCAGTGCAAGATATTAGGAACTCATTTCCCAAAAACCACTGCGATGCATGACATCAGCAGCAGCTCCAACTCTTCACCACATTGGTGGAAACAATGGGACGCTCCACGCCCCAGCCGAGACAATATAAACCGTGGACTCGCGTTGGTGATCACTTGCCAGCGTGATTCGTGTGTTTAACACAGACCTGGTTATCGTTTAAAAGCGGCGGCGTCTGCTCTGCTTGTGATTTTCAGAATCAGAATCAGAATCACCTTCATTGTCATTATACAGTGTACAACGAGATTAAAGGACAGTTCTAGTAGTGCAAGTGAAAAGATAAGAGTAGAGAAGAAGAACGAAACAGTGCACCAACACCTTCGACAAAATTAGAAGGATATGTAAAAAAAAGTATTCAAGTATTTACAGTGGGAGCCAGTAAGGGAAATATGCAGTATATGATACAGTACATTGTACATTGTACAGCAGAGTGGTTGTATGTGGGGTGTGTATATTGCACGGGTACGAAGTGTAAGAATATTGCACAGTTTGGAAGGGTTACTTAGTGTTAAGCACTCTTATTGCACTTGGATAAAAGGTGTTCGCAAACCTAGAGGTACGGGCTTGGATGGACCTGTACCTCTTTCCTGAGGGCAACAGTGAGAACAGCCTGTGCCCAGGGTGTGAGCTGTCACAGGTGATGCTGGTGGCTCTGCGCAGACACCTGGTGTCGTAGATGTCTGACAGAGAGGAAAGCTGCACTCCTATGGTGCCCTGTGCTGACTTTCTGACTCTTTCCAGAGCCTTCTTGTCAGCCTGAGAGCTGCTCCTGAACCACACCAAGATGTTGTGGGTGAGGATGCTCTCCACAGAGCACCTGTAGAAGGACAGCAGTAGGTCCCGGGACACGTTGACCCTTCTCAGTGACCTCAAAAAGTACAGGTGCTGCTGTGCCTTTTTCACAAGGGCATTGGTGTTAGTCCCCCATATGAGGTCCTGAGAAATGTATGTTCCCAGAAACCTGAAGTCACTGACCCTCTCCACCAGGTCTCCCCCAATGAGAAGAGGAGCAAGAACCTCCTTCCCTCTCCTGAAGTCCAGCACCAACTCCTTAGTTGAGTGCCAGGTTATTGAGGGAGCACCAGGCAGCGAGGTTCCGGACCTCCTCCCTGTAGGCTGTCTCGTCACCGTCAGCCGTCATCATCAGCCCCACCACAGTGGTGTCATCCGCAAATTTCACGAGGACGTTGCTGCTGTGGATTGGTGCGCAGTCATGGGTGTACAGGGTTTACAGCATTGGACTGAGCACACAGCCCTGGGGAGCCCCGGTGCTCACGGACAGGATTGAGGACTGGTGGTCCCCCAGCCTGACTGACTGCAGGCGATCAGTGAGAAAGTCTCTGATCCATCTGCAGGTGTGCTCGCCGATTTCCAGACCGCGCAGCTTGGACAGCAGTCTGCTTGGAACAAGTGTGCTGAAAGCAGAACTGAAGTCCACAAACAACATCCTTGCGTAACTGCCAGAGTGTTCAAGGTGTTTACACACTGTGTGGAGGGCTGTGTTAATGGCGTCCCCTGTGGCTCTGTACGCGAATTGGTGCTGATCGAGGCCGGGAGGCAACAGGGATTTTATGTGCCTCAGAACCAGTCTCTCAAAGCACTTCATCACAGTTGAAGTGAGAGCCACAGGTCTGTAGTCATTCAGGCCACTGACCGACGGCCCCTTGGGGATGGGTACAATGGTGGCTGTTTTCAGGCAGCTGGGGACTGTGCAGGCAGCCAGCGAGAGGTTAAAAATTGTGGTAAAAACCCCCGCTAGCTGGTCTGCACATCCCCTCAGTACCCTCTCCTGGACGCCATCAGGACCAGCAGCCTTAGATGGGTTCACACTCTGGAGCACCTTCCTTACCTTCTCCGTTGTTACTGTGAGGGCCAGGCTGTCAGCGGGCAGCAGCGTGGGGGCATCCTCCTCCTTTCTGACCTCGAACCTTGCAAAAAACTGATTCAGCTCCTCTGCAAGGTCAGTGCTGGTGCTCGTGGTGGGAGCACTGGAGCTGTTCATGTTTACAAGGTCCCGGATGCCCTGCCAAACACGTCGGGGGTTCCCCTCTGCGATGTGCCCCTCGATTTTCCTGGCGTACGCTGCTTTCGCCCGCTTAATGCCCCTTCTCAGCTCCTTGTTACCAGACCGGAACGCAGAGTCCCTGTCCCTCAGCAGCTGTTTCACCTCACAGTCCATCCACTGTTTTTTATTTGGATAATGTCTGATAAGCTTTTCCTCTGTGACATTATCCGTGCACGTTTTAATGTAAAACAGAACCGTGGATGAGAAGTCTGTGAGGTTGTCCTGGGCAAAAATGTCCCAGTTGGTTGTGTTGAAGCAGTCCTGGAGCTGTGGGATGGTATTTCCGGACCAAACCCGTATGGATCTCACCTCAGATATTGTTCTTTGGATTAGAGGTCTGTATGATGGGGTGAGAAACAGGGACAGATGATCCGATTTTCCAAGATGTGGGTGGGGGGGAGACTTGAATGCGGCCTTGATGTTGCTATAAACCTTATCCAGCACGTTACGACCTCTCGTTGCACATGTAACATGCTGGTAAAACTTAGGGAGCACAATTCTTAAATCTTAAAGTCTCCAGCTACAATGAAGATACCATCCGGGTGGGCAGACTGTTGTCTGTTGAGCGCAGCTAGTGCTAGCTGCGTTAGCATTAGCACTCGGTAGTGTGTATACGGCCGTAACCATAACAACCGCGTGCTCTCGGGCCAGATAGAAGGGACGACATCTGAGTGTTAAGTACTCCAAATCAGGGGAGCAGTGTGTTTCTTTCACTGTAGCGTTGGTACACCACCTGTTGTTGGAGTAGATGATCAGTCCTCCTCCTCTGCTTTTCCCCGAGTCGCTCGTCCGGTCGGCTCGATGTGCCGTGCGTCCCGCTAGCATGATAGCCTCGTTAGCTACTCCCGAGTGAAGCCAGGTCTCCGTCACGGCGATGATGCAGCTGTCCCGTACAGTTTTCTGCGCCTCGATGGTGGCCGATAGCTCGTCGAACTTGTTGTTCAGTGACCTGGCGTTCGTGAGGAAAATGCTGGGTAGCGCTGGTCTGTGCGGGTCTCTTCCTAGCCGAGCTTGGATGCCGGCTCGGCAGCCCCGCTTCCTGCGCCGCATGGTCCTTTGTTTAGCCTCGGGCTTGGTTAGCCACGGGCTGTTTACCGGTCGTGCGATCTCCGGTGGAATATTATGGTCAAGTCTCTGCTTGGGATTTGACTTTCCATAGCGCATTCCAGTCCGGAGTAATTCCTCTCTACTGTACTTCTTACTGCTCACCGAAGTAACACCAGAAGGTGCGGAAAGAGAAGAAAAAGAGTCACAGCACACGGAGAGCTGTCCGCTGTCTGTTTGTTTCCTCGTTTGTTGACGTTCTTATCGTGGCGCTCCTCTCCGCACGGACGCGATCGCGTGGAGGGAAATACAAGATCGTCTTTGATCTGTGGAACAGATTAAATGGAGTCTCGGCCAGATAAACTGTGATCATAAGAACATCCCTGTGTTGTTTTCTTTGCTTCCTTTATTCTTTTGTATCACTGTGCTGCTCTAGCTTAACTGTGTGATCACAGACTACACATGACTACCCGGTGACAGGCGGAATCTGACGCTGACACATCTCTGCGGCCATTTTGGTTCCGGAAGTGGGTGGAGCGTCACCGTGACAACCACCACGTCACAGACCCCTCTTCCACTTCTTTTCCTCCTTCTTCGTGTTTACATTCCCAACTTCCTGTTTCTCACTAGCTGACAGGTACACACATGCACACACGTACACACTATTACACAACAGACTCACACACACCACTAGGTGCATGTTTGTGTAGGTAGTAGTTTAGAGGGTCAATGTTGTTAATTATTGACAATGTTAATTATAAATTGTGTTAATAAACGTTGACTCTGTTGTATTCAAAGTGCTATTCTCTTTGTCTTTTGTGCTTGTTTGATTGTGACAAGGGTAATTGCAAAAAGCCAGTGTGCGATTTTACACCTTCAACACCGCATTTAACTACTCCTATTTTCATATTAATTACTCATTAGATAATTTGAGACTGATCTGAAAGGTTGTTAAGTGACAGTTCATTCAGAACCAGTTATTCTGCACTGACTGAAAGAGTGCTGCCCTATTTTAGTTGTAATTTAAAATGTAATAAATAATGAATTATTCAAAAATATACTAATTATTAATATAAAAAATGTCATAACCAATTACATTGTTGACCCTAAAACTTCTTTATGGGATACATTTGAACTCATTTTAATAGATTTTATAGACATCAAGGTAGTAGGGGTTAGTGATATGTCGTCGTTGTTCCTCGTGTAATACAATAATCAACACACCAGTGCAAACTTGATGCTACTTGATGCTTCCTTGTGGTGGCGCTGCTTAATTGAATGAGGGAAACTTAGGCAGAAGTTACCTGGCTGAAAAGTTTACAGTGTAATAATATTAATAACAGTGTAATAATGCAACGACCATGATAATCAATATGGTGGAGGAAGCTACACTAGAGCTACCAAGAGGGGTCATTTTGACTGTTTTTGGGTTAGCTTTGTTGAAATAAAACATATGAGACCATGGGACCCTGACTTTTGCTAAATATGTGTATTTATTGTTTTAACAATGTTGTTGAACAGGTTCTGGTCATGTCTACCTTTAATTACCAAAGCGGTCAATTTAACAATATGCATTATAAATGACGTAACATGTCTATTTTTTGATACTGACCCCACCCCTTGAAGACTTAACCACGATTACTGCTAGTTGTTTTATTTATGCTCATTTTCAATGTCTATATATCAATATCAATCTATCTATCTGGTGATAGTTCAAAACCCTGGGTTGCCAGCTGTGCCAGCTGTGCCAGGGACCCCACCACAATCTGAACCAAATCCAGCATGAAGAAGCAAAAGATGGCACAGTATGGAGAGCTGTGCAGCCAGACAGTGAGAAGAAGATAGAGTCAGATTCAGAATGTGCTGATGGGAAGAGACAAGACGCAGAGACCAGTTCAGAACCAACAAACGCTAAAACCCCATTTGCTGTAAAAACTTAAGCGACGACTCTGATGGGGTTGAAGTTCATCCGAAGGCAGCTGATGGAATCAACAATGCAAGTGTACAAAGAGGCGATGACGTACACATTTCCGCTGGTTAAATATTACATGTCGACAGAAGTAACTTCAATAAAAAGAACATTAAAATCTATCCTTCCAAAAAGAAGGGGAATGGGTCTTTTTGTGGGTAAGGAGACAAGCCGAAAGTTGGCAGGAATTGTCAGTCATCATCTACCGCTTTATCCTCCACCAGAGGGTCGCGGGGGGTGCTGTGCCAATCTCAGCTACATCGGGCGATAGGCGGGGTACACCCTGGACAGTTTGCCAGTCCATCGCAGGGCCACACACAGATAGAGACAAACAACCATTCACTCTCACACTCACTCCTATGGTCAATTTAGAGTATCCACTTTACCTAATCCCCACATTGCATGTTTTTGGACTGTGGGAGGAAGCCGGAGTACCCGGAGAGAACCCACGCACACACGGGGAGAACATGCAAACTCCATGCAGAAAGGCCCTTGTTCCAACCGAGGCTCGAACTCGGGTCTTCTCGCTGCAAGGCGAGGGTGCTAACCACTACACCACCGTGTGGCCCGGTTGCAGGAATTGGACAGGCAAAAATGGTGGATACCCTTCATGGTAATGCATATTTTCGCATAAATGTGCTTGTAACCAATTGCTTAAAGGCGACATAGAATGCTTGTATCACACATATATGTTAGTTATGGAGGTCTACTTACATATATTAACTTGTTTTCATGATTAAAAACCTCCTAATCGCTGCAAACGAGCCGATCAAAATATCTCCTCACTGACGCTCTCGTCAGCCGCGCTGTTTCAGACCAAACAGTTGCTGTGATTGGCCAGCCAACGAGAGCTTTCCTACTGTCCTGTGATTGGCCAGGTACCTGGAAGTGACGTAATAGATAGACCAGCTCTCAGATACACAGCTCCCCCTCTGGCACGGCGGATGCTCTGCATCTCAGCAGCTACAACGAGACTAGTTCTTCTTCTTCTTCTGCGGTTGAATGTACGCAACCGGATGTGCCCGGACTAGTGCCCGCACCGGGAGGCGCTACGGTGGTGAGGATTTCTGATGACGACATCAAATTAAGGAAGTGTCGATCCGCTTCGCAGAGCCCAGGAAAACAATACAACACTATTTTCTCAGCAGTGGCTGAACTGTTTGTTCTGAAACTTTAGGGTTTCATAAACGAGGTAATGACGCAGATACACACACAAACGCAGCGTTAATTGGAGCTTCCGGTCTATGTCACCTTCAAATATATAATTGTACTAGTAATTACTTATCAAACCAACAAAATATGCTTCTTAGAATATTACATGGTCAAAACATGTATCAGGCACACACAGGTCATTTCTGATACAAGAAGCCCAGCTCTTCCTAATCGACAATAAATGTTCATAAAGTGGAAACAAATGTTTGTTCAACCAACGTGACCTAATCTTGTGTAATCATTTTAGGCCAGAGGACTATATAAAAGAACGGTCCTGGGCCTCCAGAGTAGTCACAGGAAACTATGACATCAAACAACTAAGGCTGAATGTATTTCCTCCTCTGAATGAACCAGCTCTGTTTGAAGATGGGATTCTCTCAAGTTGCACAGCAGGCCTTTGTGATGGATTTGCCTGTGGAGAGTTTTAGTGACAAGGCTTCACAAACCAAACAATGATTGTCCTACAACTCGCCAACCTCTGCATTTCTTACCCAGAATAACAGCAGCTTGTTTGAAGGTTCTGTTCTTTTTCTTTGATGTGAGTTCAGCGGGAATGTAACCCTCATTTATCGACCTCACTAAAATATTTAAAACAAGTCTACAGCTGGTGATCAACTTGTATTCTTGACCCCTTAAGCTTCACAGTTGAAGAAATTTAGAAAGTAGTTTACTATTATTTCATACCACAGTCCTAAAATAAGAGAAGCCATATTTATATCACTTTTCTTCCAAGATATTTACGTTGAACAATAAAAGGAAAATATACTTAAATTTTAAAAAACAGACTTTGTGATGCAGTTCTTTTAAAGTCTAATATTCACAGTGTAATAGGGTTGACTCATGATTGAGTATTAAACGCATGAGACAACACTAACTTTTTTTTTTTCAATGTACATAAAATATAGAACATTTAAATGAAATGAAAGTAAACTGTTCCTTTGTGATTTGTAAAGCGGTTATTTCAAATTGCCATTTCATTTGAAAACTATTATTTGGACCTATTGGACATTTGATAGATACAAATAAATGATGGTTCACATCAGATCAAATAACATGTGTGTACATTTGAAGTCCTAACTGTTTAAATTGCTGTGATTTACAAGGATCACACACTTCTTTCATGAAGTATTAAATGTCTGTATTGACGATTTCCAATATTCTGTGTTTGTTTATCTGCACTAACCTGCACGAGGAACCAGGAGATGAGCACAGAGACCCAGGGGTTACCGTTGTGTGATGTCTTCTTGGCTGGAGACAGAACCTTACCTACAGGAATGAAAAGAGATTTTCATGAGAACAACAAATCTTTCAAATTTAAGGAAGGGCTGGCCTGAAAATATCCATCTGCATTCTCTAGTGGAAGCTTTTGTGAAAAATATCAGCACTGACCTTCAAAACCCACGTCAGTGAAATTCTGGATGCATACGTGAACAGAAAGGTTTAATCAAAAAGGGAAAAAAGCAGCGCTGAACGACCAACCTTCGGTTAACGGGAGAATTTCTTCCACAGTGGTCTTTATTAAATGTCAGCAAGCATTGCTTCTATCCGTGGAAAATATGACACGCTTTTGGAGACACCATAGGCGTGGAGTCAGTGAATAGCAGGAGGACATTTCCCTCTGTAATCCTTCACTCAAAAGTGATGCCTGTTGTCAGCACTTACACAAGTTCACACTCGCACGCTTTAACTTCAGCTTCTTCTCTTGACGCCTCCTCCTCCTCCTCCTCCTCCTCCTCCTCACTGCTGTTCCTGATGATTTTTGACAATCTACTTCCCACAAGCCTCCATGAAATATTAATGCATTCGCTTATGAAATGAAAAGCAGATCTCAGCTTTCAAAGTTTGCTGCCAGTGGACAATTACTGATTGATTTAATGAAGGTTATTTCAAGCAGGAAAAATTGTTTATTTAATGACCTTTGGCAAAGCATGTTGGGCCTTGAGCTCTGTATTCTATATTCCGTATTTGTTTTATGAAGGAGAAGAACTGGGGTCTATTATAAAAAACCAGAGCAGGTTTTAAGGTGCTTGATAGGGCTGTCAAGTTCTATCTGAAAGTACACACATCTGGTTGAATTTGGGGGCAAAGTCTCCAACTCCCTTAAAAACGCATTCGATGGCAACACATACACCCCAGAAGTGCATCACACAGTATGAAGTAATTACCACGTGGTCCAGCAGAGAGAGAAGTGAGCGCAGCAAGGTTTTACAGCCATTTTAAATATCTTAAATGAGTGTTTAGCTATAAAACAACAGAGGAGATTGGCTAAATATAAAATCCCATCTCATGGAGTTAAAATCCTGGAACTGCGAAGACTGTTTGACCACCTTTATCCTGAGATTGTGGCAAATAAAGGTTCCTTACTCTTTCTCCCACAGATAATGTCAGAGATTAAGCTCCATGATTTTAGTCAGCATTTGAATTCTAGTGTTAGAAAATATCAACTTGAGAAAAGCGGGAAAAGGGAAAGTTAATTTAAAAACTATTAAGGCACATTTACCTTCTGAAGCACGTGCAGAAAACTGATAACTAATAATCTGTAGATTTAAATATTTTACAAATCAAATTTGGGGCACATTGGGGACAAATTCATTTGTCTTGTTCATAAATTCAACAATAAATAATTTTACATTTCCTCTAATTCTTTCTAGATATTTTATAGCTTTATAGCTATTATGATGTCCTGTTGAAAGAAATTGAGCCTGGTACTCGTAAAATATAATCAATACACATTTAGTTATGTTTTATTATGCAGAGGAGTTCCACATTTCCTTTGCTAAACAACAGAGAACAAGATCCACAATGAGGTGGTCTGCAGACCCTGCTCTCCTTGTCCCCGCTGGCAGGTGAAGTTGTGATGCTGTAGACCTGGTTTGGTCTGGTTAATGCAGATCTCTAGCAAACAACATTTTTTTTCGCTTTAGGAGGGTTGGATTTTGTGTGATTGTGTGTGTGACTCACAGACAAAAATATTGCATATTGCATATTTTTGGGGGCGCTACCCACACATTTAGCTGTGTTGCTCATTCCACAGAAGCACTATACATATATATGTGTGTGTGTATGTATATATATATATATATATATATATATACATATATACGGTATACAAATAAAAACTTGGTAAGGAGACGGGGGTGGAAGTGGGAGGTGAAAGGTGTTGTTGGTGGTGGAAGTGGCATTTATGAATTTATGAGGAAATTTCAAAGCAGATAAATATTTGGAACTAAATCTGTGCGACTTTTAAGTCCAATCAATGCAGCTGAGAGAAGACGACTATGGGATGGAGGCAGACAGAGGTGAAGGTAAGTTACAGAGATGAAAGGAATGGAAAATATGTGGGATGGCTAAAAAAAAATCATCCTTGTGTCTGTTTGTTGGATGGAAAATTGATGATGCTCAGTTTGCATAGGACAGTGCAAGGTTAAGCAGTAAGTCGTGTGCATGAATGACAAGAACACACACACACACACACACACACACACACACACACACAGTGCTCATACTAAGCATTTCCTCCCATCTTTGAGAGTATTACATCATTTCTACCTGTGTCGTCACTTTCTCTTAATTAAACAGATGAATCTAATCAAAGTTAATCCTTGGACTCGTGGTGAACAGCTGAACTAGAGTCAGATGCCTCTGCTCCGTCTGATCACGCCACAGAGGAAGTCACACTAATACAGCCATTTATCTCCCCTGACACACACACACACACACACACACACACCCATAGACACAGACAGAAACAGGCCAAATCAATTTGCAATAGGCTTAACAGAGGAGCAGAGGATGGGATGAGGAAGTTGCTCACAGTCATTAATAATGACAAAGGAGCAGGAGACGCACACGCACAGAGTGAGATGGAAATCACTGCTGCCTTCAGTGGATACTCAACAAAAAAGACTGTGACTGACATCACAACTCAGTGTTTTGTGTTTAAAGACAAAGTGATCGTGATCATGTGCCTGCTTTGCATGGCAGTATTGGGCAATAATACAGCATCTGTAAATAGCCACAGTATCAGTTTCATTACTGTCATTAAAATCATCTTCTGTACAATATGTTGGCAGCCTTATATAAATATAAAATATTACTTATTTTGAGCTTCAGTACAGAGACAGTAAGAGTACTAACCATACTATCAACTCTGTTTGTGTGTATACAGCAGCAGCAGCAGCGCGGTGGTGGTGGGGGGGGGTTTCCTGTCACACTCTAACCTGTTTGCAGCAGAATGTTGCTGTTGTCTCCATCTCGACATGGAACAAATCACAGTAACTGACATTTGTTTGTATTTAAAAGTTACACACATACACACATACACACATTTCAGTATAGTATGGAGTGTGTCATTTCTGCAGCTAAGGATCTGTCTCTCTTTCAAAACAACAAAACACCTAGCTTGATGATGTCGGGGAGTAACAGATCCTGTCTTCCAAAATTTGATTTATTTTTTAATTGCACACATTGCCACAAAACTCGCTCTCCGTCTGTCTTTATGCCACACTGCAGCTGCAGCACTGGCTCTCAGCACTGGCTCTCAGCTCCACCAAAGAGCAGGTCAATGTCTGGATTTGTCATATTTGTCACCAACACAAGTAAAAGCTTCACTGTTCCCTGTTTCCATTCAATGTTTCCTATTATGGTATGTTTGCAGGACCAGCAGATGTGTGGCTTCACGCTTTAGAGTACAAAGGAGTAGAGCACAAACAACAAATCAATTAATTAAATTAACTGTCAAACTACTTTGATAATAACAATAATAATAAAAAATAATAAATTGTGTATTTCAAACAAGCTCCCTGATTTTTTTCTTATGACATTTATATGAATTTTATAGAGATACCTTTTCCTCAAAAGAGAGAAGAAAAAGAAAAACACAACACATGATGTGTTGCTGTGTCTTGGAGACCAAATGTGAAAGTGAATGTGTAATGCACACCATCCTTGACCCCCAGTACCACAGAGGATATATGAGAGTGATGGTCAAGAAAAAAGATAAAGGCCGCGGTGGTGAGACGGTTGTGGAGGGCTGAGCAGCAGGTGTGGTGACCAAAACTGCAGGATTTGGGAGGAAGACGCACACCTTCTAAGAAAAAGGACTATGGCAGCCTCTGGCATTGAGAGTAACGGGGGGGGGGGAGACTGTCAGGTGTCAGTAGGTTGTAAAAATATACATGAAAAACTGATTTTTGTGTAAAATATCCATTGCTTGGTTGGATCGAGATTTTCATACAATTATATTCCCTGTGTTTGATGGTCATAGTTGACTTGTTTTGATCTGCCTCAGATGTGTGTGTGTCTCCCCCTCTACCTCCATCAGTGGTACCTGCTGCTGTACAGATGCCAGATGAGTCTGTTCCTTCTCTCTAAACATCAGCAAATACAAGTATTAGATCACGATTCTGTATCGGCAGATACTCAACAGTAAAAAGATTGGATTGTGATTGGAAGGTCAAAGAAGCTAATCAGGACATCCCCAATTATTGACGTCTTTGACACTTCAGTGTCAGGGGTGATTTGTGACAGAAGGATAGCAGCATTAGTGAAAGCGAAGGTCTACAAGACATTAGTGAGTCCTGGTGATGTATGGTATGGTTTGGAGACAGTGGCAATGGAGCAGGAGGTGGCAGAGCTGAAGATGCTGAGTGACCAGGATGGACATGATGTTTGAGGGACAGCTCAGGTTGAGCTCAGGTTTGGAGATGAAGTAAGTCAAGGTTGAGATGGTGATACTCGGTGTCTCAACAGTGATATATCGTTGCAGTGGATGCAGTGAATACATGTTTCACACTGTATTGAATCCCCCCCCCACCCCCACCCCTATGGACACAGGATGTTAAAGATGGAGCTGCCGGGCAGCAGGAAAAGAAGAAGACCACAGAGAATGTTCATGGATATTGTAAATGAGGACGTAACAAAACAGGACACAAGGGAGAAGACAAGATGGAGGAACATCCACTGTGGCGACCCTTAAAGGGAGGAGAAGCAGAAGAAGAACAACAACAACCTCTTCCATGAAATAAGGTTGAATTAATCACTCCATTTTTGCAAGAAAAGTGCAATGAAGCTTTTTTTTTTTTTTAAATGTAAAAAACTATAATTATTTGTGTGCTAATTATTTTTACTGGAGGTTAAATAACCCTTACTTAATCCTGTTGTTTTGCAGTGTGACATATTTCTGTCCATTTTGGTTAATAAAAAATACAAAACATTAAATTAAATATATGTCACAATAACATTCACGTTCATTTGATGCCTTTAAAAGAAAAGTTTCTGACCATAAAAAATATTTTTCAGTGGACTGAAAACCTCTTCAGCCAGTGTCAGTGCACCATAGATACTAAAAAATGGAGGCTGGGTGTCATCGGTGGTCTGGTAGGAAATCTCATGCTTGATTTCCATGTTGCCTTCTTCTCAGTTCTCTTGACTTTCCACATTTCCACAAATGACACAAATAGTAAGGTCTGGTACATTCTGATCACTGAAAAATCACAAGCCTTGAGCTACCAAAAAAAAACCCTGCAGCAACTTTAAAGGCCACTTCCCCGAAGGACTCTGCAACCTACCGAACAAGTCGTCCCTGGCCAGTGCGTAGAGGATACGCGAGGCTCCGATGAGGTTGCTCATGGCAGCGGAGAGCGTGGAGGAATAAACCCCGATGGTGACGAAGGGTTTCCACACATTAATGTCCCTCAGGAAACTGTAATCCCTCTGAAGCAGCACTCTGGGCATGGGGGAGACAAAAAGGCAACACATTTATGTAAATAGTCATGAATGTGAGTTTGCTTTAGGTCTTTAAAATGAATTTAGTGAATAGGAACTTCATCTTCAACTTTATTATAGAAATTACAGTAGAGAGAAACTGACATAAGACAACAAGTTCAAAGTGTTTGATTGTCACAGTGTTGGAGGCTTTATAACTAAACCATGAAGAAACCATTTACTTTATGGAAACTCTCATGACAGCAGTTACTTTGTTCTGCAATAAAAGAAAATGAAGTTTGGTGCTTTTTGGGTGAATGTGAGTGTTGTGTGTGATAGCTGTGTTGCTGGTCTTCTGTGTCTCTTGCAGCACTATTGTTTAGGACCTTCTTGAAAATGAGATGGCACATCTTAAGGGGCTATCCTTCTAATAAATGATAATGCTATAACTTAGACCAGCTTCTCAAATCTCTGGAAGTTACACCATTATCACCAACGTTTAAATACACAACAAAGTCAGCTACAGACTTTTCACAGCAGGCAGATTTATTCCCAATAAGATCATTTGCTCTCTCATCATCCTCCTCTTCCTCACATATACTTCACACAGTGTTATAGTAAAAATCAGATGAAGATGGAGCGAGAGATAAGGTGACTTTAAATATTATTATTTTGTTTAGTTTCCGACTCCACTCCCACATCATATACCTTAGTATATACAGTAGAACAGTATTTCTGATGTTCTTCCAAGTACCACCAGAGGAAGCTTGTGTACCACTGGTGGTGCACATACCAGAGTTTGAGAACCATGTACTAAAGCTACTGAGCCTGGTCTGAAGAATTATTCAGCATATGTATATACAGTAAAGTATAGTGGACTATAGTACAGTATATGTTTACACACATCAGTCAAGCTCTGTTTTTCATAACATTCTGATTATTATTATTATTCATGTTCATTATTATTCAGATGAACGAGAGCTAAATCGACCCAGTACATGAAAATGATCACATGCAACAAGCTCTCGACTAAACCCTTGACTAACCGCCTCTGCAAATGTAGACGTGTTCATAATATAAACATTCAGACCGAGACATCTAGCCGGTGAAAAGGTTGTGTGTCATTTTTTTTCAAGAGGGGGACAAATGTGCCAGTGTTCAATGAAAAAGACTGAAGAGGAAGTCATGATTACTCTGCCAGGGTGCCTAATCATGTGAGTGAGTGTGTGTGGCAGAGAGATCAGAGAGATCAGAGAGATCAGAGAGTACAAACCCCACAGCAGGGTGTGCATGATTACGGCCTGAACCCCCGCCTCTTCTCAATAAAACACAGCCGGAAAGATGGGAATTAGAGTGCAAAATATTTCTCTTCCTATCTCCATCCAACTCAGTCCTGCTGTTCTGAAGCACGTATCCAATCCATCATCTCTCCCCCATCTCTCACCACCTTCACGCCCTCATCATGGTATCGTCACAACCTTTATTTCTATTTTTGTGTCTTTCCCTGTTTGGACTCAACATGTTGGGTGTTTTTTTTGTTTTTTTTGTGACATAAATTGCAATTTGATTTGACTTTTCAGGCTTCAGTACAATATTTACTGTATTATAACTTTAAAATA
The DNA here is from genome assembly GCF_958295425.1 of Solea solea. NCBI lineage: Eukaryota > Metazoa > Chordata > Actinopteri > Pleuronectiformes > Soleidae > Solea > Solea solea. Next base: position 3,156,872 of record NC_081140.1, on the reverse strand, counting down.
AAATGCATCCTTATTGCTTGAGATACCAGGGGAAATGCTACGCTCCAATGCGAGTATTAAAATGTCGTGATGTGAACTGTTTCTAACATTTATGTATTGCATTTTTTTAATTTGGCATAAAACATACAGTTTGTAGAACAATTAAACTAAAGCATTTGCATTGCAAATTAGATTTGAAGAAACCCGACACTCCCTTTCTTTACATACTTGTACCAGTGTCCATTCTTTCCCTCGACTCTCTCTCTCTCTCACACACTTTCCTTTTAATTAAGAGTCTCATCACATTTTCTTTCAGGTCCAGTGATTTTAATACTTACTATCATGGCCCTATTATGTATTGTTCATTCCATCCAAAGATCTGAACACACTATTATTTCACACGGAGCCCGAGAGGCAGCCATTATACACACACACACACACACACGCACAAAAACCCACATATATACTTTGATGTTGCCAGAAACCAACAAAATAAAGGTTCTTTGGAGAATTTATCACCCTCAAAATTATGAAATGCCAACTACTACTGTGTGTGTGTGTGTGAAAAGCTGATGAACAATTGCTTTAATCAGAGCCTCTGACATATTCATAACACCAACAAAACCTGCTCAATGGTCTGATACAAAAGTGCACATTTGAAGAGGTGTCTCTGTGTGTTTGAAAAAAAAGGAGAAGCACTAAACACGATGAGAGAATTAAGAGGGTGTGTGTGTGTGCGTGTGTGTGTGTGTGTGTGTGTGTGTGAGTGCGTTGGAGAGCAGTGACTGATGATGTGGCTCAAACCTCATAGGCTGATTATTAATTTCTCTGACGTGCAGCAGAAGCAAAATAAACCTTGAACAAAATTTGACATTTCAAAACTCTCTCTAAAAATAAAACCAATGCAAACTGTCTGACAGGTATGAAAAATGTGTGTGTCTGTGTGTGTGTGTGAGAGAGAGAGAGAGAGAGAGAGAGAGAGAGAGAGAGAGAGAGAGAGAGAGAGAGAGGGATGTCACTTTAATTTAGATATCCATTTGAACTTGGGCAGAAAGTTCAAACTCAATCCTTACAATCCTGTTTGAGTTCAAAATATAAAGCTTAAAACTACAAAACACCTACAATTTGTTTTTTGCTGTAAAGATAGAAGGTAAATCATTGACCCTCGCTGCTTTTATATGAAATTTCAGGCAACTTTATTGCAGAAAAGAAATGTCAATATTCAGTTTTCAGGTGTATGACTTATCATTTGCTGAAAGTAAAAAACCTCTTAATAAGGATTGTTATTCCTGACCTCCCCATAACTGACTGTAGACATTTAGAGGTAATTGAAGGAAATGTCAGAGTAATCTTTGTGCCACATCTGTGAAAGAATTGCATGCATTGCATTGCAGTCATGTGTAAAGGCAGAGACAGGACAGCAAGCACTGCTCAATGTGTGTTGCATGAGAAACCACCGTAGACCCTGACAGACATAGCCACAGGGCTTTGGGAGTACTTTGGTTAGTCATTGTCACTTAACACAGTCTAACACTACATCAAGCATTACAATATATATTTTCTTTATTATACGTTAAGCTTCCTTATTTTAACCCTAGTCATGCTGCAGTTTGGAGGAGCATCTCCACAACAGGGTCAGCAGCCATACCTCCTTACTGATCTAATCCTCTATTGTTATTTTAACTCTGTTTTGTGAGTTGAAGAAGTAACTCTGGCATAGTGTTAAATGTTTAACTATTTTGAAAGTGTTCATTTAACTCTGAAGAGTGTGGAGCTTTATAAACCCACAAAAAGTGTTGAAATCAACTCTGTGGGAGTAAATTCAAAACTCGACTTTTTGCTGTGTAGGACAGTTAGGCAGCAAACAGACAGACAGATGCTTCTCGCAGTAATAGATACAGTACAGTAGATGTATGTCACATCATGAAGAGGATATTCAGCAGACTGTTGAGCAGCTCAAGTCTCCAGAACAGCAAGAATGGACAAACATTGCATCCGCACAGTTGCAAGAATGACAATATTCAATTCCCCCACAAGTAGGCCTGTAACAATACACCAAAGTCACCATTTGGTTCATATCTCGATTTTCAACCCACGGTTCGATTAAAGGATCAATTCATTTATTTGGGGGGGGGAGTATGAAAAAAAAAGAGATATTCAACAGAAAAACTGGAATATTTATTAAAACACTTAATACCATTTACAAGGTGTGACCCACCTATCACCCTATGTCAGCTAAGATTGCCACAGCACCCCCGCGACCCTCCTGTGGAGGATAAACAGTAGGATAAACTTCTGTAAAATTCTGTAACAAAGTAAATGAAATCCTCCGCACTCTGAGTGTCAATCAGAAATGAAACAACAAAAAAAGCAACATTTTTCTTTTCTAAAACAAAATACTGATACAAAAATAAACAGAAGTAAACCATCATGGAGATGATTTAAACTTAGGAAACAAACATTCTGTGTTTGCCATAAACCACAGATATGTAAACGTTGACCACATAAACCATAGATATGTAAACGTTGACCACATAAAGCACAAAATAACTAAGCGATGTGTTTTCTCTTTTCTTAAGAGAACCAAATGTGTAGCATTGCAGAATTAACATTCTTCTTCACAAACACCATCATGTCCTAATTATCTGGTGTGAGGTTTGCTCTCTGTGCTGTGACACTGTCCCCTGTCCCCTGTCCGCTGTCCCCTGTCCCCAGTGCTGTGGCTGCTGGGGCTCGAGCACACTAATCAAATACTTGAACTTCTCAATCTCGACCCCCGCAAACGGGCAAACTTTTGCTCACTCGTCATAAGTTTGGAAACATGGTCACATGACACGCAGTTGGAGGAGGCTTGATGTGAAAATGTATGTTTAACGTATTTAAGCGTAATTTTCTTTAAATATTAAGTAAATAGTAATTTAAAAATGTTTAGTAGCACTGACAGCTGTGAAAACACTGAAAATCTTTTCTTTGTCCTTCTGTCTGTTAAATAAAGGTTGAAGTGAATTAACGAATTAGAGATTTTGATATGATTTTCTGGAAATGGGGTTTGTGATATTTGTGTGTGCAGGCAGGAGAATATCTGAGTATCTGTGAAGCACTCGAGTGTGTCACTGGAGAGTGAGAGAGAGAACACTTCCATATGTTAAGGCCAAAAAAACAGAAGAATATCATTTTATAATCTTGTGTTTCACATGCTCACAAGGGACTCAATACAATGTGTGTACAGTTACCTCTTTAAGACTCTCTCTGGCATAAACACTGACTTTGTCAGGACCAGTAGTTTCCATGGAGACCAAAACCTTGTCCTAATGATGCAGAACCTCATTTCTGTGGAATGACTTTAGTTTAGGACTAAGATTGTAATTGTGGTTAAGTGAAGGTTTGGGTTAAGGCATTAACTGGTTGTGGTTTAGGATAGGGATAAGGTTTTGGTTGGGCTGTGCAAACTAATGGAAGTCAATGCAGAGTCCTTAAAAGGATAACTGCTCAAACCTGTGTGTGTGTGTGGTCTGATAGTAATTATTGATCAGCTCATCCAGCTGAAATGAGCTCTGCCATCCAAATAAAGAGGGGAACAAAGCGTAAGTGAGTGAGTGACAGATTAAAAGAGCTCATTTAGAGAAGAGGAGGAAACAAAGCTAAATGACTAAAAGGAGCCCACAGCGATCGTTTGGCTGATTGTTCTCTCTCCTCCGGCACTGCTCCATCCTTCAGCTCATTTGTTTACCATTTTTATTCATGCCCTCATTTGTGTATCCATGCGTGTTCATCTTTTAATCCATCATTTTGTGTGTTTGTGCCGATGATAATTCACCGGCGCTTTGGTCTAACATTATGGATTAATTATCTGCAATTTTTCAAATGGGATGAAAAATGACGTGCTGACAACAGGCGTGTGTGTGTGTGTGTATTGTGTGTGTGTGTGTGCGTGTGTGTGTGTGTGCGTGTGCGTGTGTGTGCTCAGGTGTAATCTAACATGCGCATAAGCATTCCCATCACACAGTGAGCTTAAGCTGCAGCTGATCTTGGTCGTCTCAGCTCATAGAGTGCGAGGTCACCCCTCATCAGGCCTAATGCAACGATTCAGGTAGTTTAATGATCATGAAGAGAAAAAAAGCTCCAGAATGACCAAATAAATGCTCATGTCGGGTCAGATCTACTGAGTGAAATGACTCTCGCACGTGGCTAACGTCAGTATTTTGCTCATTGTGCCATTATGTGAACATGTGTGTCGCTGTAATATGGACGTGATTCTGCATCTCCCTGTAGACCTTTTTATACAGCATTTACAGCATTTATCTAGTTTATTTATAACTATGATTTACTTTTATTTGCCCTTCTCTCTTCAGGGCGGGCAGGTACACCACTGGTGTGTTTTTAAAAAAGCCAGCTTACTTACTCCAACGGGGAGCCCCGACCCCAAAAAGTATTTATATAATTGACAGTAGTTACAACATCTTCGACTGTCATGGGCGACCTTCCCCTACCATTGTAAAGAATGGAACACTAGGGGCATATGTACTGTACTGTACCAAACCGATCCATTCCACTTGATAACTAAATCCACTCCATAGCAGCACAGTTACACTCTGCTACTGGAACTGATTGTCGGTTCCTTTACCTGTGTGTACAAGTACAAGAGGGGTGAGGAAAAACTACAGACGTATACAGTATATAAGCAGCAGCAGAGGAAACGGAGGCAAACAAAAGGTAAAAGAGGAAGCAGAGAGCTGCTGTTGAGTGCACTGTGGTTAAGGATTATTAAACGGGATAAATGCTGTAACTAAACAAGGGTTCTGTGCATGCACACATAGAACAACTACTTCACATGTTTCCTCTTTTTGTTTTTCACGTCATTCTCCACACATCATGGTGTATTTCTGTTGTCTTTTCTACACACTACTACACTATTGGCCGTCTTCTGTTTTCTTATTCTCTATTTTGTCCTTTTGTGAAAACAATTGGGTTCACGCTGAAGATTTCAAATTGCATTTCTTTTTGGTTTTGTGTTTGTTTGTGTTCACTGTTCTTATGCCTTAAAAACAAAACAACAAACAAATCCCTGTGAACAATAACTACTTCACTATGGGTGAGGATGGGTTTGCATGAGTGAATGTCTGAGAGTGTTTAAAAAGAAAAGTACAGTGACCACTTGTTCTGCAAGTGAAGGGCACAGACACAGAAGAGCTGCAATATTTTCTTCCAGTGGACCACATGCTGTTTCAAGTGTGAAAGTCACTATTTTCAACTTTGAACATGTTCTGCCTTTGTTGCACCCCAGTGAAGGCATCATGAAAGAGAGTTTACTGCCATACTTAACTCAGGAAAATGATCAACGGTGAGGGACTGTCCAGGAAGACAGATGGACAGAGGTTTTAGAGACGTGTCTTTTCATTTGCCTCCTTCAAAAGAGATTATGGTGAGCTCCAGAGGCGAATATATTCTTAAAATATTAAAGGGATGGATCAGTTGTGGGTTTTTTTTAAACACAGTTGTATAAGTCACTGACAGCATAACACTTTAAAAAAAGGCTAACATAATATCTACAACTGCCTAATTCAACAATATGTTGTGAATGTGTTTGCTGTTTATCTCCCAACAGGAAGCTGACGTCTGTGTGGCTATGTAAACGGCTAACTGTCAACACTGAAGTCCATACAGACAATAATTGATTTTACATCACAGGACAATCCACTGCTGCCTCCCTCAGTGAGTTCAAATGTCTTATTGTGGGACTTCAGTGTTTGAAATTATGATTGGATATATCTGCATGAAAACCTGCCAAAGGGGGCAGCAGTAAACCAGCAGCCCCCCGTCCCCCACCCCCCAACCACAAGAAAAACAAATTAAATTAGACTGATTTGATAGAGTGACTTAGGCAGATGTAGACTGTTGTACAGACGAGCCCTTAGTTAAGTGGCTACAATCAGTTTCTCCCTGTGACTGAGAGCAACACACACACACAGCTCAGCCAACGCTGAATATGTGTCAGTACCTCATACAACTGCACTTCAAAAACCTGAAATATACTTTAGGTTGATGATTGTTTGATTACTTTGGTCTACATGCCGATGTGTTCCTGGGCAAGCCCAAGTTGCTCCTGATGGCTAGCATAAGTCAGTTATGAGTGACTTGGATAAAAACATCTCAAACGATGTTGTTTGTTGTGCTCACTGGACACTGTCTGTCCATCCTGTCCTTCCATTCTCTGGGTTTCTCTTCTTCAGTATTCTGGGCTTCCCTCTCTCCTTTCTCTCTCCTCTTCCTGTCCATCATTCATGCATCCATCCACACAACGGTGTTCCCTCCTTTTGTTACTTACTCCCTTTTGCTCCACTGCAGAGATTCTAGTCACTTTCATCTTTCACTGTTGTCCTTTATTCAGGGGGATGTGGAGGCTAAACTCTCAACAACACGTATGCCCTCAGAGATCCACAATGCAGTGCAGCAACACATGACACCGCCCCATTCAAAGTCAATGACCAGTGTTGCAATTAAGCTTCTGGAGCTTTCATGACAGTGAAGTTGTCATGAAAGCTAGTTTGGGCTGCATGATGTTGAAAGTGTCTACTCAATGTAAAGGTATTACTATATGCATAACAATTATATTTTAATGTTATGTAGCAACACAGATTGGATTCTGCAATGTGGTATTTCACTGTGCATCTTTCCCTTTCTCTCACTTTCACATGCCACAATTGATCTCATCAAACATGTTATTTAAAGTTACATGAAATGCATATAACTGTATATTCAGAGCATGTGTACTTTCCTAACTTTGGTTATGGCATAGTGAATCCAGAGACCGCAGACATAGGCTGGACAAAATGACATACAGTGGTATGCACGCTTCCTCTCGTGGGACTTGGAGGAAAATACTGTTCTACTGTAAATACCAGGGTATGTGACCGGAGTGCGGAAATGAAATAAATAACAATAAAATATAAATAAATAAAATAATAATAATTGAAGTCACCTTATCTCTTGCTCAATCTTAATCTAATTTTGCTATACCAGTGTGTGAAGTCCTATATAAGTAGTTTTTAAGGAGCAGTTTTGCATCTTCCATTCGATCGACTTTTTGTAATCATAATTGATTATAATTGAATAATTGAATACTTGTTACTTATCGCAAACTTTGAGATGTGAAAGAAGTCATGGGAACATTATACAGATTGTGGATTATACTTAATTCACTCTGTTCCTGCCAAGTAGCTAATGCTAGCCAGTTAGCCATCTGCAGAAATTGGGTTTGTAGTAGATGGTCTGTTCTTTTCTAGTCTTAATAACCACTCAAAGCAGCTTTACAATACAGTTTTGCCATTCACCCATTCACTCACCGTTTCATACAGTTCATCTAATCAACAACCTTCAAGTTGAAAGACAACTCGCTCTACCACTGAGCTTCCGTTGTCTTGTCAACACAAACCATTAGTGAGAAGTTGTTCAGTTTTGGTCACATGAAAGGAATATGTGAACTTTGTCAAATCAAATCACAACAAAATTAACTATGGATCAAATCAATGAGAATCTGGAGATTGGTGTCAATATTGCTGCCAGAACCTGGAATATGCGAAGTCATGAACTCTCTTTTTCTCGGGTACACAGATTTGTTCATGTTTGATTAACTCAGTTAATCTGTAGTACACTATAGCACTGATTATTTATTTATTTTTATCTGCAGACATGTTGCTATGCTGTTTGAGTTGGAATGGATTGATATATGAGATACAGTATGTTAGTATCCATGTTTAGGTTGAGGTGACATTACTCCCAGCTCCTACTTCCGAGTTCCGATGTAAATGGAACAGAGCATATTCAGAACAGTATCCGTTTAATAGCTCCTCTGGTGTTTTCTGTCATATAACATGACAATTATCAGCATTAATAATTCATCAGACCAGCTATTGGGGGAAAAAAACACAAAAAGTCTATTTTAAATGCCCATATGATTGTACAGTTTATGTGCACAAAAATATGGCAGAGATAGCTGGAATCCTAATGAGTGGATTAATGCATTGACAATTTGTTATAAACCTATTTCAACCAGCGATTACGTCAAACATAGCTGAAAAAAACACATATAGTGTAATGTAAATGCAATTCTGAAGTGACAAGGTTAATGATGATCCACAGTATGTGCTTCTTTACCCTGAATATCCCAAAACACAGCTGTCAGTTCCACTACCTTATACTGTATTGTCTCATAACCCTGAGTTACAAGCATGGAGTTTAAGTGGTGGAATAATACAAACAAGTGGCTAGAAATTGGATCACGAGTGTACGGAATGACTAAGTGGAGTGGCTGGAAATTGGAAAATGGTGGAATGAAGAGCAGTCATAGAAGGAAACGATTAGATAAAGCAATTTAAAATGTGAACGGGGAAAGGACATGGACACCTAGAGAGGTGGTAGGGTTAAGGACTGAGATAGAATCAGTAGGAAGAGGTGTGTGTGTCTGTGTGTGTGTCTGTGTGTGTCTGTGTGTGTGTGTGTGTGTGAGTGAGGTGATGGTCTTTGTGGGGATCAGTTTAAGTTTTTGCTTTTTAAGTCTGCTTTATTGAAATGTTCTCGTATGAGGTATTGACGCAAGGCTGCCCATGGGGACAGAAGGAAAAAAAGATTTCAGCCATTTAAAAAACCTACACCCGCTCAAAACTGCATTATTTATCATAATATATTGAATATAATATCTTTGCTACTCTATCTTGATCTTAGATGGCCTTTTCCACCTGGAAACTGAAGTTTGTATATCGCTCACTCTCATGCACCAAAGTCCATAGTGAAGATCACGGACATGGGAGCTGTTGGCCTAATATTGCCTCCTTTGGTCAGTTTGTGTCACTTCAGTAAATCCAAACACTCGTCTGGGGTGCGGGCATCAATCAATCAATCAATCAATCAATCAATCTATCTATCTATCTATTATGTTTCAATTAATTTTGAACAGATAAGTCACAAATTTGCTCTTGTCTCAATTATTAGTTTTTAAAAAGTTTGGGAAACACCGTTTTAAAGAGGTGTTTGAGGACTAGGACTAAGGTTTCAGGCTTTACTTTACATCAGGTTTGTGTTAGGAATTGAATCATCTATTGGGATTTGGGGGATTAATTCAAACGAGGACTGCAAGCAGCACTGAACAGGCCCTTGAAAAATATGTGTGTGTGTATTGGGGGAGGTGTCTAACTGTGAGCATGTCTTTGCTTGAATGAATATGCACACATGGTTTTCCTACTCCCTCTACAGCGTGTGGTGCATCAGTGACCTGTTGGCTAATCCGCCTCACACTATAGAAGCTTTTGTATTAATAACTGACTTGATAATTCTATTAATTTGACTGTGCCGGGGTTTCTTTTGTTGCGCTATCTCTGACATGCAGCCTTGTGAATGTGCATGCAGAAAGTGCAACCCCCCCCAGAGTCTCTTGTCTCTCTTCTGCCAAGCTCTCTCTCTCTCTCTCTCTCTCTCACACACACACACACACACACACACTGGAAAAGAGCTTGATAAAGTAGCGACAGGGCAATCTGTCATGGCTGGCTAGCTGGTCACACGAGGTTAATAGATTCTACTTCTATCTCACATCCCCTCAGCCTTCAACACAGTCATCGTCACCGGGCCTCTTACCAAACTGGCATATCATCCGCGATAATCTCAAACCGGACTAAATATGGTGACACTCTATTAACAGTGACCTGGAAACCAGTTGTATGGCTTTTACATCCAAATGAGCCTTTTTCTTTGCAGCGCTAATATCCGTGAAGCAGAAAATGTGCTCATTCGGTGGAAAAAAAGAAAAGACGAGCGCTCAGTATCCGTCACCACATCTGCAAAGTCAATCTCAGCAACGGGGCTCCTGTGGAGATGCTGGAAAATTCCATACCTTGCACTGAGTTGTGTTGCCAGACTGGAATGCATCTGACCAAACACTTAACACTAAATTCAATGTGTGAACAGAAGTAAAGTGAATGTATTCTGCCATTCGGCCAGAGAATCATTACGCACATTCTCTCACTTTCCATGGTGCCATGGTTTTGCAGGACTCCAGAGAAGTCCACATGCAGAGCGTACGATGAGAACTACTTGCTGTATCTGATGTAAAAATCATGTGTGAACTGACTGAAGGCGTCAGTTCTGGGTTTAATTATCTCATCCCTCGTTATAATGAGCGCACGCTGACGATCCCGGTGTCACACCTGAGCGAGGGCACAGCGATGACTGACATGAGTAGGCGTCTGTGAAGAGGGGACCCTCACAGAGCAGTATAATCATTTTCAGAGGCCACTCCCACCTCCCTGACATTTACTTTTAAATACAACTGCTTTGCCTTGAAAATTATGATGCAGAACTACAATTTGCCAAGGGTGGTAATTTAGAAGAGCCTTTTGTAAAGGTTAGTTTGTCACTCATTAAATCTTGCCCTTTTTAAAACAGGCAGCACAGCTGACTGTGAAGAGAGCAGGACTGCCACCTTTTGGACGAGTCAGGAAACTACAACTGAATTTCCTCTTTTTGCTTCCATAAACAAACATTTGTGAAACAACAGTACACAAACTTGTTTATTTTTGTTATCCATGCATGCCTTCTTTACAAGTATGTACTTTCTTGTTTAGTGTTGAAGTTTTTCCTTATGTTGGCGTTCTTGTATTTGTTAACTCTAGAACTTTTTCTAGTACAAACACTAAACTAATGAGCTAAAACCTGATTTCTGAGGAACTAGTTAAGTTAACGGCTGAGATTAGTTTTGTGGTTAGGTTATGGTTAGGGTTAGGCATTAACTGGTTATGGTTAAAGTTAGGGATATTGCTTTGTTTAGGCGGTAAAAAAATGTCCAAAGAAAATAGCTGTGCAATCCTGTGAGTTCTTATGTTGATTATTTTTATTATAGGACTATGTACAAACTTTTATTATTAATCTATCAATGTATTACTAATCTATTTTCTCAATTGATCAATTAGTTGTTTGCTCCATAAAATGACAAAAAAAATGTCGATCAGTGTTTACAAAACCTTTAAATGATGATGTTCTCAAAAGTCTTGTTTTGTCCACAAATCAAAAAATATTAATTTTTAATGATTTCTTTGTTATACAGAGCAAAGAAACCAGAATCTATAATCAAGAAAAGAAAACAATGAATCAATTATCAAAATAGTTGCCTAATAACTTAGTAATTGATTAATCTATAAGGCCTAAATTATCATGTACTACTCATTATCAAACCAAACTATGGTGAAGGCCATGAGTGTACGTACTTAATGAAGTGAAGAAAGGAGAGAAGGACCAAGAACAGGAAAAAGAAGATGATCCATGAAGTATTGGATGATTGAACATGATGGATGCCAACTGCCATTAAATACCACTATGAACTACAAAAAACTGTTTAAGCACTAACAATATTTAATTATGATTGTGAATGATGTGTTCATGCATGTATAGATGTGATATATACTTCCCTGACAGTGGAATACACAATCATTTATTTATTTATCTTCCCCATCTGTATACTGTAACTGCATGACAAAGAAAAGAGAACAGCTGGTGATGGTGACTGTGTGTTTTGTTGGCCCTGGTATTAACAGCTGGTTGTGTAATGCAGGGTGATTATCAATGACAGTGTTTTGCTTTCTCTTTTCACTGATCAACCACAATTTTATTAAATAAACACAGTGATATTATTATACTGAACAAAGTGCTGCCCCTGGAACGGTTTGTGATCTCACATTCATACAAAGTGGCCAGATTTCTCCTTATTTCTAGACCTGTTTGTTCACAGAAAACATAAGCTACTTGAATTATTCTGCCGTGATAAATGTGCTTATAAGTGATCACTAAACTTTTATTAAGCACTTTTCTGTATTGTTTATGATACTTTGTGTTGTTACTGTGAGTAAACTAACCTAATGTAGCAGAAACAGCAGTGAAAGTAAATGTTTTTCTACAGGCAGAGTAAAAATACATTGCAGCATGCAAACCCCTGCTTCCTTTCTATTATTACAAAATGAAAGTTGAATATTAAAATAGATTGCACAGCTGTAAAGCAGCCTGTCACTATTGGCCCACTTCTAATCTCCTGATAGTAGCTTGTGGCCAGTCAGAGGGTGAATTCTTGCGAGTTACATGTCAGATATCGTCTGGTGACTTTCTTTTTTCCACAGTGCACACAATGACACTATTGTGTTTAAGTAGTGAAGTGAATGAAGCAGGTTCCACGAGAGAAGTGATCACATGGGGACATTTAGTAAAATAAAAACAGCAGATTATTGTTCAAAAATAACCAGAATAAGTTTAAAAACAATTAGCTGGAACTACTTTTTGTTGTGCATGTGCAAGTAAAAGAGAGGCAGCTGTCCTTGCATGGAAGAACATTTTAACCATTACAAAAATAAATCATACAAAGATCACTGTTAATATTGTGGCAGGGGCTACAGTAAAATTATGTATGAGAGTAAAAACCTATCAAAGTAGCACTGGTAAGAGGATGTCAGTAGAGGAAGTGGACTCTAATCCAGTGGTTACCAAACCCTGGGTCAGAAACAGGTCCCAAAACTAATTTGTTGATTTTTCTAACCTTTTATTTCAGATTTAAGGGCATAATGTTTTAAATTATGTTTACTAGCAAATGATGTGTTTACCAATTCAAAATGACTACAGATATGACTGTGAATTAGTCATTACATTATACCTTTTACACAAATGAACACACATTTGTGTATCGTGATGTTGTGATTTGGGACAATAGCTTGCCATCTTTAAAAAGTGGGTCCCCATGTGCAAAGTCCTGAGCAAGGACTGCAGCAATGTGTCCTCAAAACACCTCCAAAAGTGGTTTCTTTGATCGGATCTGAAGACGCCTTCATGATGAATGTCCAGACCTGTACTTCACTGAGGACGGATGTCAATACCAGGTCTGAACGGGCTCTAGATGACTCTGATCGCAGCATGGTTGTTGTAGAAACTGCTGGTCTATTGGGATTTTCACACAGAACATCTCTGTGCTTATGAATGGTTGAGAATGGTCCAAATAAGAGAAAATACCAAGTGAGTGACAGTTAGTTGTTGCCAGATGTCAGAGGAGAAGAGTGGCCAGAATGAGAGGCAACAGTAACTCAGATAACCACTGGTTACACCAGGTAAGAGGAAGTGTGAATGAAGACGCAGAAGAACACTCCTGCCACTTTTATAGATGGACTATGTACCGCATTTAGTGGCTGGTTTGTGAAATTCACTATTCACAGTTAGGCAGTGGAGGAGTCGACTCAAATGCTTCTGGTTCCCACAGGTCCTTGAAATCCTTAAAAGTTTGTGAATGAAAAGAAATGTAAGGCCCTTAAATGTTTTTGAAAACCCTTAATAGACATGGGTCATTTAAAGTGCTTATTTTATGCTTTCTTGCAAATGTTATGCAAGAAAGCAGTTAAGTTGATATTTATAGGTAAATGTCTAACTTGTTTGTTACAACGCCACCTACTGTTTCATGCCCTGCATTGCTAAATGTACGTAGACTAAACCTACGAAGAACACATATTGAGTCGTAATTACTAGCGGTGTTGTGGACACTGTCCACCGTCTCTCTCTCCGGCGTTGACGTGAGATTCCATGCAGAATAATGAGGGTGCAAATGACATGATGCCTAGGAAACGCAAATTCCAAGATCTCTGGTTCAACTTTGACCAAGATCCCAAAGACAATCACTTGTACAGATTCAGAGCGAGCTGCAAATCAACAAAAGTGCAGCTCTTACTAGTTGCCCTCCCTCTCTACAGGTGTCAGCACATTCAGTCCTTGAATTTGGTGTCAGCCAAGGTTGGAAATGTTAAAATTTCCAAGCATCAGTCAATCAAAACATGTTTAATAAAACTGACCAACAGGTGCTAGCGAATCAAATCACTTTCATACGCTTCATACTATGTTATGTAGTAGTTAATAATCACCCCAGGAAGCACAACAGTAAATTCACACATTGCTTTGCATTTCCAAAGTCCGGCCCGCGGGCCAATCATGGCACTTGGTTCTTGGTTTGTATGGCCCGCAGTTCCGGTTTTATAATGTAGTATTCATGGCTGGGGAAGGACGTAGACAGAAAATCATCCTGAGTCATGTGTCACCCCCTGTAGGTCAGCTGATAAGGAGTTGCGCTTTGAACCCAGGACTATCACCTGTGACACACAGATTCTGTCTGTTATGTTATTTGACTCCAGATGTGAAAGAAAGGCAGATTTCCATACACTGAAAACAATTGTGTGTGTTTGTGCCGTGTATACTGTAGACATAACGGTAGTTTTGCGCAATCTCATGACCCCACCCACGTTGAGGAGGTCAGTGAATGAATGGAAAAAGACGTGCCTGATACCAAACCGGAACCAATAAGAGTCAAGACGTGTCGAGTCGTGCTGGAACAGTATCATGGAAAAGTCCTTATTTGCTTTTTGCAACTGCTGCATTTGTATCAGTGACCAAACACAAATGCTGTGTGAAACAAT